>NC_091339.1:11203050-11220550 GCF_038502225.1 Cherax quadricarinatus | reverse complement strand
CAGCTGTGTAGTACCACTTGACATTGCTGGTGCTTTCGACCGAGTATACCATGTACATGTACTTTTAGTAAATGAAAATATAATTATTGTTTTAAGCTGATGTTATTGGGATGAAATGTGACTCCAAACTATGAATAACCACTTTGACGTATCTTGCATGTGCTCGACAGTAGAGACTGCAAGATTCTGTAAGAGGCACACGTACACTCACACTTTCAGTATGCTCCACTTTCTTGGACTGCTTGCCCTCCGTCTCATCTGCGACTTTGTGTTAGAATAGAGAACAGAGCAAAACGACTCATCTCTCGCCTGGACCCAGCCTGGATAGCTGTCATTTCAGCAGAGCCTTCAACACCGGAGAGACGTGGGTGGCCTTACTGTTCCATACAAGGCAGGTATTGTCACAGTACCACACTTGGCTCCACTCCGAGAACAAGGAGAAGTCAGCTTTCACACAACAAGACGGGCCTCAAGCAGCAACTTCACTCTGAAATTGGTTCATCTGAGATCATTTATTCCTAGGATGACTCGAGTCTAGAACATGTTCGTATAGCATAATATCAAGAAATAACGTTAGGTGATTATATGAAATTGCTGGTCCACAGATGGCTCCACCTTCATCCTGTTCTGTACTTGTATGTTTCATAACAATCAAAGAAGCTTTCAAATAAACTGATGTAGGTAACAGCTCTTAGCTTGTAAAGTTAGAGATCTTTAACGAAACCTTGTAAAACCCTGTGTAAAAAGATAGACAGATAGATAAATAGATAGACAGATAGATAGAGAAAGAAAGAATGAATGATGGAAGTTATATAATTCGAGTATAACATTATGATCCAATTAATCGTGAACATAAGTTTTTTTCGTGCCATTTATTGGGTTTCAAACTTATTGATTACTTGAGGATGATTTAGCTGCATGTAAAGTACCTGTCACCAGTCAAAAACACTTTCATCCCTATATAACACACTGAAGCCAACTCGGTGTATATATTCTCTGCGTATTATGAGGTCCGTAACTGAAACATAAGGAACTAATATTTGAGACAGCAAACGGCAACTCATCTACCAATTATCTCATATGTTTCAACGTATTCAATCATAAATACTGTTTATTACTGTGAGGAATTACCACATGGGCAGATCTTCGCTAATTCGTCTCATCTTCCATGTTGGCAACTGTACATTACTACTGTTAGTTTTTATGACTGTTTGAGGCCGCTCTATTTAGTATTCTGATCTTCTCAAGACTCCACAGGAGTCTGACTAACAGCGTACTTCTTCCCCTCCCCCTGTTACTTCTATGTTGCCTCAGAAGCTGATATCATACTGGAAAAATTGAACTTGATATAATCTTTTAGTATTTTTGTCTCTAAGTATACTGGGCTGACTCTGTTATTTTTTGTTTCCTTTATCTCTCTCCATTGTTGCTGATGGTGATTTTAGTGTTGTTGTAGACGCTGCTGGTGTTGTTGTTGATGCTGTTGTTGCTGAAGTTGTTATTGATGCTGATGTTGTTGTTGTTCTTGTTGTTGTTGTTGCTTCTGTTGCTGCTATTGTTGAAGATTTTTGCTGTATAAGTGCTTAGTCGGAGTACAAAGACTTATAAGTTTTTTCATGACCTGGCTTCAGCCTTGGTCAGAAATCCGTTTAATCCATGGAAAAGGAGAGTGACTCCAATTTCTTGGATGAAGAACTCTTCACCAGCCACAAGGATCAGCGACGGCTTTGAAAACATAAGAGAATGGCAATAACTATTCTCAGAGCAACAGACTTTTTTTTTTACTCTATAGTTTAAAAAACTATTTTAAAAGTGCTTAGATTCTTTACCTTCTCTACTCTCGCTGCCACTGAACGTTCATTACTGACTATTGTTTATTGATGGAAAGTTTTTAGCCGAAGCAGAAAGTTTCATCCCTTAAAATGAACGGCACGATCATGGGAGGATCATAGGAGCCTTACGGAGAGATGAGAAGGTCTCGGGCGGGCGCTTAAGGTCAGTTTTCATTGTGAGGAACATCCTTGTATATTGCTGAGGTTCATGAGGGAAAGGTTGATACTGAGTTTTTATGGCTGAAGTAATTACCCACCAGGAGCGATCACAGTGTAGCGAGCACATGACAATGATTTACACACAGGCACAAAGACAAATGTGCGCACACAAGCGCACACACACACACACACACACACACACCAGGACTGCAAAGAGACCTGGAGAGGCTGGACATGTGGTCCAGTAACTGGCTTCTCGAATTCAATCCAGCCAAATGCAAAGTCATGAAGATTGGGGAGGGGCAAAGAAGACCGCAGACAGAGTATAGGCTAGGTGGACAAAGACTACAGACCTCACTCAGGGAGAAAGACCTTGGGGTGACCATAACACCGAGCACATCACCGGAGGCACACATCAACCAAATAACCGCTGCAGCATACGGGCGCCTGGCAAACCTGAGAATAGCGTTCCGATACCTTAATAAGGAATCGTTCAAGACACTGTACACTGTGTATGTTAGGCCCATACTGGAGTATGCAGCACCAGTCTGGAACCCACACCTGGTCAAGCACGTCAAGAAGTTAGAGAAAGTACAAAGGTTTGCAACAAGGCTAGTCCCAGAACTCAAGGGAATGTCGTACGAGGAAAGGTTAAGGGAAATCGGACTGACGACACTGGAGGACAGAAGGGTCAGGGGAGACATGATAACGACATACAAGATACTGCGGGGAATAGACAAGGTGGACAGAGATAGGATGTTCCAGAGAGGGGACACAGGGACAAGGGGTCACAACTGGAAGCTGAAGACTCAGACGAGTCACAGGGACGTTAGGAAGTATTTCTTCAGTCATAGAGTTGTCAGCAAGTGGAATAGCCTAGCAAGTGAAGTAGTGGAGGCAGGAACCATACATAGTTTTAAGAAGAGGTATGATAAAGCTCAGGAAGCAGAGAGAGAGAGGATCCAGTAGCGATCAGTGAAGAGGCGGGGCCAGGAGCTGAGTCTCGACCCCTGCAACCACAATTAGGTGAGTACAATTAGGTGAGTACACACACACACACACACACACACACACACACACACACACACACACACACACAGAACCCAAATGCAATCATACAATCTAAACCAAAACCCACACATTGCACCCTCTGCCCTCACCCCTCTCATCACAAACTCGACCCCCAGAGCAATCCCCCATAGTTGCCCGCCAGGTCTCTTGCTCCGCCAGCTCCAGCATCCTCCCCAGACCACAGTTTTAGAAAAGAAGTTGAAGGTTTGGTATCCGAATGCGGATGGAATAACAAATAAATGTGAGAAGTGGCACGAAAGGAGACGTCCCCAGACATCATAGCAATCACTGAAACGAAACTCACTGGGATGATAACAGACGCAGTTTTCTCACCTGGATATCGGATCCTGAGGAAAGATAGAGGGAGCAGAGGGGGAGGATGAGTTGCACTACTCATTAAAAACCGATGGAGATTTAAGGAAATGGAAGGAATGGACGAAATTGGCCAAAGAGACTACATAGTAGGCACAATTCAGTCTGGGGGACATAAGGTAGTCATTGCAGTGATGTATATCCCACCACAGAACAGACCAATGGTGAATACAATAGCTGAGGTGGCCAGAAGATCTCACATGGGTAGAACAAAGTTAATATTTATGGGCGAATTCAGTCACAAGAAGATTGATTGGGAAAACCTGGAGCCAGATGGGGGTTCCAAAACAGGGAGAGCCAAGGTGATGGATGTGGTACTGGAAAACCTCATGAATCAACGTATTAAGGACACCACGAGAGAGAGAGAAGGGAGGATGAACCAGCAAGACTCGAATTCGTGTTCACCCTGAGCAACTCGGACATTGAGGACATCACATATGAAAGGCCCTTTGGAACTAGTGATCACGTGGTTCTGAGCTTTGTATACATAGTAGAGTCACAAGTGGAGAGGGTAACAGGAGTAGAATGAGAAAAGCCAAACAATGAAAGAAGGGAGTACACAGGTGTAAGGAACTTCATGCAGTATGTTCAATGGGAAAGAGAACTGATAAGAAAGTCAGTAAACGAAATGATGGACTATGCAACAACAAAATACAAGTAGGCAGAGGAAAGGTTTGTTCCCAAGGGCAACAGAAATAATGGGAAGACCAGAACAAGCCCTTGGCTTACCCAAAGGTGTATGGAGGCAAAAACTAAGTTCACTAGAGAATGGAAAAAGTACAGAAGACAAAGGACCCAGGAAAATAGAGATTAGTAAAAAACGAGTATGCACAGATAAGGAGGGAGGCCCAGCGACAGTACGAGAACGACATAGCAGCAGAAATAAAGTCTGACTCGAAGCTGTTGTATAGCACATCAGGAGGAAGACAGCAATGAAGGACCAGGTAATCAGGCTGAGAAAAGAAGGTGGGGAGCTCACAAGAAACAATCAATAAGTATGTGTGGAGCTCAACATGAGATTTAAGGAAGTATATTTACAGTGGAGACAGAAAGAACTCTGGGAATTCAGAACAGAGGGATACACCAACAAGGGATAAACCAACAAGTGTTGAATAAAATACACACAACCGAGGAGAAGGTAAAGAACCTAAGTGACATTGATACCTCAAAGGCGGTGGGACCGTACATCTCTCTGTGGGTTCTTAGAGAGGGAGCAGAAACTCTGTGTGTGCCACTAAGAACAATTTTCAACACACCCGTTGAAACTGGTCCACTACCTGAGGTATGGAAGACTGCAAATGTAGTCCCCATTTTTAAGACACTAGGCAGACACGAGGCACTAAACACGTCAGTGTCACTGACGTGCAAAAGCTAGAGGATCAGACACATATAATAGGAAGGGCACTGCAATGGATCAGATAATACTTGACAGGGAGGCAACAACGAATCATGGTATCAGAGTGGGCGCCTGTGACGAACGGGGTCCCACAGGGGCCAGTCCTGGGACGAGTGCTATTTTTGGTATATGTGAATGACATGACAGAAGGGATAGACCCAGAAGTGCCCCTGTTTGCAGATGATATGAAGTTAATAGGGAGAAATAAATCGGATGAGGATCAGGCAGGACTACAAAAGTACCTGGACAGGCTGGAAGCCTAGAAGCCTGGATCTAGGAGTGAGTATAATACTGAGCACATCTCCTGAGGTGCATATCAACCAGATAACTGCTGCAGCATATGGGCGTCTGGGAAACCTGAGAATAGCGTTCCGATACCTCAGTAAAGAATCGTTCAAGACCTTGCACACCGTGTACGTCAGGCCCAGCACCAGTTTGGAACTCACACCTGGTCAAGCAAGTCAAGAACTTAGAGAAAGTGCAAAGGTTTGCGACAAGGTTAGTTCCAGAGCTAAGGGGAATGTCCAATGAAAAAAGGTTAAGGGAAATTGGCCTGACGACACTGGAGGACAGGAGGGTCAGAGGAGACATGATAACGACATACGAAACACTTTGTGGAATAGACAAGATGGACAGAGACAGGATGTTCCAGAGAGGGGGCACAGAAACAAGGGATCACAATTGGAAGCTGAAGACCCAGATTAGTCAAAGGGATGTTAGGAAGTATTTCTTCAGTCATAGAGTAGTCAGGAAGTGGAACAGCCTAGCAAAGGAGGTAGTGGAGGCAGGAACCGTACATAGCTTTAAGATGAGGTATGCTAAAGCTCATGGAACAGGGAGAGAGAGGACCTAGTAGCACTCAGTGAAGAGGCGGGGCTAGGAGCAGAATCTGGACCCCTGAAACCACAATTAGGTGAGTACACACACACACACACACACACACACACACACACACACACACTCACACACACACACACACACACACACACACACACACACACACACATACACACACATACACACACACACACATACACACACACACGCGTACACGCACACACACACACACACACACACACACACACACACACACACACACACACACACATACACACACACACACACACACACACACATACACACACACACACACACACACACACACACACACACACACACACACACGTTCGCACACACACACACACGTATACACACACACGCACACAATGTATTATTAGTTATTAAGATGACAGGGAACTTCACAAACATGAACACAGAAACACAGCATGTAACAGTGTATATTTAGGCCCACGTGGACTCAGCCTAGAGGACGCTGCAGCAAATGTAATAATAATCAATGGGAAGGAGGGACCGAAACATCGTCTGTTCAGGCCCCTAGCCTGGAAGTGGCCCGCGGCCTAGCTTCAAACGCTGAGGGTCCGTGGTTCGATCCCCGGCAAAGGTTGAAACACTGGACGTGCTTCTATACACCTGTTGTCCCGTTCACCTAGCAAGCAAGTAGGTACCTGTGTGTTAGTCAACTGGTGTGAGTCGCATTCCGGGGTTAAAAATCCCAACAGAATTTTGTGTCTTACTATGGGATATATGGATTAGCTGTAAGAAGGACATATACAGTAAAAACAAAGAATGCATAACGAAACTTAAGGAACAGAACAAATGGAGGGAAGAAATAATGAAAAAAGGGGAAACAAATGCACCAAAAGCAAAATAAAACAGAAAGTGGAAAAGAGAAAACGGAGAGTCATAGAAAACATAAAAGTAATAAAAGGGAAAATGAAACAGGAAGACAGAGAAAAACAGTCATTGTGTACGAGAAAGTCGAAAAATTAGGCGATACCAGGAAAAAAAATGAAGTGGTAAAATTCCTGGGAAACCAAGAATAAATTAAAAGAAGAGTCAAAGCAAAAGCAGAGGAAAAGAACCATGAATAATGTTAAAGAAAGGTAAAGGTCAAATAAAATGAAGATGAGAAAAAGCGATAAAAGAGGAGATGAGAGGCGCTGAGGAATCCTTCATTGATCGGATGTCTTGGAGGCGCTCGACTCTTGAGAGCCAGACGAGAGCACAATTGTTGGCTCTTACTCTTTGTTTGACCTGTGATCCCAGACTGCTCTTGTTTCACCTGCTGAGTTTTGACTCTTACTGCTTGTTTCTCTTACTGATATCTGACTCTTACTGCTTGTTTCACCTGCTGATATCTGACTCTTACTGCTTATTTCTCTTACTGATATCTCTCTTACTGCTTGTTTCACCTGCTGATATCTGACTCTTACTGCTTATTTCTCTTACTGATATCTCTCTTACTGCTTGTTTCACCTGCTGATATCTGACTCTTACTGCTTATTTCTCTTACTGATATCTCTCTTACTGCTTGTTTCACCTGCTGATATCTGACTCTTACTGCTTATTTCTCTTACTGATATCTCTCTTACTGCTTGTTTTACCTGCTGATATCTGACTCTTACTGCTTATTTCTCTTACTGATATCTCTCTTACTGCTTGTTTCACCTGCTGATATCTGACTCTTACTGCTTATTTCTCTTACTGATATCTCTCTTACTGCTTGTTTCACCTGCTGATATCTGACTCTTACTGCTTATTTCTCTTACTGATATCTGACTCTTACTGCTTGTTTCACCTGCTGATATCTGACTCTTACTGCTTATTTCTCTTACTGATATCTGACTCTTACTGCTTGTTTCACCTGCTGATATCTGACTCTTACTGCTTATTTCTCTTACTGATATCTGACTCTTACTGCTTGTTTCACCTACTGATCTCTATTTTTGTTTGACCTGCTTATTACTGGCTCTTACTGCTTGTTTGACCTACTGATCACTGGCTCTTACTGCTTGTTTGACCTACTGATCACTGGCTCTTACTGCTTGTTTGACCTGCTGATCACTGGCTCTTACTGCTTGTTTGACCTGCTGATCACTGGCTCTTACTGCCTGTTTGACCTGCTGATTTCCGTTTTTGCTTCACCTGCTGATACATATTTGTCTTTGTTTGACCTGCTGATCTCTGTTTTTTTTTTTTGACCTGCTGATCTCTGATTCTGTTTGACCTGCTGATCACTGGCTCTTACTGCTTATTTAACCAGCTGATTTCTGTTTGTTGTTGTTTGACCTGCTGATCACAGACTCTTCCTGCTTCGAAATGCTTATCTCTGGCTCTTACTTCTTGTATGATCTGCTGATCTGTGGCTCTTACTACTTGTTTGATCTGCTGATCTCTGACTCTTACTGTTTATTTGAGCTGCTGATCGCTGGTGTTATTGCTTCCTTGACCTGCTGATTCATGGTTCTCATTGCTTATTTAACCAGCTGATCCCTGATTCTTATTGATTGTTTGACCTGCTGATCTCTGGCTCATCTTTCTTGCTTAACCTGCTGATCTCTAGTTCTTATTGCTTGTTTAACATACTGATCCCTAATTCTTAATGTTTGCTGATCTCTAGTTATTGCTTCTTTGCCCTGCTGATCTCTGGTATTGTTTGCTCGTGTGTCTCTCAGCCACAGTAATTCTGGAGCTTGTTCGTAACATGAAGCATTCGTGATCCCCTGGTGCTGCTGAAACACTCCAAATGTCTTGCTGATGCATCAGCATTTTTAATGCACTGATTTTGTTGAAGCACTGTGTAGCATGCTAGGAATGTTATATTTTATTCAACGTATATTACACACTCATATAGACATGTTTTCCCGACCAGCGAACCAGATACTAAGAGTATAATGAGTGGGGCCCCTTTGTTATACTAGCACTATGGTTCAACCTGCCTATGGCAAGGAAGCCCCCCGAAGTTGTAAAGCAATGTTGAACGCTCGTGAATCAACATTAGCAGATTTATTTAAAAATCTGGTGGAGAACGGTTCTCACCATGTTTTCTGCTTGCAAATTGTACGTACCCTTTGTAAATATTGTTCACGTAATTGCTTGTTCTTCGGTGAAGGATGTGTATGTGTTTACACTCTGGTGTCTTTTTCTTGTTCGTCGTTCCGACATTAGTTATCGTCTTACAACCAGGTGTGCAGGCCACTAGACTACTCCTGTATTGTTAATACACTCGTGATGTTTCGAAGCTGTAGCATTACATGTGATACCTTGTTGTTATTGGAGCACTCTTGATGCTTTACTGTTGATGGAGCACTCATGATCGCCTGCTGTTGGTGGAACACTGTTGATGCCTTGCTCTTGGTGGAACACTGTTGATGCTTTACTATTGGTGGAACACTGTTGATGCCTTACTGTTGGTGGAACACTGTTAATGCCTTACTGTTGGTGGAATACTGTTGATGCCTTCTGTTGGTGGAGCACTGGTGATGCCTTGCTGTTGGTGGAAAACTGTTGATACCTTGCTGCTGGTGGAGCACTGATGATGCCTTCCTGCTGGTGGAGCATTGGTGATGCCTTCCTTCTGGTGGAGCACTGGTGATTCCTTGCTGCTGGTGGAGCACTGGTGATGCCTTCCTACTAGTGGAGCACTAGTGATGCCTTGCTGCTGGTGGAGCACTGGTGATGCCTTCCTGCTGGTGGAGCACTGGTGATGCCTTGCTGCTGGTGGAGCACTGGTGATGCCTTCCTGCTGGTGGAGCACTGGTGATGCCTTGCTGCAGGTGGAGCACTGGTGATGCCTTCCTACTAGTGGAGCACTGGTGATGCCTTCCTGCTGGTGGAGCACTGGTGATGCCTTCCTTCTGGTGGAGCACTGTTGATGCCTTGCTGCTGGTGGAGCTCTGGTGATGCCTTCCTGCTGGTGGAGCACTGGTGATGAGTTCCAGCAGGTGGAGCACTGGTGATGCCTTGCTGCAGGTGGAGCACTGGTGATGCCTTCCTACTAGTGGAGCACTAGTGATGCCTTGCTGCTGGTGGAGCACTGGTGATGCCTTCCTGCTGGTGGAGCACTGGTGATGCCTTCCTGCTGGTGGAGCACTGGTGATGCCTTGCTGCTGGTGGAGCACTGATGATGCTTTCCTGCTGGTGGAGCACTTGTGATGCCTTCCTGCAGGTGGAGCACTAGTGATGCCTTTCTGCTGGTGGAACACTGGTGATGCCTTGCTGCTGATGGAGCACTGGTGATGCCTTGCTGCTGATGGAGCACTGGTGATGCCTTGCTGCTGGTGGAGCACTGGTGATGCCTTTCTGCTGGTGGAGCACTGGTGATGCCTTCCAGCAGGTGGAACACTGGTGATGCCTTCCAGCAGGTGGAGCACTGGTGATGCCTTCCAGCAGGTGGAACACTGGTGATACCTTGCTGCTGATGGAGCACTGGTGATGCCTTGCTGCTGGTGGAGCACTGGTGATGCCTTCCAGCAGGTGGAACACTGGTGATGCCTTCCAGCAGGTGGAACACTGGTGATGCCTTCCAGCAGGTGGAACACTGGTGATGCCTTCCAGCAGGTGGAACACTGGTGATGCCTTCCAGCAGGTGGAGCACTGGTGATGCCTTCCAGCAGGTGGAACACTGGTGATGCCTTCCAGCAGGTGGAACACTGGTGATGCCTTCCAGCAGGTGGAACACTGGTGATGCCTTCCAGCAGGTGGAACACTGGTGATGCCTTTCTGTTGGTCTAAATATTGCACTTAGTAAAATTAGTTAATGTTATGTAGAAATAGGCATCGTGTGGTATAATTATTTAATGCTTCATATGACAAATTAATAATTAGTATAATTATGTATTATATGACAGTGCAACTTACCTACGCCTTCTTTGTGCTGTATTTGTTTACTAGTTTTCTTGCAATATTCACCTATTTTTTTAATTTTTTTGCTGTAATCTTTACTTATAAACTACCACAGTCTTCAATGAGCCTATCATACCATACCCTAAAACTGTGTATAAATTCTTCTTGTCATAATGTTTTTTGGTGTTCTTACTCATATCTCCTCTCAGCAACACCTGCCTCAGGTTCCCCCTGTGGGAACACACCACCTGACTGTCTGCTGCTGCACGCACAAATAAGGTTACATAAACGAAACGATATCCAGGGAAGCACACGCACATATGTACACAGGAGTGGTGGCTCGTACCCGAGGCGTACACTCAGTACATAACTTCTATATAGGAATATTTAAAATTTGAAAATACCAGTTCTGGGACACACATACACGCACACACAACACACACAACACACACACACACACACACACACACACACACACACACACACACACACACACACACACACACACACACACACACACACACACACACACACATACTCACGTATACAACAGGCTTAGCGTCTAATCGACATGTGCCTAGGACAATATGATAATTAACTAACACACACACAGTGGAAGCAGAAGGGACACGGGAAAGACAAAACAGAGGGGTACACCAACAAGGGATATACCAACAAGTGTTGGATGAAATACACACAACAGAGGAGGAGGTGAAGAAGCTTCTAAGTGACCTTGATACCTCAAAGGCGGTGGGACCGGACAACATCTCTCCTTGGGTCCTTAGAGAGGGAGCAGAGACACTGTGTGCACCACTAACCACAATCTTCAACACATCCCTTGAAACTGGGCAGCTACCTGAGGTATGGAAGAGGGCAAATGTGATCCCCATCTCTAAGAAAGGGGACAGAAACGAAGCACTAAACTAAAGACCAGCGTTGCTGACGTATACAGTATGCAATGCCATGGAGAAGATTATCTGGAGGAGAGTGGTGGAGCCCTTGGAACGGAACAAGAGTATAAACGACAGCCAGCACAGATTCATGGAAGGCAAATCCTGAGTCACAAGCCTACTGGAGTTTTATGACATGGTAACTGAAGTAAGACATGAGAGGGAGGGGTGGGTCGATTGCATTTTCTTGGACTGCAAGAATGTCTTCGACACAGTTCCTCACAAGAGATTAGTGCAGAATCTAGAAGATCAGACACGTATAATAGGAAGGGAACTGCAAAGAATCAGAGAATACCTGACAGAGAGGCAACAGCGAGTCATGGTACGTGATCAGACATCACAGTGGGCGCCTGTGACAAGCGGGGTACCACAGGGATCAGTCCTAGGACCAGTGCTATTCTTGGTATATGTGAATGACAAGCCGGATGGGATGTGAAGTTAATGAGGATGATGATGTGAAGTTAATGATGAGAATTAAATCAGATGGGGACCAGACAGTTCTACAAAGAGACTTGGACAGGCTGGACACCTGTTCCAGCAACTGCCTCCTAGAATTTAACCCGGCCAAACGCAAAGTCAAGAAGATTGGGGAAGGGCAAAGAACAGCTCAGACAGAGTATAGACTAGGCGGCCAAAGACTGCAAGCCTCAATCAAGGAGAAAGATCTGGGGGTGAGTATAACACCGAGCACATCGTCGGAAGCCCACATTAACCAAATAACTACTACAGCATATGGGTTCCTGGCATACCTGAGAATAGCGTTCCGATACCTCAGTAAGGAATCATTCGAGACTCTATACACTGTGTACGTCAGGCCCATACTGGAGTATGCAGCAGCAATTTGGAACCCACACCTGGTCAACCACGTCAAGAAATTAGAGAAAGCTCAAAGGTTTGCAACAAGGTTGGTTCCAGAGCTAAGGGGAATGTCCTACGAAGAAAGGTTAAGGGAAATCGGTCTGAAGACACTGGAGGACAGGAGGGTCAGGGGTGACATGATAACGACATACAAAATACTGCGTGGAATAGACAAGGTGGACAGAGACAGGATGTTCCAGAGATGGGACACAGAAATAAGTCAAAGGGATTTTAGGAAGTATTTCTTCAGCCACAAAGTAGTTAGGAAGTGGAATAGTCTGGCAAGCAATGTAGTGGAGGCAGGAAACATACATACATGAATCTTCTTTTACAGAAAATCGACATAGGTTTATTAATGGAAAATCGTGTCAAATAAACTTGCTGGAGTTGTAGTCACAGAACTCAAGGAAAACAATTTATACAGTACCATAATTTGAAATTTGAAGATCAAACAGGGTTACATGACACAATGTTTCAGTGATGTCAGAGGCAACATAATGACATAAGGCAGAGAATAATAATATGGGATGAGACATCAGGAAGGGAGGGAGTAATGAGTAGGGTTCCGTAAGGATCAGTACTGGGACTGGTACTGTTCCTGATATTTGAGATTGATCTACCAAAAGGAACAAAGTCTGCCGTGCTACTATTTGAAGATGATGTGAACTAAAGAGAAAACTATGAAGAGGGGTGTATAGTGATGCATTCCGGAAGATCGCAACATACTGCTGTTGTTGTCAAACAAGTGGCTTCTCGAGCTCAGCCGTAACAAATACAAGGTCATGCGAACTGTAGAGGGAGAGGGCACTACTATAGGTGCAGTGAAGCTTCGACCATAAGAGAGTTATTTAAGAAACTGGGGATGAATATTAAACGAAACGTGTCACCAGTAATTCAAAACTAATAAACACCAGAACAGCATTCAGAAGCTTAAACAAAGAATCCATAAGTAATGTATATACAAGCAGTGAACACAAAGGCACAATACCGTGACTGGAACAATACAACAAATGTTAGGAAAATCACTGATTATGGTGCCCCATCATGTATCCCACACCTGATAAAGCACTTGCAGAAGCTAGATATGGCCAGAAGATTTGCGACCACACAAGACCCGAGGCACGAAAGGCACTGTGAAGAGAGACTGAGGGAAGTGAACTTGATGACCTTGGAAGAGAGAGGAATTGATAGGTCAGCTAAGTAGAGCATATTAGAAATGAGAATGCATTTGAAGAGACAGGTGGAAGCTGAAGACACAAGGTGGTTGAAAAATGTAATAACCTGAATGAGGGAATGGTGGAGGTAAACTCAATACACAGTTTCAAGAGTAGATATGATAAGATCTTTAAGTCCAGAGGATAAGAGTTGAGTAATGGACTCCACAAACACATATCGGTGAGTACATATTAGTGAATGCTCACAAACACATAGTGCCTCTGCACTGTGTGTTGCAGTGTTCACCAATATGGAAAAAATTAATTGTCATCGTAATGAGCGACAGTGAATGTAGCCTCAATATTTTAGAACATATTAGTAAGGTGAAAATTGTGTATCCTGATTTTTTGTTCACATTAACTCAAATTAAGTTGCAATAAACAACTGTCAATGAATAAACAGAAGGGTTGACGAGAGGCTCGAACCGCGGTTCGTAAATTGGTAGCTCGACGCCCTACCGTCTCGGCTACCAGGGATTTGGAACTAATACTTACTGTATTATATTCTATTAGAAGCACCAACTGACGGTAGAGAGTCGGACTGTCAATTTATGGGCCACGGTTCGGGCCCCTCGTTCACTCTTCTGTGCATTAATTGACAGTTTATTACAACTTAATTTGAGTTCATAGACGATGGAGCCTTGAAGAGGGTGAAAACTGATATACTGCTAAAGCTCCTGGGTCGAGGGAAGGAGTTCAGTTGTGTTACAGTTGGTGTCACTGACGGAATGTAATACAGTAATAGTTCCGAATCCTTCCTTTCAGAACTCCGGGTAACCGAGACTGTAGAGCCCTGGATTGCAAATTCTCGGACAACGGTTCGAGCCCCTCGTCCACTCTTCTGTTTTTGTTCACATAGTTCTTAAGAAATGAAAGGAGGGGAAAATAAAAGTTGAAAAGAAATGAAACTCATATCTTCACAGCAATTAAGGAATGGTATTACAGATTCCCAGATGGTACCACTGTGTTAAACACAACTTAATTAAAAACTCTACGGCTTTTTTGTTTTGCATCTATAAAATTTTGAAAAACAAAATTCCCTAAAGAATTACTCCTTTAATAATTGCAAACAAAACTATATGCAATAGTGGTATTCTGTGATTGTTATTTTGTTGAAGTGTCATTTGTTAATATATCCGAAAGTGAAGTAGGAAGCTCAGATAATGTCTCAGACACTGCCGGTCAGGAGGGTCCAGACGCTGAGAACTACTGCTACTCCTACTGCTACTGCTACTGCTACTACTACTATACTACTACTACTATTACTACTACTACTACTACTACTACTACTACTACTACTGTTGCTGTTGCTGCAGGGAGGTGTTCTTGGGCCATTTGCTATAGAATGTTTACGTCAATGACCTTCGTCTCATCCCAAAATCTTAAGCATGTACTGTGATATTTACTTATCCATGAGAGGAAATGCCAGCTGCTCTAAGTTACATTAATCACCAGCTAACAGCTATATCAGCATGGGGAGAACTATGATAGGTCACATTTGATCTTGAGAAAACACAAATGATGGTTGTTAGGCACCATGATGGTAATGCTGGACCAGTAGTAAGAATGAATGGCAGAGTGTTGGTACCTGGGAATGAAGTTGATATCCTTGGGATAAAATATGTCTCCAAAATGACTATGAAGAACCATGTTGCAAACAAAACGGCCAGGAAGCTTACAACACTTAGACGTATCTTGCATCTACTGAACAGTAGAGGTTGCAAGATTCTGTAAGATGAACAAGTACGCTCACACTATTAGTATGATCCACTTTTTTGATTACTTGCCCTCCATCCCATCTGTGATTTCTTGACAGAATAGAGAACAGAGCAAGACAGTTTATATCTCACCTATGGGTGGCCTAACTGTTATGTACAAGGCCAATATTGTCAAAGTACCACATCTGACTCCACTCCAAAGAGAGCGAGAAGCTTCTACACAACAAGACGGGCAGCAAGCAGCAACTACAGATTGACTGTACCTTTCTCCAGAACATCGCTTCATCTGAGATCATTTATTCCTACGATGATTCGAGTCAGAATCATGTTCTTTCAGCATAACGACATAAACGAAATAAAGTTAGTTGATCAAATGAAATCGCTGAACCACAGATGGCTCCAACTTCATCCTGTTCCATATTAATATGTTTCATAACAATAAAATGGTTTTCAAATGAGCTGATGTAGGTAACAGCTCTTACCTTGTAAATAAAGTTAGGAGCCTTACCCTTGTAAAACCCTGTGGAAAAATGAGGCACAGACGCAGAGAATAGAGAGAGAGAGAGAGAGAGAGAGAGAGGGGGGGAGAGAGAGAGAGAGAGAGAGAGAGAGAGAGAGAGAGAGAGAGAGAGAGAGAGAGAGAGAGAGAGAGAGAGAGAGAGAGAAAGAGAGAAACTAAAAATGAACAAAAGCCACAGACAGATCATCCTGTGTTGTAAACATTCCAGTCACGAGTGGTCGACCCAGGGTAAACGAGCAATTGCAACCGATAACGGCCGTTACTCCCCGCCGTTAACATTCGAGCGAGTCCTGAGCCGAACGGCAAAGGAATTCCTGGAGGACAACTATAGGACCCCCAGAGGGAAGACATTACCACAATTCTGGTATTTCACATCTCTCTTTCTTTCTTTCGCTCTCGCACTCTCGCACTCTCGCACACAAACTAATTTATGACCTTATCAAATCATGCGAGGTAGGAGAGAGAGAGAGAGAGAGAGAGAGAGAGAGAGAGAGAGAGAGAGAGAGAGAGAGAGAGCTAGATGTGGGTGGCCTTACTGTTATGTACAAGGCCAATATTGTCAAAATACCACACTTGGATCCACTTCGAGGACAGCGTGAAACAAGCTTTTATGCCACAAGACGGGCAGAAAGCAGCAACTTCACTCTGGCTGTACCCTTCTCCAGAACATCACTCCATCTGAGATCATACATACCCAGGATGACTCGAGTATGGAACACATTCGTACAGCATAATGATGTCAACGAGATAACGTCATTTGATCAAATGAAAATGCTGGCCCACAGATGGCTCCAACCTCATCCTGTTCCCTACTTGTATGTCTCATAACAATAAAAATGCTTTCAAATGAGCTGATGTAGGTAACAGCTCTTAGCTTGCCAATAAAGTTAGGAATCCTTAACCTGTAAATAGCTTGTCAATAAAGCTAGGGATCCTTAACCTTGTCAAACCCTGTGTAAAAAAAAAAAAAAAAAAAAAAAAAAAAAAAAAAAAAAAAAAAAAAAAACTAAAATCAAACAAAAAAAAAAAAAAAAAAAAAAAAAAAAAAAAAAAAAAAAAAAGAGAGACAGAGACAGAATAAAGCAGTATCCAGAACGTGATTCGATTCACATTAAACATAAACTCTGAGACTGAAAATAACCCGATGATAACTTTCAATATGAGAATAACTAACTTCGACAAGTTGCTCCAAGATATCACTAACATAAGCTGGACTGAACAACTTAATAAAGATAATGACGAGGAAATGTGCAACACATTACAAATTATTGCTCTAATGTTGAGTGGGATAACATGTAAAAGATCTAACAAATTTGGGGCATATATATGACATGTAGTGGAGATCACAGGCGAATAACGCAAAACAGAAATTTAAAAATGGAACTAATCAAAACGTCATAAGACGAATCATTAACTAATATACGGAAATAGTTTGAATGCAGCTGTTCTAGACTAAATTACTTCAAACACAACTAGAAAGAAGTCCTGACATATGTAGTATGTCTAGCTTTACAAAAGACGCAAGTTATCCCATGGAAGACTGCTAGCCAGGATAAAGCACATGGACTGGACACAAACTTCATGCCTGGATAAATGACTCCCTTACTAATAGGCAACAGACAGGTACTGAACAAGAAGTTCCTGTTTGAACTTTCCAGTGAATTAGTTATGGTTTACTTCTCTTCACAATGAACGTTAACGACC
>NC_091339.1:11179777-11202950 GCF_038502225.1 Cherax quadricarinatus | reverse complement strand
TGCATTAAACTGTCTTAAATGTAGTGCCACACCAAGGAATTAGGGCCTATTTTCCCTGCAGTTTCTGAAGGTCGAACCAGAGTTTGACTCAGAATTATGTAGTTTGAATATCAGTGGCAGTCTTTCTTTTTATTTACAGATGCCTCCCCCTCCAAATGAGTTTATTCAATGAGCCGCGTTTCCTTTACATAATGTTGTAGAAGTCTCCCCTTTAGATGTTACACCGTTTTCTCATCATTTTAAATGCACACCAGGTGCTATATAATCCTACGGGTTTAGCGCTTTCCACTTGATTATAATAATAAAATAATTTAAATGCACACATTGTTCCTTGGAAGGCTGCCCTATATTTGCCTGAGACTTATATATCACTCACAATATATTTATGTGTGTAAAGTTATTGATGTCATAGCAAAATATGATCGAATTTTTTATTATTGCCACCTTAATTTTGTTCAGGCAATTACAATATCAATGCTTGTGAGATTTTTCTAATGGTATAATATTCATCCTTCTGGCTGTAGGCACTAGTGTGCCTGGGGGCACTTCCTGTATTCTCTTTTCTCCCTCCCTCACTTTAGCGAAGACGGTTCTCTGGGAGCGTACTTGCTTGGACATCCTCCTCTTTTCTGAAAATTTGCAAGCTCCTGATGATGTGTTGATTGCAACACGAAAGGCCTAGAGCTGTCATTCTACTCCCCCCGTGGTTGTTTTGCATCCTTTATCACTTGGTTTGCAATCTTTGCATATATATATATATATATATATATATATATATATATATATATATATATATATATATATATATATATATATATATATATATATATATATATATTTATAGGATGGGGTCCACCTCTGGTGTAAATTGTGGGACCCATAGCCTCGGAGAAGTGGATAAAAAGGCTTCAAGGAAGAATATTTGGATTTCTTCCTGAAGCCATTTGAATATTCCACTTCCCCTACCACCCCATCTTTTAAACTATTTTTTTTTACCAATAGGAATATTTTATTACATAATATGGTACAGAAGATTTAAGAGATACATTGTTGATATAAAGGTGGCATATACGGTACATGTTGTTACGTGTGTATCACCGATTATAAGGCGAAAATCTCATCCAGCTCCTCAGAGCTGGGGCGTGTGCCCAAAATGCAGCATGCATTACCCCTTTGAACAGCCGCACTGAGCCGCTGGAACAGAAAACTAGCTGCCCTGGGATCCCTAGTTACCCTGATGAGTCTTTTTCCCAGCTCCTTAAGGAAATTAGATGCACTCTTTCCCCATGAGCCAAGGGTCTCTGAGCCTATGGGAACAAACATATAATGATGGGCAAGTTCTCCATATTTTCTAGACTTTTGGGACTCCCTAAAGCTGGCAGCTGCCCCTCCTTCCTCCCTGGTGTATTGGAGATAGGTATCAGCCAAGGTAGATGCACATGTATAGTCCCACACCACCTGCTTCCCATCTGTCCAGGCTTGAAGGGTGATACCATCTGGACGCTTCTGGCTGCCGTCAGATCTGCATAGTTGCGGTGGCTCCCTTACTGCTGGGCATCCAGCTGTTGTGAGGCTCCTCTTGATAATGTTATTAACCTCCTCATGTCTTGCAATCTTTCCCTCGGATTTACGGCACACAAGACCATGGTACCCGAATCGGTCTGCTGCTTCACTGCCACAAATACACCTGTGTTCGGCGAGAATAGGGGCGGCAAGTCGAAGGGCAACACCGATGCGGATGGTCTGTGGGTCGAGGCGTGTGCCAAGGCTGGAGTTGGGAACAGCCAACAGAAAGTCCCCAGCATGAGGGGCTCTCACTGCCAGCAGGCGGGCTCTATCCTTCCCTGACACACTCTGAAGCATCGTTGAGGCTATATTTTCCACTATTGGACCATCCCAGTGCGATTGTTTGTAGTTGTTGGGGGGAGCAGGTCTGGTTTCTGAGCCCGTTAGATTATCCCAGATCATTGCTCCGTCAATGAATTTTTGGTCCTGGACTCCAATCTTGTCCCTAAGATGTTCAGGGAGAATCGCTGCTACAAGCTCTCTGGATGCAATACACGAGGACAGAAAAGCAGGTAACGCAATCTGTGATGACTTGCGGACACCAATGCCTCCTAGTCTGACTGGAAGTGTAGCTTGGTTCCACTGCCCGTCTTCTAGATTAAGGTTAAGTACTTTCGTAAAAATCTGCCTCAGAATACTGTCATATTCGTGCAGTATAGGGTTATCATATGAAGGTGCACATCTTAGGAAATATGTCAACCTGGGCAGACTCAAGCACTTTGTGAGAAGGTACAAGGCATCGTGGGTGTCCAGATTGCCAATTCGTTGTTCCATTCTCCTTAACTCTTCCAATTTCTTCCTGAGAATTGTGTCAATGGCATTGCTTCCCAGAGGTGATCCTAGCAAGACACTATTTGTGGGGGCAATGACTGCTGCTCCTGGTAGTTTTGATCTCACTGCATTTATCACTTGTTGAATGACTGAGATGATTTCACATTTGGATGGATTCAGGATGAGACCCATTTCCTGTCCCCGTGTCATTACCTGTGTAAGGTCATGTAGGAGGGGGGACTCTTTTGTACCTGCTAGTGTGCCATCATCTAGGAACCAGATGTTTAGCTCGCTGGTCAGTCTGACTGTGATTTCCCTAACTGCAATACAGAAGAGAAATGGTGCAAGAGGATCTCCTTGTTGGACACCCTCCGATGATGTGATTTCATGCTCTCCAAAGAGAAGCATTGATTCCTTGCTATACCCAGCTGAAACAAAAGGGAAGAGACCAGGGAAATGTTCTTGTACTGCTGCTAATACCACGTCTCTTTTCAGGAGATTGAACGCATTCTTGAAATCTAATTTTACCACTGCATTGTCCTCAGGCAGGTTGTTGATATATGCCCTTGTTGCATGAACCGCTGCTTCACTTCCTTGAGAGACCCCAAAGCCAAGCTGGTTTGGTTGAAGCATCATGGCTGCCTGTGCACGAATACTTCGGACAGCAGCTTTGGATACGAGGCGGCGTAAGGTGTTGCCTACTGCAATTGGCCGAATTCCTCCATCCTTCTTTTTAAGTGCACAAAGTGTTGCACCAAAAAAGAAAGGTCTAATTTCATCAGGAATCAGACCAGCCAAGGAATTGTTGACGAACCTTGTGATCTCTGAAAGCAGTGTCTCTGCAATTTCCCCAATAACTGGATTAACCATTTCCTTTAAATGCTGTGGCCTTATTCCAGTGTAACCCCCAGCAGAGCCAGATGGGAACGACATTATTGCTTTGTAAATGTCTGAGTCTTCCACAATCAATGGTTCCATAGTGGGGACAGAGGTGTTGGAACTGTTGGTGCCACTGGTTTCCCTGGCAGGGAGCTTTCCTCTAAGTGCTTCTGCCGTGTCAGCATATATATATATATATATATATATATATATATATATATATATATATATATATATATATATATATATATATATATATATATATATATATATATATATATATATATATATATATATATATATATACATATATATATATATATATATATATATATATATATATATATATATATATATATATATATATATATATATATATATATATATATTTTTCAACAAGTCGGCCGTCTCCCACCAAGGCAGGGTGACTAAAAAAAGAAAGAAAATCCCCAAAAAGAAAAATACTTTCATCATCATTCAACACTTTCACCACGCTCACACATTATCACTGCTTTTGCAGAGGTGCTCAGAATACAACAGTTTAAAAGCATATATGTATATCCCTCCAAACTGCCCTTATCCCAAACCCCTCCTTTAAAGTGCAGGCCTTGTACTTCCCATTTCCAGGACTCATGTCCGACTATATGAAAATAACCTGTTTCCCTGAATCCCTTCA
The DNA here is from genome assembly GCF_038502225.1 of Cherax quadricarinatus. Lineage (NCBI taxonomy): Eukaryota > Metazoa > Arthropoda > Malacostraca > Decapoda > Parastacidae > Cherax > Cherax quadricarinatus. The sequence continues at coordinate 11,199,058 of NC_091339.1, read as the reverse complement.
CTAAATATTACCCTGCTCACACTCCAACAGATCGTCAGGTCCCAAGTATCATTCGTCTCCATTCACTCCTATCTAACACGCTCGTGCACGCTTGCTGGAAGTCCAAGCCCCTTGCCCACAAAACCTCCTTTACCCCCTCTTTCCAACCCTTTCGAGGACGACCCCTACCCCTCCTTCCTTCCCCTATAGATTTATATGCTTTCCATGTCATTCTACTTTGATCCATTCTCTCTAAATGACCAAACCACCTCAACAACCCCTCTTCTGCCCTCTGACTAATGCTTTTATTAACTCCACACCTTCTCCTAATTTCCACACTCCGAATTTTCTGCATAATATTTACACCACACATTGCCCTTAGACAGGACATCTCCACTGCCTCCAACCGTCTCCTCGCTGCTGCATTTACCACCCAAGCTTCATATCCATATAAGAGTGTTGGTACTACTATACTTTCATACATTCCCTTCTTTGCCTCCATAGATAACGTTTTTTGACTCCACATATACCTCAACGCACCACTCACCTTTTTTCCCTCATCAATTCTATGATTAACCTCATCCTTCATAAACCCATCCGCCGACACGTCAACTCCCAAGTATCTAAAAACATTCACTTCTTCCATACTCCTCCTCCCCAATTTGATATCCAATTTTTATTTTATTTATTATCACACTGGCCGATTCCCACCAAGGCAGGGTGGCCCGAAAAAGAAAAACTTTCACCATCATTCACTCCATCACTGTCTTGCCAGAAGGGTGCTTTACACTACAGTTTTTAAACTGCAACATTGACACCCCTCCTTCAGAGTGCAGGCACTGTACTTCCCATCTCCAGGACTCAAGTCCGGTCTGCCGGTTTCCCTGAACCCCTTCATAAATGTTACTTTGCTCACACTCCAACAGCACGTCAAGTATTAAAAACCATTTGTCTCCATTCACTCATATCAAACACGCTCACGCATGCCTGCTGGAAGTCCAAGCCCCTCGCACACAAAACCTCCTTTACCCCCTCTCTCCAACCTTTCCTAGGCCGACCCCTACCCCGCCTTCCTTCCACTACAGACTGATACACTCTTGAAGTCGTTTTGTTTCGCTCCATTCTCTCTACATGTCCGAACCACCTCAACGACCCTTCCTCAGTCCTCTGGACAACAGTTTTGGTAATCCCGCACCTCCTCCTAACTTCCAAACTACGAATTCTCTGCATTATATTCACACCACACATTGCTCTCAGACATGACATCTCCACTGTCTCCAGCCTTCTCCTCGCTGCAACATTCATCACCCATGCTTCACACCCATATAAGAGCGTTGGTAAAACTATACTCTCATACATTCCCCTCTTTGCCTCCAAGGACAAAGTTCTTTGTCTCCACAGACTCCTAAGTGCACCACTCACTCTTTTCCCCTCATCAATTCTATGATTCACCTCATCTTTCATAGACCAATCCGCTGACACGTCCACTCCCAATACATTCACCTCCTCCATACTCTCTCCCTCCAATCTGATATTCATCTTTCATCACCTAATCTTTTTGTTATCCTCATAACCTTACTCTTTCCTGTATTCACCTTTAATTTTCTTCTTTTGCACACCCTACCAAATTCATCCACCAATCTCTGCAACTTCTCTTCAGAATCTCCCAAGAGCACAGTGTCATCAGCAAAGAGCAGCTGTGACAACTCCCACTTTGTGTGTGATTCTTTATCTTTTAACTCCATATATATATATATGTCGTGCCGAATATGTAAAACTGGTCAATTAGCAAGAAATCACTTAAAATTAAGTCCTTTCTAAAATTTTCTCTTATACGTTTAAAGATATATTTTTTTCATTTATGTTAATGTAAAAATTTATAATTTTGCACCAAAAGGAACTTAGAAAACTTACCTAACCTTATTATAACAAGAACAATTTATTTTAGCCTAACCCAACTAAATATATTTTAGATTTGTTTACAATAATTTAATACTAAACAAACACAGTGAAATATATTTTTTTCGTTAGGTTCAGAATGATTTTGGCGAAATTATTGCATACACAAATTTTCTCTTGTCCTATATGGCAAGATGAACGTTGCTATTTAAGCCAAGATCGCAAGTTCTGCCTATTCGGCACGACATATATATATATATATATATATATATATATATATATATATATATATATATATATATATATATATATATATATATATATATATATATATATATATATATATATATATATATATATATATGTAAAGGAGAATGGTGAAGAACTGGAGGGGTTTTTGAGGTAATCAGTTCATCAATTTTCAAAAGAATATTCTTTTCAATATTATTATGACAAGCGCAATTTAATTTAGCCTAATCCTACTAAATATGTTATAGATAAGTTTAAAATAATTTAATAATAAACGAACACAATGTAATATATTTTTTTCATTATGTTCAGAATGATTTTTGCGAAATTATTGCTTACACATATTTTTGCTTGCTTTATTCAGCAAGAAGAGCATTGCTATTTAAGCCAAAATTGCAAGTTGTACCTATTCGGCACTATATATACTTTAGCGTGACAGTGCCAGCGTGCCTCGTTGTGCTCCGGGTTTTCTCGTGTTTTCACGGTCGCTCTTACGTGCTAGAACTTTAATTTGTGTCATCAATCCTATACGATACATCCCTCTAGCGCCTGGAACCAATCTTGGGCGGAAAACATTATATACTGAGTCAAAAAAGGAGAATTAGTGTGCACTACCTAGCAGAGTTTACTGCCAGAGGGGAATCATAGGCCTGTGTCCCGTGTGAAAAAAATAATAATAATTGAACTTTGTGTCAGAGGAAAGAAAGTCTCCCTGAAAACATTGAGTATACATAGTGTATAGTGTATACTACAGTGGCTCCCTAGTATATTGATGATAAAGGCTAAAGTGTCATTTGAAAACAGGTGAATTTGTAAATGAAGTGATAAGCCTATAGAGGCAGGTGCCAGAAGTCGCCAGAAACTTACCACAGGTCAGCTGTTTTTAATAATCTTCCTGGCTTGCTAGTGTACTCGCATATAATCTAGTGATACCAGTGAATAGCAGAATACAGTGTTGTAGTAGCAACTAACCAGTATTATAATGGTACTTAGTGGAGTGGAGTGACTTTCATTAGTTTCTTTTTTCTTGAAATACCAGACGTATACTGTGAATTTCATATAACCTGTAGTTACCAGCGGTCGCAATATACACAACGAGAAGCAATTATTACTACAGAAAAAGCGTCCTTCCTCCAAAATTTGCACCAGTCAACTATAGTGATAATATAGCATTTATTGTGGTGGAGACGGAAAAAAAAAAATAGAGAAGCTAGATACAGCGATTGATAAACAAGGGTGGAGGTCGACCGTTCGTCATTGTAGGAGTGCCAGCAGTCACCGGCTCTTCAACACGCAAGTTATACTTTTGTATCAATCAAATCACATATTACTCGGGTAGATAATTTCCAGTAGATCCTTCATGTGTTAGCTCAAATCACCGACCAGTATGGTTTAAATAAGTGACCCACTGATCAGATCAGATAGACTGGTCCGAACCCTTGACTGGTCCGAACCCTTGACTGGTCCGAACCCTTGACTGGTCCGAACCCTTGACTGGTCCGAACCCTTGACTGGTCCGAACCCTTGACTGGTCCGAACCCTGGACTGGTTTCAAACGGTTTCGTTGTGCACTACCTAGCAGGTTATTAATAGAATATTCAAGAGGTTGCTAGTAGAATTGCAGTAAATCAACCATTCAAATCATTATGAAGCTGTGTGTAGTCTGTGGTCAGTCAAACAAACGGGCCTCCACATGCATAAATTGTCATTTTTGTGGAAATTGGTGTCACGCCCCTTGTGCAGATATCCAAGAACTAGCTACAAGCAGTATTAAAACAGGGAAGTGTTTTTGGGTATGCCCAAATGAGATAAATCTGTGGACTAAAATCACAAGGGTATTAAAAGAGGTCAACATCAAAGCTGCTTTCATAGAAAACCTGGAAGCTTTCTACAACAGATGGGAACATAAAAAGTCTGGGCTGAATGGTACTGCCCTTGATACTGGCCATGTAGTTAGAAACTGTAAGGCTGGAGATGATGTCCTGGTAGTCAGTAAATGGGGGGCTGATAGTGCTGTCCTGGGAGACAGTAATGGTGAAGCTGGAGGTGCTGTCCTGGGAGACAGTAATGGTGAAGCTGGAGGTGCTGTCCTGGGAGACAGTAATGGTGAAGCTGGAGATGCTGTCCTGGGAGACAGTAATGGGGAAGCTGGAGATGCTGTCCTGGGAGACAGTAATGGTGAAGCTGGAGATTTTGTCCAGGTAGTCGGGAATTATACGCAGGAAGGAAAACATATAAATGACCTCATAGGGGACAGGAGCCATAGTAGGGAAACAAGTGTAGTCAAAGATAAGATAAAACCAATATTGCAAACTAGAAATACCGCAGGAAATAGCAAACAAGAGGACTCCACTAGCAATAGTGAGGATATATTACCAAAAACAACTGGTGGGAGCTCCATTGTTGGTGCTAGGGAGGATAGAAGTAAGACAGGGAAACATGCACCAACAGAGAATACAGTCACAGAAACCCAAGGCAAACGGAAACCAAGCCTGTGCACATATTATGCACTCGGTATCTGCTGGCATGGGAAATCTGGAAAAACAGATGGGACGTGCAACTATGACCACCCTAGAAAATGCCATGCCCATATGACAACAGGAAAATGCAAACTCCATTCCTGTAAGCTTTTTCACCCTGAACTGTGTACCTCTTCAGTACAGGAAAGACTGTGCTATAACTTAAATTGCCAGGCATACCATCTAAAGGGGACAAAAAGATACAAAACATCCAGGCCATGGGAAAACCTGGGTAGCCACAGCCACTCAAGAGGGAGAGGTTTTTTAGTGCCAGGAAGGAAAAAAAAACTGGCAGGAAATGGCAGAAATCGTACACCAAATCCAGTCATTCCTGGAGTGGAACCACAGTCGATGGCCTCTACTCCAAACCAACAGATACAGATACTAATCCCGGAAAAAAAATCTCCCCCCAGTACCAACAATACCACCAGTCCGATAACATTCTTCTTTGCAAATATACAGGGTCTAAAGCCAGCAACAAACAACAAAATACCTTTCATCCGTGGACTGCTTGCAGAGGCAAAGGCAATGTTCGCGGCTTTCACTGAGACCCACATAAAGGATCACTTGGACAACGAAATATGGATCCCAGGTTACAACCTATACAGATGTGACAGAGTGAACAGGCAAAAGGGGGGGGGGTTGGCCTGTACATTGCAGAGTCACTTGTTTGCACAGAACTGCTAAATGCCTCAAATGATGTAGTGGAAGTTTTAGCAGTAAAAGTCGAGAACCAAAACCTAGTCATTGTGGTAGTCTACAAGCCTCCGGATGCAACATCCCAGCAATTCCAGGAACAGCTGTTAAAAATTGACCACTGTCTGGAAAACCTTCCAGCTCCTGCACCCAACATCTTGCTCCTGGGGGATTTCAACTTAAGGCACCTAAAATGGAGGAATATAGCAAATAATATTGTTGCAGCAATAACACCAGGAGGCAGCTCTGATGAAAACTCACACTCACGCGAGCTTTTAAATCTCTGCACAAAATTCAATTTAAACCAGCAAATAATAGAGCATACTAGACTGGAGAATACACTAGACCTCATCTTCACTAACAATGATGATCTGATAAGAAATGTCACCATATCAAAAACAATATACTCAGATCACAACATAATTGAGGTTCAGTCATGTATGCGCGGAGCCCCAGACCGACATAATGAGATTAGTCACGAGGGAGCATTCACCAAATTCAACTTCAATAACAAAAACATAAAGTGGGACCAAGTAAACCAAGTCCTAACCGATATAAGCTGGGAAGATATACTAAGCAACACAGACCCCAACTTATGCCTAGAACAGATTAACTCGGTGGCACTCGATGTATGCACAAGGCTTATTCCTCTAAGAAAAAGGAGGAGTAGATGTAAAACAGAAAGAGACAGGCGCTCCCTTTACAGGCGACGGAAAAGAATAACAGAGCGGCTAAAAGAGGTCAATATATCTGAAATGCGTAGGGAGACACTGGTCAGAGAAATAGCAAGCATCGAACTTAAGCTAAAAGAATCCTTTAGGAGTCAGGAATCGCGGGAAGAACTAAAAGCCATAAATGAAATCGAAAGAAACCCAAAGTATTTCTTCTCCTATGCCAAATCAAAATCGAGAACAACGTCCAGTATTGGGCCCCTACTTAAACAAGATGGGTCCTACACAGATGACAGCAAGGAAATGAGTGAGCTACTCAAGTCCCAATATGACTCAGTTTTTAGGAAGCCGCTAACCAGACTGAGAGTCGAAGATCAAAATGAATTTTTTATGAGAGAGCCACAAAATTTGATTAACACAAGCCTATCCGATGTTATCCTGACGCCAAATGACTTCGAACAGGCGATAAATGACATGCCCATGCACTCTGCCCCAGGGCCAGACTCATGGAACTCTGTGTTCATCAAGAACTGCAAGAAGCCCCTATCACGAGCCTTTTCCATCCTATGGAGAGGGAGCATGGACACGGGGGTCGTCCCACAGTTACTAAAAACAACAGACATAGCCCCACTCCACAAAGGGGGCAGTAAAGCAACAGCAAAGAACTACAGACCAATAGCACTAACATCCCATATCATAAAAATCTTTGAAAGGGTCCTAAGAAGCAAGATCACCACCCATCTAGAAACCCATCAGTTACACAACCCAGGGCAACATGGGTTTAGAACAGGTCGCTCCTGTCTGTCTCAACTATTGGATCACTACGACAAGGTCCTAAATGCACTAGAAGACAAAAAGAATGCAGATGTAATATATACAGACTTTGCAAAAGCCTTCGACAAGTGTGACCATGGCGTAATAGCGCACAAAATGCGTGCTAAAGGAATAACAGGAAAAGTCGGTCGATGGATCTATAATTTCCTCACTAACAGAACACAGAGAGTAGTCGTCAACAGAGTAAAGTCCGAGGCAGCTACGGTGAAAAGCTCTGTTCCACAAGGCACAGTACTCGCTCCCATCTTGTTCCTCATCCTCATATCCGACATAGACAAGGATGTCAGCCACAGTACCGTGTTTTCCTTTGCAGATGACACCCGAATCTGCATGACAGTGTCTTCCATTGCAGACACTGCAAAGCTCCAGGCGGACATCAACCAAATCTTTCTGTGGGCTGCAGAAAACAATATGAAGTTCAACGATGAGAAATTTCAATTACTCAGATATGGTAAACATGAGGAAATTAAATCTTCATCAGAGTACAAAACAAATTCTGGCCACAAAATAGAGCGAAACACCAACGTCAAAGACCTGGGAGTGATCATGTCGGAGGATCTCACCTTCAAGGACCATAACATTGTATCAATCGCATCTGCTAGAAAAATGACAGGATGGATAATGAGAACCTTCAAAACTAGGGAGGCCAAGCCCATGATGACACTCTTCAGGTCACTTGTTCTATCTAGGCTGGAATATTGCTGCACACTAACAGCACCTTTCAAGGCAGGTGAAATTGCCGACCTAGAAAATGTACAGAGAACTTTCACGGCGCGCATAACGGAGATAAAACACCTCAATTATTGGGAGCGCTTGAGGTTCCTAAACCTGTATTCCCTGGAACGCAGGAGGGAGAGATACATGATTATATACACCTGGAAAATCCTAGAGGGACTAGTACCGAACTTGCACACGAAAATCACTCACTACGAAAGCAAAAGACTTGGCAGACGATGCACCATCCCCCCAATGAAAAGCAGGGGTGTCACTAGCACGTTAAGAGACCATACAATAAGTGTCAGGGGCCCGAGACTGTTCAACTGCCTCCCAGCACACATAAGGGGGATTACCAACAGACCCCTGGCAGTCTTCAAGCTGGCACTGGACAAGCACCTAAAGTCAGTTCCGGATCAGCCGGGTTGTGGCTCGTACGTTGGTTTGCGTGCAGCCAGCAGCAACAGCCTGGTTGATCAGGCTCTGATCCACCAGGAGGCCTGGTCACAGACCGGGCCGCGGGGGCGTTGACCCCCGGAACTCTCTCCAGGTAAACTCCAGGTAATATATATATATTTATATATATATATATATATATATATATATATATATATATATATATATATATATATATAATGTATATTTATAGTGTGAGCAAGGTATATTTTGTAAAGGGACTCAGAGAAACCGGTTAGCCGGACTCGAGTCCTGGAGGTGGGAAGTACAATGCCTTCACTTTAAAATAGGGGTTTAGAATGTAGAATTAAGACATTTATGCAACATATGGGAATCTTTATTGAAGAAACGTTTCGCCACACAGTGGCTTCATCAGTCCAATACAAAGCATTAAGGTATAAGGAGATGGGGAGTTTGAGGTAATCAGTCCCTCAGCCTCAAACTCCTCATTTTCTTATACCTTCCTCTTTGTATTGGACTGATGAAGCCACTGTGTGGCGAAACGTTTCTTCAATAAATATTCCGATATGTTGCATAAGTGTCTCAATTCTTCAATTTGTCGGTTTTCAAAACCATTTATCACAGTGGTTTGAGATATTGGCAGCTTGGAGTGACATCTAAACTGTTGTATCTGAGCTCCTCTACAAAGACAGTGATTATATATGAATGATGGTGAAAGTGTTGAATGGTGAAGAAAGTTTTTTGTTTTTTTCTGGGTTTTCCTTTCTTTTTGGGTCATCCTCCCTCGGTGGGAAACGGCCGAGGTGTTAAAAAAAAGTACATATCGTGCGTTTTTATCCCTGGTTGGCTAACGAGGTTTAAAGCCTAGCAACTACACTAGCGTTATGAAGGCTTCCCCCTTGATTATAATAATATGAAGGCTACACTTAAAATTTCCACCATTAGACAAGAATTCTTAAATTTCTGTATTATGGATTAAATATTCTCTCAACATATATACACTGAGAGAAATTCACCTCTCGGTATATATATATATTCTCTCGACCGATCACTCGTGAATAAAATAACAATAGTATAAATATATAAATAATATTATAAGCAGTTTCATAACTACGTAAAGATTTATGAAAAAAAGTGTTCCTCGCCTTGGGCTTTTTAAGTTGCTTCAGGGTCGGGATTTGAAAATTCTGAATAGCATGATTTCTTAAACCTATATAAGCACTAATCCTCTATGAAAAAAAATGCATTTGACCAGCGTTGTTGTCTATTTAAAATGGTGTACCCTGAGCCATTCACTTGTCGAAATAAACAGATTTAAAGAATGTTCAATCTATCGATTCTTTTTAAGACTCCCTGACAATACAGTGACTGCGACAATTCACAACTCTCCTATAATACCTTTTCTGCAACAGTGCAGAGCTCTCCCACAAAATCGTGGCACCAGCGATTCACATCTACCATATATATGCTATACAACACCGGTAAGTTGATATGACTCATCTGCAGCATTAGGAACCTTTACTGATGAAAGGTTTCACCAGCGATACAGCACAGGTTCTGCAGCGCTGCACTGTTGCAGTAAAGGTATTATAGGTTGCACTGTTGCAGAAAAGTTGTTATAGGTCAGTTGTGGATTGTCGCAATCACTGTATTGTCAGGGAGTCTTAAAAAGAATCGATGGATTGAACATTTTGGAAACCTGTTTGTTCCGTCAAGTGAATGACTCACTGGTAGAAGACGAAGTGGGTGAAGTGGACATCTCGAAGTGTGTAATTCACCTCTTTCTTTGACTAATGAAAACCTCAGCGAAGCCAAAAAGTTACTTCGTTAAGGTTCCTAATGCTGCACATAGTACGTCTTATCAATTCGCAAATAACCCAAAATACCAAGTGTGCAACAACTCACAACTCACAGTTCCACAGCTGCAGCAATTTACAACTAACTCACAATACCATCTCAGAAACAATTTATAATCAATCAACAATTCCTTCTCTGTAACAGTTCACAATTAACCCACAATTCTATTGCTGGAACAAATCACAACATACAAAAAATACTGCTCAAAATTCAAAATTAACCAACAATACCGTAGCTACAGTATTTTTAATTAACCCACAATTCACAACTCACAAAATCGTGTCTGCAAAAATTTCACTGCTAACACACTCGCAGTACAGTAGCTGCAACAATTTACAATTAACCCACAATTCCGTGGCTGCCACAGCTCAAAGCTAACTCATAACACCATTCGTCCTACAATTCACATTCAACCCAAAATACTATAGCTGTATCGGATCACAATTTCTTTATATCATAACTAACAATGAAGTAACTGCAATAATTCCCAACTAACCTTCGATGCAATTGCTGCATCACCTTTCAACTAACCATCAGTTTCGTGTCTGCAACAATTCACAACTTTGGCACAATACAATAGCTGTAGCAATTTACAGACGACTTACAATAATTCAGTAATAATCCACAGAGCAATATCTACAATAATTCAGTACTAAACCTCAATTTTGACGAGATCTCTGTCAGACTTGTGCCATTATTATAGAGCGAGTGAAAAGTAAGGTCAGGGGTAGAGGTGATGGAGAAGGTCAGGTGTAGAGGTGAGATGGAAGATCAAGTTTAGAGGTGGGGTGGAAGGTCAGGTGTAGATTTGAGGGGGAAGATCAGGTGTAAAGGTAAGGGGGGAAGGGCAGGTGTAGAGGTGGGGGTGGAAGATCAGGTGTAGAGGCGATGGAAAAGGTCAGGTGTAGAGGTGGGGGGAGGTCAGGTGTAGAGGTGAGGGGGGAAGGTTAGGTGTAGAGGTGAGGGGTAAGGTCAGGTGTAAAGGTGAATGGAAAGGTCAGATGTAGAGGTGATAGGAAGGTCAGGTGTAAGGGTGAGGGGGAGGTCAGGTGTAAAGGTAAGGGGGAGGTCAGGTGTAAAGGTGAGGGGAAGGTCAGGTGTAAAGGTGAGGGGGAGGTCAGGTGTAAAGGTGAAAGGGGAGGTAAGGTGTAGAGATGATGGGAAAGGTCAGGTATAGAGGTGAGGGGGAAGGTCAGGTGAAAAGGTGAGGGGGAAGTCAGTGTAGAGGTGAGGGGGGTCATGTGTAAAGGTGAGGGGGGTCAGGTGTAAAGGTGAAATCAAGGTCAAGTGTAAAGGTGGGGAGAGGTCAGGTGTAGAAGTGAGGGGGAAGGTCAGGTGCAGAGGTGAGGGGAAAAGTTTTGTCTCAAAATTTTGGGTTAGAGTAAACTGGAATATATTGGGTATCTGATGTTATTGAATTTTTATTTTATTTTTTAACTGTATTTACTGTATTTTGCACCACACATGTAGCAGTCCTGTTTGCTGGTAGCAGGTTGAAGCGTCATGCACCATACATGTAGCAGTCCTGTTTGCTGGTAGCAGGTTGAAGCGTCATGCACCATACATGTAGCAGTCCTGTTTGCTGGTAGCAGGTTGAAGCGTCATGCACCATACATGTAGCAGTCCTGTTTGCTGGTAGCAGGTTGAAGCGTCATGCACCATACATGTAGCAGTCCTGTTTGCTGGTAGCAGGTTGAAGCGTCATTCACCATACATGTAGCAGTCCTGTTTGCTGGTAGCAGGTTGAAGCGTCATGCACCATACATGTAGCAGTCCTGTTTGCTGGTAGCAGGTTGAAGCGTCATGCACCATACATGTAGCAGTCCTGTTTGCTGGTAGCAGGTTGAAGCGTCATGCACCATACATGCAGCAGTCCTGTTTGCTGGTAGCAGGTTGAAGCGTCATGCACCATACATGTAGCAGTCCTGTTTGCTGGTAGCAGGTTGAAGCGTCATGCACCACACATGTAGCAGTCCTCTTCGCTGGTATCAGGTTGAAGCGTCATGCACCATACATGTAGCAGTCCTGTTTGCTGGTAGCAGGTTGAAGCGTCATGCACCATACATGTAGCAGTCCTCTTCGCTGGTAGCAGGTTGAAGCGTCATACACCATACATGTAGCAGTCCTGTTTGCTGGTAGCAGGTTGAAGCGTCATGCACCATACATGTAGCAGTCCTGTTTGCTGGTAGCAGGTTGAAGCGTCATGCACCATACATGTAGCAGTCCTGTTTGCTGGTAGCAGGTTGAAGCGTCATTCACCATACATGTAGCAGTCCTGTTTGCTGGTAGCAGGTTGAAGCGTCATGCACCATACATGTAGCAGTCCTGTTTGCTGGTAGCAGGTTGAAGCGTCATGCACCATACATGTAGCAGTCCTGTTTGCTGGTAGCAGGTTGAAGCGTCATGCACCATACATGCAGCAGTCCTGTTTGCTGGTAGCAGGTTGAAGCGTCATGCACCATACATGTAGCAGTCCTGTTTGCTGGTAGCAGGTTGAAGCGTCATGCACCACACATGTAGCAGTCCTCTTCGCTGGTATCAGGTTGAAGCGTCATGCACCATACATGTAGCAGTCCTGTTTGCTGGTAGCAGGTTGAAGCGTCATGCACCATACATGTAGCAGTCCTCTTCGCTGGTAGCAGGTTGAAGCGTCATACACCATACATGTAGCAGTCCTGTTTGCTGGTAGCAGGTTGAAGCGTCATGCACCATACATGTAGCAGTCCTGTTTGCTGGTAGTAGGTTGAAGCGTCATGCACCATACATGTAGCAGTACTGTTTGCTGGTAGCAGGTTGAAGCGTCATGCACCATACATGAAGCAGTCCTGTTTGCTGGTAGCAGGTTGAAGCGTCATGCACTATACATGTAGCAGTCCTGTTTGCTGGTAGCAGGTTGAAGCGTCATGTACTATACATGTAGCAGTCCTGTTTGCTGGTAGCAGGTTGAAGCGTCATGCACCATACATGTAGCAGTCCTGTTTGCTGGTAGCAGGTTGAAGCGTCATGCACTATACATGTAGCAGTCCTGTTTGCTGGTAGCAGGTTGAAGCGTCATGTACCATACATGTAGCAGTCCTGTTTGCTGGTAGCAGGTTGAAGCGTCGTGCACCATACATGTAGCAGTCCTGTTTGCTGGTAGCAGGTTGAAGTGTGATGCACCATACATGTAGCAGTCCTGTTTGCTGGTAGCAGGTTGAAGTGTGATGCACCATACATGTAGCAGTCCTGTTTGCTGGTAGCAGGTTGAAGCGTCATGCACCATACATGTAGCAGTACTGTTTGCTGGTAGCAGGTTGAAGCGTCATGCACCATACATGCAGCAGTCCTGTTTGCTGGTAGCAGGTTGAAGCGTCATGCACCATACATGTAGCAGTCCTGTTTGCTGGTAGCAGGTTGAAGCGTCATGCACTATACATGTAGCAGTCCTGTTTGCTGGTAGCAGGTTGAAGCGTCATGTACCATACATGTAGCAGTCCTGTTTGCTGGTAGCAGGTTGAAGCGTCGTGCACCATACATGTAGCAGTCCTGTTTGCTGGTAGCAGGTTGAAGTGTGATGCACCATACATGTAGCAGTCCTGTTTGCTGGTAGCAGGTTGAAGTGTGATGCACCATACATGTAGCAGTCCTGTTTGCTGGTAGCAGGTTGAAGCGTCATGCACCATACATGTAGCAGTCCTGTTTGCTGGTAGCAGGTTGAAATGTCATGCACCATACATGTAGCAGTCCTGTTTGCTGGTAGCAGGTTGAAATGTTATGCACCATACATGTAGCAGTACTGTTTGCTGGTAGCAGGTTGAAGCGTCATGCACCATACATGTAGCAGTCCTGTTTGCTGGTTGCAGGTTGAAGCGTCATGCACCATACATGTAGTAGTCCTGTTTTTCACTAAATTTCCTCTTCTTTTCCCGTTTTTATCATTTTTTTGTAAAATCTAGACCCGACTCCTCATAAATTTTCCATACATATATCATTTTTTTTTTAAATCTTTTCTCCAGCTCAGAGAATATATTGCAACTGCTGTGAGGTATTGCCAGTAGACAAGATATTATATTGATTAGTCGCAGCTGGTATATGATTATTGAACATTTTTCCTGGCCACTATCTCACTTGCTTTGAAAGAAGCTGAATAATATTTTATGGTAAAGCTTTCAAGCTCTTTGGATAGTGTATCATCATTGACATTACCTCTCATGTTTTGAAAGGTCTTAAAATGAAACCTGTCATTTTCCAGACACTGCACACGATACATCGCCGGAAATTTTTGTTCGTAATTTTTTTTAACTGTCCCTGTACTTGTATGAGGTTTGATTATATATATTTTTCTCTCTCCTCCCCCACCCCCCTCTCTCTCTCTCTCTCTCTCTTTTTACACAGGGTATTACAAGATAGGTTAAGGTTCCTAACTTTATTTAAAAGCTAAGAACTGTTACATACATCAGTTAATTTGAAAGCCGTTTTAAACTAAAGACCAGTTCACTCCAGAATGTTTAAAAAACTGTGTGAAAACCTGGACAAACATCACATAAATCTCTTTTTAAATACAGAAATTCGATGGCTGAGTAAAGGAAGAATTCTAAATAGGGTCTCTGAGCTGAAAGATGAATTGTAGGCCGGGTCACTAGTGGCCTTCCACAAGCATCGGTTTTAGCCCCATTGTTGTTCATAATTTACATTAATGATCTTGATGAAGGAATTACAAGTGACATGAGCAAATTTACTGATGATACAAAAATAGGCAGTATGATTCATTCTGAATAGGATACCAGTGAACTCCAGGAGGATTTTGACAAATTAATGTCTTGGTTTGAAAAGTGGCAGATGAAGTTCAATGTTGACAAGTGTAAAGCCCTAGTCCTTGGTTATGAAAATAACCCACGAAGTTATAAACTAGGTGAAGTAGAGCTTGATCATACACAATGTGAAAAAAAACTTTGGAGTCATGGTAAGCAGAAATCTAAAGCCAAGACAACAGTGCCTAAGTGTGCACAATAAGGCTAACAGATTGCTGCGATTTATTTCAAGAAGAATACGTAACGGAAGTCCAAGTTATTTTTCAGTTCTATACATCACTAGTGAGGCCTCATTTGGATTATGCCGCTCAGTTCTGATCTCCTTACTACAGGATGGATATAGATTCATTGGAGAACATGCAAATAATGATGACTAAAATGATTTACTGTATTAGGAATCTCCCATATGAACACAGACTTAGATCCTTGAATCTTCACTCTCTGGAGAGACGTAGAATTAACGGAGATATCATCGAGGTGTATAAGTGGATGACAGGCATAAACATGGGTGATATTAATAAAGCACAGAGGATATCGAACCAGGTAAGAACCAGAAATAACGGATTTAAGTTAGTTAAATTTAGATTTAGAAAGGACATAGGTAAATACTGGTTTTCGAACAGAGTTGTGAATGCGTAGAACAGTCTTCCGAGTAGGGTGATCGAGGCTGGGACCTTGGGTAGCTTTAAGAATGGATTGAACAAATATATGAGTGGGAGGGGCTGGGTTTAATTGATGTCGTGGGTAAGGGAGTAAATTCGTGGGCAGTGGTGGTTTTGATAAGGACCTGCCTTGTATGGGCCTTCTGCAGTGTTCCTCCATACTTATGATCTTAAAATAATAAGTAAGGTTTTGGCAAGTGCTTTGAAGATGAAAAATGGTTGCAAAAGCTAGCCTATTTAGAAGACATTTTTCATCACATGAATGAGCTGAACAAGTCACTGTAAGGCCCTGGAGAAAATGTATCAACTCTGCACTGTTGAGCCTGCAATTTCCAGTGCTTGCAGCTTTGCCAAGAGTCCCTGGTGCCATACTCTGTCGAAAGCACCAGCAATATTAAGTTCTACTACACAGCTGACTTTGGATTCATCCAGTGTTTGGTGCCTCTTAATGAAAAGTTTAACAGATCATAAGCAGAATAACCTTTTCTGAAGCCATATTGACGGTCACAAATAAGTAAGTGGTAATCGAAAACCTCTGTCATCTTCCTTAGGATTATTGTCTCAAGGATCTTACCAGTGATTGACAGGAGTGAAACTGGTCTGTAGTTGCTGATTTCTGCTCTGCTCAGAGAGGGCCACTTACATTGTACTAGGCAGTGCTGATAAATGCGAGTTAAAGGTGCTACTAGCTGGTCTGTGCATCTACTCAGCAATCTTGGGCTCAGCTCATCAGGGCCCACAGCCTTTTCTTGGTACAGCGATTTAAGAAGATACACCTCCTCCTGCCTTATTGTCACCACTGACAATAAAGTAGTGGTGACACTGTTTCCAGGAGAGTCATCAAGGAACAGTTAAAAACAACAATTGTGGCGGGTCAATGCTGGTATGTGGGGTATTACTGTCCAGTTCATGTGTATACACACACACACACACACACACACACACACACACACACACACACACACACACACACACACACACACACACACACTACAAGTGCTATGAGACACATTATCGACAGGCAGAAGCCCAGTGATAAATACTTTGTAGCAGATCACACAAAGCAGGATACCAGCTGGTGGTTCCTTCCTAGTCAGTTTCTTACTCTTAGTCTCATAAGAACATGAAAAAGCAGGAGCACTGCAGCAGACCTGCTGGCCCATGCTAGGCTAGAATAATGTTAAGACTGATTAATAAAACATCAGATACTTAGCTTGATAAGTAGACAGATAGGTGAAAAATGCATAACCTATGAACATATAAATGGATAAATAGGTGGAAATCCAGATTACAAGATCGACTGATAAAAATGTCGATAGACAAAGAGAAGATCTACGAGGAAGATGTAGATGGAGCGATGAGGCTTATGAGAAAAGAAAAAATGTTTGTGTTGAGGCAATAAGAGGAATATACCAGTGTACAGCGGTACCAATATTTTTATGTGGGTTTGAGGCCTGCGTGTTAAACATTACTGTGAGGTGGAGAAGCCTGGAGGCAGCAGAGATGTCCTGTCTGAGAGTAAAGTGTAGTGTGAATATTATGCACAGAAAACAAAGCTTCCAAACTATAAGGTGAGGAGTTTCATTAGATATGATTCTGAAGGATGAGGAGGGATTGTTGAGTGATTTAGACATTAAGAGAAGGTGAAGTAGAATAAGATAACTAAGAATGTGCATAAATGTGTAGAGGAAGGACAGGTGGGGTCGTCCAAGGAAGGGTTGGAGGGAGAGTGTGAACGAGATTTTAAGTGGTATGAGATTAAATATCAAACATTATATGACGAGTACCTGTCTCAGGAGACACTTGTGTTTCTGACAGACAAAACACCACCACGAGCAGGAGGGTTAATAACCCAGGATAATTCATGAAAGTCAAAGCAGTGTGAGCTTTTCATGTTAAATTACCTAGGACCTCACGACTCGAGGAGGCACAAGCAGTGAAAAGATTATTTTCTGGGGTTGTACATGCTAGTGGTATGCTAGCAAGGTAATATTTATGACGAGATTTAGAGAAAATGGTTAATTGGGCTTGAATCTTGGAAGTGGGAAGTACAGTGAGGCCCTGTACTTTGAAGGAAGACTGGAGAGGTTACAGTCTCGAGATGGGAGGCAGGGTGCCTGTACACTGGAAGAAGTGTAGGGATATTGCAGACTTTGAGAAGAGATGTACAGTGCTTGGAATCCGAAGGATGCGTCATTTAATAGTCCTGTAAGTTCCCAAAACAGAGCCTGTACTCTGAAGATAGGGTGGAGACGTTACAGTTCAGAATGACATGAATGGAGATGGGAAGCACGTTCCTACTATCTGAAATATGGAGAGGGGGATGTAAATATTCCTGGGGAGGTGAAGTAGGATGCCTGCACTCTGAAGAAAGGGTCATACAAATCGTGATGTTTGCGCACTTTTGGCAAGGCAAATATTGAATGAATGATGGTGAACGTGTTTCTTTTTTACTTATAGATAGATAGATAGATAAGTGCATATAAATGTGTACTGAAAAATAAGTGAAGGTAAATAGAAAGAGAGAGAGAGAGAGAGAGAGAGAGAGAGAGGAAGGAAAAGCGGATGAGAGGGGAGGTGGGAGGGAGGAGTGGTAGCTAGCTAATAACATCATAGGAACTGAGCTAGCTCAAGGAACACAGTCAGATTTCTTGGGAAGAAAATATTGGAAGTAACATGGGCCTAAACATCGAAGCACTGGCAGAAAACATTTTAAAATATTGATATTGAACACTGAAAAATAACACAGTAAGAAATCTGGACAGTAAACAAGAATGAGCTTCAGTATATAAACACTTTACAACCAAATGTTTACTACAGATTTAGTGAGTTTTAAAATCATTAGAATATCAGGAAGTCCTGCTAGCACAACTTATATACCACTGACGAAGTACAGACATGCATACAACACAACTAGAACAGTCATAGATACAGACACACACATACACACACACACACACACACACACACACACACACACACACACACACACACACACACACACACACACACACACACACACACACACACACACACACACACGTACACACACACACACTCATCGCAGATGATGTGAAATTAATGAGGAGACTTAAATTAGATTAGGATCAAGCAGGACTACAAAGAGACCTAGACAGGCTGGATGCATGGTCCAGCAACTGGCTCCTTGAATTTAACCCAGCCAAATGCCAAGTCATGAAGATCGGGGAAAGGCAAACAAGACCGCAGATAGAGTATAGTCTGGGTGGCCAAAGACTGCAAACCTCACTCAAAGACCTTGGGGTGAGTATAATACCGAGCATGTCTCCGGAAGCACATATCAATCAGATAACTGCTGCAGCATATGGGCGCCTGGCAAACCTGAGAATAGCGTTCCGATATCTCATTAAGTAATCGTTCAAGACTCTGTACACCGTGTACATCAGGCCCATACTGGAGTATGCATCACCAGTTTGGAGCCCACACCGGGTCAAGCACGTCAAGAAATTAGAGAAAGTGCAAAGGTTTGCAACAAGGCTAGTTCCGGAGTGAAGGGGAATGTCCTACGAAGAAAGGTTAAGGGAAATCGGCCTGATGACACTGGAGGACAGGAGGGTTAGGGAAGACATGCCAACGACATACAAAATACTGCGAGGAACAGATAAGGTGGACAGAGACAGGATGTTCCAGAGATGGGACACAGAAACAAGAGGTCACAAATGGAAGTTGAAGACGATGTTGAAGATGAGTCGAAAGGATGTTAGGAAGTATTTCTTTAGCCATTGAGTTATCAGGAAGTGGAATAGTCTAGCAAGTGATGCAGTGGAGGCAGGAACCATACATAGTTTGATAGGTATGATAAAACTCATGGAGCAGGGAGAGAGAGGACCCGGTAGCTGTCAATGAAGAGGCGGGGCCAGGAGCTGAGTCTCGAGCCCCGCAACCACAAATAAGTGAGTACAAATAGGGGAGTACACACACACACACACACACACACACACACACACACACACAC
>NC_091339.1:11077277-11174777 GCF_038502225.1 Cherax quadricarinatus | reverse complement strand
CTCGGTGCTACCCGACGAATGTGAGTCGACTACTGGGAACGTCACGACAAACGACACCAAGGAAGGTAAGAATATTGTTGTTGTTGGGGATAGCCAGGTTAGATATATGGATAGGAGTAGGAGACAAAGAGTTTGCTTTCCTGGGGCTGGGATGGAGGACATTGTTAGCCGGCTTGACAACATAATGAACGGTAATGGGATCAATCCTATTATCTGCCTCAGTGCTGGAGGCAATGATGTAGGCAAGCGTAGAAGTGAGGACTTAGAAGGTTCAAGACAGCAATAGACATAATTAGGAAGAAGGGGGGGCGCCCTGTTATATGTGGCATTTTGCCAAGAAGGGGTGTTGGAAATGAATGGTTGTCCAGAGCAATTGGTATTAATTGTTGGCTGGATAAACACTGTAAGGATAATGCAGTACCATTCATTGACAACTGGGACAACTTCTATGGCAGAAATGACATGTATGCCAGGGATGGGGTTCACTTATCCAGGGCAGGTGTGGGTTTTCTTGCTAGCTCAGTTGAGGGGGCTGTTAGGACTTTAAACTAGGATTAGTTAGAGGTATGGGTTTAGAAATGATAAAAAGTGAGTATGGATATATTGACTTATGCTCTGATATTAAGAATCTTAATAGTAACAAAGATGAATAGAAAAAATGTGCAGAAGAAAAAACATATAATGGTATTTTATGCTAACAGTCGAAGTGCAAGAAATAAGATTAATGAACTACGTTTGATAGCATGTGCTGGGAACTTCGATGTCATTGCATTAACTGAAACGTGGTATGATTTAAAGAGTCGGGATATGATTGTTGAGTGTAATATTCAAGGGTTTAAGTTGTTCCATGTGGATAGATGTTGTGGGAAAGGGGGAGGAGTTGCATTATATGTTCGAGAAAATATTAACTGTTGCATAAAAACAGGTATAAAAATAGATGGAACATCAACAGAATCTGTTTGGGTAGAGTTTGTAGAAGGTCAAGAAAAACTAATTCTAGGTGTATTATACCGACCTCCAGGCTTGGATCACGATAGAGGGAGACTTCTTTGGGACGAAATTGTTAGGGCTTCTAGACACAATAACATAGTGATTTTAGGGGATTTTAACCTTAGTCAAATAGACTGGAATTCTTTGACCGGTAATCTGGAGTCCAGTGACTTTATGGAAACAGTTCAAGACTGTTTTCTGAAGCAGTGTGTAACAGAGCCTACAAGGGGTAATAATTTGCTAGACCTAGTCTTGTCAAATAGGGAAACACTCGTAAATAATTTGTAGATCACTGAAGAGCTTGGCGCAAGTGATCACAAATCCATAACTTTTAGCATTAACTGGGAATACAGAAATAATGATAATACGGTAAAAATCCCTGACTTTCCTTCTGCCGATTATAATGGACTTAGGGAACACCTGTCAAATCTTGATTGGGGTGATCTAGCTAATGATTCTATTGACGATGATTATACTTATGATTACGAAGGGATCTTCATTTATGATTTCTTTCTTAATAATGTACACCGTGCTCAGAGTATATACATTCCCCAGAGATAAAGTAGATCTGATAATAACGATCCCAAATGGGTTAACAGGAGGCTAAATCATTTATTAGGGGGGAAAAGGGGAATATATAGGCGCATCAGAAGAGGAGAGGTTAACCTTACTGACCAATATGTTCAGCTTAAAAGAGAAGTAAAATAGGAGATTAGAAAGGCTAAACGTGACTATGAAATTAGAGTTGCTAATGAATCAAAGACCAATCCAAAGGGGTTCTTTCAAGTGTATAGGACGAAGGTAAAGGAAAAACTGGGACCTCTGAAAATTGGGAATGGACAGCTGACGGATAACGAACTGGAAATGTGTTCCATAATATTACTGTCACGAGGGACATGGTTATCAAACAGACAGACAAACTGAAGCAAAATAAGTCCCCGGGGCCAGACGAGTTATTTTCCAGGGTGCTTAAGGAATGCAAGATGGAACTTAGTCAGCCATTAACGAGTGTGTTTAATGCGTCCATCCTTACCGGTGTTGTGCCAGTGTTGTGGAAGATGGCTAATGTGGTTCTTATATTCAAATCAGGGGATGAGTCTGTTCCTTCAAATTACCGTTCAATAATGTACAAGAATGGTATACAATACCGACAAGATGAAACTAAGACACATATGAAACATCTGGGTATCTTTATTGTAGACGTTTCGCCATCCAGTGGCTTTATCAATACAAATTCCAGGATATAACTTGAAGACAGTAGAACTATATACAGAAAATGAGGTAATCAGTCCCTCAACCTTGGAGTTGGTGCGAAAAGCACCGTAGTCGTGTAGATTCTGAAGCAGAAGCAAGGGGCCTGGCGCTTTTATACTGACGTCAGGTGGAAATGGGACGTGTAGCAGACGAGGGCATAGTCACTGGTAGGCGGGATTCCCCAGTGGAAGTAGGTCCTACCCAAAGAGATGGGTTAGTTGTAGTAGTAGTTGTCGTAGTCGTGTAGGTTATGTACACGTCATCAGAATCAAGACTCCATGATGTTGCAGTGTCTGGCAAGTTGTAGTTCTACTGTCTTCAAGTTATGTCCTAGAATTTGTATTGATAAAGCCACTGGATGGCGAAACGTCTACAATAAAGATACCCAGATGTTGCATATATATCTTAGTTTCATCTTGTCGGTATTGTATACCATTCTTGGACAACTTGTCAGACACTGCAACATCATGGAGTCTTGATTCTGAGGACGTGTACATAACCTTCACGACTACGACAACTACTGCTACAACTAACCCATCTCTTTGGGTAGGACCTACTTCTACTGGGGAATCCCGAATAGAGCACATTTCATTCTCCTTGTCAGTAAGATGCCCAGAGTTAATTTTAAGGGGACCTATCTTATCTCTAACTTTTGTTCTATAGACCTGGAAAAAACTTTTCGGGTTAGTTTACGAATCCCTAGCAACTTTAATTTCACAGTCCCGTTTAGCTTTTCTTATCCCCTTTTTAATGTCCCTCTTAATGTCAATATACAGATTCATATGATGACCCTCACCTCTTTTGATGCACCTATAAATTCCATTTTTCTGTCCTAAAAGATATTTGAGCCTATTATTCATCCATTTTGGGTCATTTCTATTCGATCTAATTTCTTTATACGGGATAAACGTTCTTTGGGCAGCATATATAGTGTTTAGAAAACTCTCATATTGATAGCTCTCTTCGTTACCCCAGTCAACAGATGATAAGTGTTCTCTAAGCCCATTGTAATCTGCTAAGCGAAAATCTGGGACTGTTACTGAGTTATCCCTAATATCATACTTCCATTCAATGCTAAAGGTAATTGATTTGTGGTCGCCAGCACCAAGTTCCTCTGAAACTTCTAAATTATTAACAAGTGATTCCTTGGAAATATAAACACATATGCAGTATAATGTGATCCTTTATTGACTACGTTTCGCCCACACAGTGGGCTTTTTCAAGTCACAAACAGAACTACCTGGGGTGGAAGGAACGCGAGTATTTATAGTCAGGTTCAGAGTGCAGAGGTCAGGTGGAGAATGCTGCATCTGATGATGTACCGAGTGGGGTTATAGAGTCTAAAATCTTGGGTAGCTTGGAAAGGAGATTGGACAAGTTTGTGAGCAGACCTTCTACAGTGTTCTTATGTGGGATAGCGATGAAGAAGCTTCTTGGCAAGTGGTTCAGCTATGTTATAGAAGCCACTATTCTGGTTGAAGTTGTCGGATATAGAAATAAGTGATGATTCCAGGATTCTTCGGTATTGAGTGTTGTCTTCTGTGGCGATAAGTCTTGAGTTTCTGTAGTTTATCAAGTGGTTGTGTGAATTACGGTGTTGTACGCAGGCATTCCTTGTGTCGTCAGACCTGCTTGCGTATTGGTGTTCTGAAATACGTGTTTGGAGGTCCCTTGATGTTTCGCCAACGTATAACTTGTTGCAGTCATTACAAGGGATTATGTATACCCCTGCAGAGGGTGGAAGCTTGTCCTGTCTATCACTGGTAATGTCCTTGATGGTCGTGGTTGTGGAGGTAGATACTTGAAATGAGGTATTGGAAAAGATGTTGGAAACGTGTTTGGCAATGGAGTTGGTGGGGAGGACTATGTATCTCTTCTCGGCAGTGTCTTCTCTGGGTGTGTTGAAGATGTTTAATGCCCGTCGTCTGCATTCCAAGCTACCCAAGATTTTAGACTCTATAACCCCACTCGGTACATCATCAGATGCAGCATTCTCCACCTGACCTCTGCACTCTGAACCTGACTATAAATACTCGCGTTCCTTCCACCCCAGGTAGTTCTGTTTGTGACTTGAAAAAGCCCACTGTGTGGGCGAAACGTAGTCAATAAAGGATCACATTATACTGCATATGTGTTTATATTTCCATTGTGTCGGTATTTTATACCATTTATTTCCAAGTGATTCCTTGTTTGCCAGAACCAAGTCAAGCAGGTTATTTCCCCTTGTAGGCTCTGTCACAAACTGCTTCAAAAAACGATCCTGAACTACTTCTAAAAAGTCATTAGATTCCAAATTCCCTGTCAAAAAATTCCAGTCAATCTGACTAAAGTTAAAGTCTCCTAGAATTACAACGTTATCGTGCCTTGTGGCCTTAACAATTTCCTCCCACAGTAGTCTTCCTTGGTCTCTATCCAAGTTTGGGGGACGGTATATCATGCCTAAGACCAATTTTTCGTGCCCCTCTGAAAATTCTACCCAAACAGACTCAGTATGTGTTTCAGACTTTATACCCATTTTTATGCAACAATTTAAACGATCTCGGACATAGAGTGCCACCCCCCCCCTTTCCGATATTTCTGTCTTCTTGGAACAATTTAAAACTCTGAATGTGACATTCAGCAGGCATGTCCCTATTTTTCATATTAAACCACGTCTCAGTTATGGCAAAAACATCAGTGTTACCCGAACTTGCAACTAATCTCAATTCGTCCATCTTATTTCTCGCACTACGACTGTTAGTATAATATATTTTCAGAAACCCTCCCTTCTCTTTTTTCTTCTTGCTGATTTCTGTTCCTCCACTATGCCTGTTACTCTCCTTATCACCTAATGCCATTGGCTTTCCTATGTTCACCAATAACTCTTCCTCATCCTTCCTATAACTGGTTTCCTTAAAACTTACACTATCGCTACACTCGGAATACATTGATTTTCCACGAAAACCCATACCACTATCTATTTCTAGTTTAAAGACCTAACAGCTCCCTCAACTGCTTTGGCCAGTGCTCCCATCCCAAACCTAGATAGGTGAACCCCATCCCTGGCATACATGTCATTTCTGCCATAGAAGAGGTCCCAGTTCTCTATGAATGTTACTGCATTTTCCTTACAGTGTTTGTCCAGCCAGCAGTTGACACCAATTGCCCTGGGCAACCATTCATTTCCAACTCCTCTCCTAGGCAGAATTCTCCATATCACAGGGTTCCCACCTTTCTTCCTAATTATCTCTATTGCTGTCCTATACCTGCTAATCAGGTCTTCATTCCTACGTCTGCCAACATCGTTGCCTCCCACACTGAGGCAGATAATAGGATTACTCCCATATCTTTCATGATGTCGTCCAGGCGGCTAACAATATCCCCCATCCCAGCCCCAGGAAAACGTACCCTCTGCCTCCTCTTCTTGTTCCTAAGACAAAATACCCTAACCATATATTTCACTTGACTGTCCCCAACTAAAACAATGTTCTTACCTTCACTGGTGGAGCTCGTAGTGACGTTTTCGATGGTCTTCGTTGGGGTCGACTCACCCTCCTCTGCCAATGATTCCTTGGTACCCATTACGACGTTTCCAGTTGACAACACACATTCGTCTAGTAACACCGAAAATGGGTTGGAAGTCTCCACAGTAGTCTTCTGGCTCTTCGTTGTTTCTGCCACTCCAACAGTCTTCTTGATTTTCAGCTTCATTCCATGTTGGCCGGTCACTGACTAGTTTCCTCTGGACTCACAACAGGAGGAATACTTCGAATCCTCTTGTTTTCCTCCGTCAGTCGCCGTATCTCAAGTTTAGCAACCCTAAGCTCCTCTTTTAGCTGCTGGTAGAGTTGCTCAAGATCCTTTATTGACAACCGTTTCGCCCACACAGTGGGTTTTATCAAGTCACATACAGATCCACATGTACACAACGGTATCTTCGACAACCTAATTGCCTGGCCACTAGTTAGGAGTGAGAAAGATTAGACTTGACAGGGATTTACCCAGGCTTATTGCAGTGCCTCTCAATTATTACATTTTTGCTTCTACTGGTCGGCCCCGTCACTTCTGTCGTCTTCAAGATTTTCTACGCCTCACCTTTGACAGTATGTATGTCTTTATTCTGTTACTTCAAATTTACATCTTTTCAAAGTATGGTGCAGAACTCTTCCCCCGGCTGACGAACTGACCCCTCCAAAATTACTTCTTCGAGGGTGACGGACTGATTATATCGTCTCTACATCTCTACTACGAGACCTAAATGTTGCATGTGTCTTGCTTATCGACTTGTCGGTATTAAATATTGTTGTAATATTCACACCTGAAGGATAGTTATTAGTGTGAGTTTTTCCGAGAGGTTTTCTCAGTAGGCCTAGTCCATTTATTTTCCTTTTATGATGTTATGATTAAAGACCAGTATTATCCTCCTCATCTGTTGTACCAAGATCACGTGTAGCAGTTTTTTCACATAAAACAAAACTGTATATCAGTATTTATATAACCGCACCCTTTCCACAACCTAATTTTCAGCCATATGGCATAATTTTCCAGATGTCTGGTGGAGCTGGTGCCTTCGTTGTATAGACAGGGAACAAAGAATTGTGTCTTTTCCAGCCCCTCAACTCAGGTTGCAGTGTTTCACCTCGATACATGTGAACTTAGTGATAAACGTAATAGGAATGTTGTCAAGCTGCTGGAAAGGAGGAAGACTTGTTAAGAATACAGCTGAATTTGAGTGGTTGACCGAAGATAAAGCGAGGAGGAACCGTTCTCCAGCTGTTGCAACTTCATCAAGTGTTGAAAATCATCATAATCTCTTGCAAAATATTACACTGCACAACAAATAAATATGATCTGTCTGTTGTAGAGATAAATGTAGATGTTCTTATGCAGCATGAAGTAGAAAGTTAGCTAGCTCATCGAGAGTTTTAATTAATGGATCATTACTGTTGTAGGAATTATTACGTTCTATGTCATGTTCTATCAAAATTTACAGCACATTAAAAACTTATTCGCTATTATTAAGTAACTGCTAAAGAATGTTTTAAGGAGATTAAGCAGCATATATTCTCACTTGAAGTAGACATACTCCTGATATCATACTTCCACTGTATTATTAATATCCAGATGAAAACTTGCACGATGCTCACCACTAAGAGCGCCAAGACTGGATGGAAACAAGTCCAGGTGTGGATGAAGAAGGTGCACTTTCAGGGACTTAGGACAACCCCGTGTTGTATAAGCTATCATGTTTAACACTAACCCAGTGTTGTCTAGGCTTGTATCATGTTTAACACTAGCCCAGTGTTGTATAGGCTTGTATCATGTTTAACACTAGCCCAGTGTTGTATAGGCTTCTGTCATGTTTAACATCAACAAGGCGTAATTGTCAGTTCTGTTGTAAAGCTGCCCTTGCAGCCAGCTTCAGTGGGGTCGGCTTTGATTGGATGACTGGGACTAGAAAATCCTACCTCTTTACCAAGTTTTTTCATTATGCCTAGTTTTCTATGCATTAGTGGAAGAAATAAATTTCGAGGACGCACCAGCGGCATATGTTGTACGTTGAATTTTCCAAGATTATGGACATTTCTTGCCGACCATTCTTTGATCTTGTTGTGGCTAGCTTCGTCACGACTATTCCACAAACAAAGAAATCACATGTGTTTTGTGTAAACAAGCTGGAGACTAAATATTGACTGTATCACGTTAGGTCTCCACATATATTCTGCTGGTGGTCACTACATAATTTAAGTCTGAGTAAAATTTCCCTGAAATCACATTTTTTCGTTTAATCCCACAGCATGAGCCACTGGCACAGATGGTTTTTACTGTCGTTGTGAAGGAGCACGGCTTGCAAACTGACCTTACTGAAATCTATGAATATTTGTGTTATTATCACAGTTCTTTCATAAGACCATTCAGATAAGGGCAGAAATATACACTATTCTCTATTTGATAGAATAATACCAAACTAGTAAGGCGTGCACAAACATGAGATATTTTTGTTCCTCCTGCGAGTCATGTTATGTTTTCTGCCTTTTAAGCCTCCTAATATTCTATGTCCTTGATAATGTGAGAAATCACAAAACCTTCAGGATGTTCATTATATATATATATATATATATATATATATATATATATATATATATATATATATATATATATATATATATATATATATATATATATATATATATATATATATATATATATATATATATATATATATATATATATATATATATATATATATATATGTATATATATATGTCGTGCCGAATATGTAAAACTGGTTAATTAGCAAGAACTCATTTAAAATTAAGTCCTTTCTAAAATTTTCTCTTATACGTTTAAAGATATATTTTTTTCATTGATGTTAATGTAAAAAAATTTAAATTTGCTTCAAAAGAATCTTAAAAAACTTACCTAACCTTATTTAATACTAAACAAACACAGTGAAATATATTTTTTTCGTTAGGTTCAGAATGATTTTGGCGAAATTATTGCATACACAAATTTTCACTTGTCCTATATGGCAAGATGAGCGTTGCTATTTAAGCCAAGTTCGCAAATTCTGCCTATTCGGCACGACATATATATATATATATATATATATATATATATATATATATATATATATATATATATATATATATATATATATATATATATATATATATGTGTATATATGTGTGTGTGTATATAGTAGTATATAAAGCGCTTCGAATATTGTATATTTTTTTCACAGTGGTATATATTGCATATATATATATATATATATATATATATATATATATATATATATATATATATATATATATATATATATATATATATATATATATGTCGTGCCGAATAGGCAGAACTTGGGATCTTGGCTTAAATAGCAACGCTCATCTTGCCATATAGGACAAGTGAAAATTTGTGTATGCAATAATTTCGCCAAAATCATTCTGAACGTAACGAAAAAAATATATTTCACTGTGTTTGTTTAGTATTAAATTATTGTAAACAAATCTAAAATATATTTAGTTGGGTTAGGCTAAAATAAATTGTTCTTGTTATAATAAGGTTAGGTAAGTTTTCTAAGATTCTTTTGGTGCAAAATTCTAAATTTTTACATTAACATTAATGAAAAAATATATCTTTAAACGTATAAGAGAAAATTTCAGAAAGGACTTAATTTCAAATGAGTTCTTGCTAATTGACCAGTTTTACATATTCGGCACGACATATATATATATATATATATATATATATATATATATATATATATATATATATATATATATGTCGTGCCGAATATGTAAAACTGGTCAATTACAAGAACTCATTTAAAATTAAGTCATTTCTAAAATTTCCTCTTATACGTTTAAAGATATATTTTTTTCATTAATGTTAATGTAAAAAATTTCAATTTTGCACCAAAAGAATCTTAGAAAACTTACCTAACCTTATTATAACAAGAACAATTTATTTTAGCCTAACCCAACTAAATATATTTTAGATTTGTTTACAGAAATTTAATACTAAACAAACACAGTGAAATATATTTTTTTTCGTTAGGTTCAGAATGATTTTGGCGAAATTATTGCATACACAAATTTTCACTTGTCCTATATGGCAAGATGAGCGTTGCTATTTAAGCCAAGATCGCAAATTCTGCCTATTCGGCACGACATATATATATATATATATATATATATATATATATATATATATATATATGTGTGTGTGTGTGTGTGTGTGTGTGAGTAGTCACGAAAGCGCTTCGAATTTGTCTTTTTTTTCACAGTGGTTGTTTTGCATATATATATATATATATATATATATATATATATATATATATATATATATATATATATATATATATATATATATATATATATATATATATATATATATATATAATATAAATAATATAGGGAGGTACCACCTCTAGAACTGTTATATACTATATACTAGTTCAACGAGCAGTATTTTATATTATTGTGACAACGAACGAGTGGTATTGATCAATAACAACACTGCACTAGCCAAGGACTCGAACCCATGCTGCTTTGGCCTGCCTCATGGTGGGCGAAAACATATGATGCCCTTTATCCACTGGACTATACGATCCTTAAGAGTAGCGCATCCAGCGGAACTGGATGTTGTACTCGCTACCCAAGGACACGATGGCGTGGATGACTCTAGGCTAATTTCATTCTAGTCCCTGTTTGATGTACTAGTTTAACGAGCATTGTTTTATATTATTGTGATCACGAACGAGTGGTCACAATAATATAAAATACTGCAATAATAAAATACTAGGCACCAGCCAAGAACTCGAATCCATGCTGCTTTGGCCTGCCTCATGGTGGGCGAAAACACATGACGTCCTTTATCCACTAGACCATTGGACCAAAATACTGCTCGTTGAACAACTACACCAAACTGGGACTAGAATGAAATTATCCTAAATTATTATTATTATTATAATCAAAAAGAAGTGCTAAAATTAGCCTAAAGTCATCCACACCATCGTGTGTCCTTGGGCAGCAAGTAAAAGATTCACTTCCGCTGGATGCGCTACTCTTAAGGATAGTATGGTCCAGTGGATAAGGGCATCATATGTTTTCGCCCACCATGAGGCAGGCCAAAGCAGCATGGGTTCGAGTCCTTGGCTAGTGCAGTGTTGTTATTGATCAATACCACTCGTTCATGGATACAATAATATTTATATATATATCAATAACAACACTGCGCTAGCCAAGGATTCGAACATATGTTGTACTGGCCTGCCTCATCGTAAGCGAAAACCACATGACGCTTAAACCATATGACCACCTAACCTGTGGTTTAAAGCGTCATGTGGTTCTCGCTTACCATGAGTCAGGCCAGTACACCATGGGTTCGAATCCTTGACTAACGCAGTGTTGTTATTGATCAATACCACTCGTTCATGGTTAAATAATATATATATATATATATATATATATATATATATATATATATATATATATATATATATATATATATATATATATATATATATATATATATATATATATATATACATATTTAACACGGGCCGATTCCCACCAAGGCAGGGTGGCCCGAAAAAAAAAAACTTTCACCATCATTCACTCCATCACTGTCTTGCCAGAAGGGTGCTTTACACTACAGTTTTTAAACTGCAACATTAACACCCCTCCTTCAGAGTGCAGGCACTGCACTTCCCATCTCCAGGACTCAAGTCCGGCCTGCCAGTTTCCCTGAATCCCTTCATAAATGTTACTTTGCTCACACTCCAACAGCACGTCAAGTATTAAAAACCATTTGTCTCCATTCACTCCTATCAAACATGCCTGCTGGAAGTCCAAGCCCCTCACACACAAAACCTCCTTTACCCCCTCTCTCCAACCTTTCCTAGGCCGACCCCTACCCCGCCTTCCTTCCACTACAGACTGATACACACTTGAAGTCATTCTGTTTCGCTCCATTCTCTCTACATGTCCGAACCACCTCAACAACCCTTCCTCAGCCCTCTGGACAACAGTTTTGGCAATCCTGCACCTCCTCCTAACCTCCAAACTACGAATTCTCTGCATTATATTCACACCACACATTGCCCTCAGACATGACATCTCCACTGCTTCCAGCCTTCTTCTCGTTGCAACATTCATCACCCATGCTTCACACCCATATAAGAGCGTTGGTAAAACTATACCCTCATACATTCCCCTCTTTGCTTCCCAGGACAAAGTTCTTTGTCTCTACAGACTTCTAAGTGCACCACTAACCCTTTTCCCCTCATCAATTCTATGATTCACCTCATCTTTCATAGACCCATCCGCTGACACGTCCACTCCCAAATATCTGAATACGTTCACCTCCTCCATACTCTCTCCCTCCAATCTGATATCCAATCTTTCATCACCTAATCTTTTTGTTATCCTCATAACCTTACTCTTTCCTGTATTCACTTTCAATTTTCTTCTTTTACATACCCTACCAAATTCACCCACCAATCTCTGCAACTTCTCTTCAGAATCGCCCAAGAGCACAGTGTCATCAGCAAAGAGCAATTGTGACAACTCCCACTTTATATGTGATTATTTATCTTTTAACTCCACACCTCTTGCCAAGACCCTCGCATTTACTTTTCTTACAACCCCATCTATAAATATATTAAACAGTAACGGTGACATCACACATCCTTGTCTATGGCCTACTTTTACTGGGAAATAATCTCCCTCTTTCCTACATACTCTAACTTAAGCCCCACTATCCTCGTAAAAACTCTTCACTGCTTTCAGTAACCTACCTCCTACACCATACACTTGTAACATCTGCCACATTGCCCCCCTATCCACGCCTTTTCCAAATCCATAAATGCCACAAAAACCTCTTTAGCCTTATCTAAATACTGTTCACTTATATGTATCACTGTAAACACCTGGTCCACACACCCCCTACCTTTCCTAAAGCCTCCTTGTTCATCTGCTATCCTATTCTCCGTCTTACTCTTAATTCTTTCAATAATAACTCTACCATACACTTTACCAGGTATACTCAACAGACTTATCCCCCTATAATTTTTGCACTCTCTTTTGTCCCCTTTGCCTTTATACAAAGGAACTATGCATGCTCTCTGCCAATCCCTAGGTACCTTACCCTCTTCCATACATTTATTAAATAATTGCACCAACCACTCCAAAACTATATCCCCACCTGCTTTTAACATTTCTATTTTTATCCCATCAATCCCAGCTGCCTTACCCCCTTTCATTTTACCTACTGCCTCACGAACTTCCCCAACACTCACAACTGGCTCTTCCTCACTCCTACAAGAGGTAGGAGTGATGTTATATATATATATATATATATATATATATATATATATATATATATATATATATATATATATATATATATATATATATATATATATATATATATATATATATATATATGCACGATTTTGTATTAAATAGCAACACTCTTCTTGCCGAATAAGGCAAGGGAAATCTGTGTATGCAATAATTTCGCAAGCATTATTCTGAACCTAACGAGAAAATATATTTCATTGTGTTTGTTCATTAAATTACAGTAAACTTCTCTAAAATATATTTAGCTGAATTACGATAAATTCAATTGCGCTTGAGCTAATCACAAATGGAAAAGCTTTCGGAACGATTCTCTTTGATAAAACAGTAATCTTCCTTGTTCTCGTGCTTTTTACAGATTAATATCTTCTAAAGCACCAACCATCCTTCGTTCTTGGAGGGATGAAGACCGAGGGAGGTCTGAACACTGTTATCATTATGGTGACAGTTTACGCTCTGATGACGAGTGTAACCTATTCCCAGTATTGTTTTTTTTCGTGATCTTAATTGAAGAGTATCAACCATAGAACTTTCGTTATTAATGTTTCTAATCAGTGAGCTTTTTTGGTACATGTTTAATGGTTCTTGTTTGTGTATTTAGTGTCATAATTACTTTTATCAACGCGTTCACATCTGCCATCCCTAGAGCATTAACTAAGTGATCAGTAGAATCAATGATTTCTACAATATTGCTGTGTAATATCACATAATTGATATCTGATTCTGAGTTAGGTGGAGGTGCTATTATAATTTCATCCGTTTGATAACATTCTTACTTCTCTAAGAGTCATGTAAACTGTATTAATCACCGGTTCAAACACTATCATAACATCTCCACTTATTAAAGTTTATTCATCGGGAATAATCGTTTTTTATGTTAATTATAACCCAATTAATGTTACAATTATATCAGAAAATAATGGCATTGTGGAAAAACCCAAGTTACCGTTAAATCTAATAAACATTTGTTAGGGGGTGAGAGCTGGCTGGTGAAGTACTGCGACGTTGCCAAGCCTCTGTCCTGAACATTGATTTTAAGGTTAATAAGTTGTAAACTATTTGTAATCTAGAAGCGAGTCTAAGATTGGAGTTTAGACAGTTAGGTTAGGCTAGTAATGTAAATGTAAGTAGCGATACTGTCGTTCTCTATAACCTTAGAACTTGATAACATAGGCACCAAGCCCTGTGGGAGGGTTGTAGCCTTAGTCTCCATAACGTAGCCCATCAGGTCAGGTCACTTGTGTTCTCGTGCTCGAAGTGAAAACCCCTCAAGGAAGGTGCCTTGATGTTGGTGAGGGGCTCTTGATTTAGGGAATTGGATCTGTGCTCCAGTTACCCGAATTAGCCTGAATGCCTTCCACATCCCCCCCCCCAGGGGCTGTATAATCCTCCGGGTTTAGCGCTTCCCCCTTGATTATAATAATAATCGAAGTGAAAAATACGGTAATTCCGGTATAAATTCATGACTCTTAACCCCCTTAAGCTACTCGGGTGGGACAGACATCTGGAAGGCTTCGTGACGAAGATTAACTCTCTCCAGCTTCACAACAGATCCCATGGTAAGTCATCATTGTACCTCAGATGTCGGGATTTGCGCAAATGTGTATTTGCATTATTATTTTTATCGGTTTATATTGTGAGTCTAGACAGCAGAGTTGGGGGCCTTCAGTAAGCTCGCCCAGAGTATTCAACCAGTCGTATCCTGGTAATTAACAGCCCCTTATACATGGAGAGGGTTTCAGGGGTCAACGCCCCAGCGGCTCGGTCTGAGACCAGGCCTCGTGGTGGATCAGGGTATGATCAACCAGGCTGTTACTGCTGGCCGCGCGCAAACTGACGAACCACAGCCCAGGTGGTCAGGTACTGACTTTAGGTGCCTGTCTAGTGCCTTCTTGACAGCTATGGGTCTATTGGTAATCCTCCTTGTGTATGCTGGAAGGCAGTTGAACGGTCTTGGGCTCCTGGCACTTATTGTGTTCTCTCAGTGTACTCGTGGCGCCCCTGCTTTTCATCGGGGGAATGTTGCATCTCCTGCATCTCCAAGTGTATATTATCATGTATCTCTCTCGTCTGCGTTCTAGGGAATACAAATCAAGGGACTTCAACTGTTCCCAGTAATTTAGGTGCCTTATCGTACTTCTGTGTGCCATGAAAGTTCTTTATACAATATCCAGGTCAGCAGTTTCGCCTGCCTTGAAGGGGGCAGTTAGTGTACTACAGTATTCCAACCTATAGAAAACGAGCGATTTGAAAAGAATCATCATAGCCTTAGCGTCCCTAGTTTTGAAGGTTCTCATTATCCATTCTATCATTTTTTCTAGCAGATGAGGAAGATACGTTGTGGTGGTCTTTGACGGTGAGATCCTCTGACATTATCACTCCCAGGTCCTTCACATTACGTTTTCGCTCTATTGTATGGATAAATTTTGTTGTGTACCCTGATACAGTTTTAATTTCCTCAAGTTTTAAATATCTGAGTAGTTTAAATTTTTCATTGAACTTTATATTGTTTTGAGTGGTCCATTTGAAGATTTAGTTGATGTCTGCTTGTAGTCTTGCGATGTCATCGACGGAGGACACTGTCATGGAAATTCGGGTGTCATCCGCAAAAGAAGACATGGAGCTACATAGCTTAGATCTCTGTCTATGTCAGATATGAGGATGAGGAATAGGATGGGAACGAGTACTGTTCCTTGTGGAACAGAGCTTTTCACCGTAGCTGCCTCGGACTTTACTCTGTTTACTATTACTCTTTGTATTCTATTTGTCAGGGAATTTCTATATAAAGACTAAACATACGATGACTGGCGTTCAGTGTGGATTTGAATGTAGAAGTGATTTATGTATTGTCAGTAAGGTCTTTTTTTTATGCGTCAGGCGTCCTCGGGTTGTTCAACTTTTAATTCATTAGTATCAGTGTTAGTAACTTCAAGAATTATGTCTGCATCACCAGCTATAATATGTCGCTTCAGACTTATGCATAATTCCTCCTAATTGTTCCTTATCATTGTCCTTTTTGCTGTCGGGCCGAGAGGATCATGCCCAGACGCTCATTCTCTGCTCAGACGTAGTGGTTGTCAGCTGCTTCTGCTCAGTCCCGACACCTGGTGGCGGAGGTTTTGTTGCATCAACAACAATAGTGACTGCTGTTCACCGGCGAGTTAATACTGTTTGTATTGAGCTAACACGGGGCTCTATCACCAGCGCATCGATACACGTTTTATTGCCGGCGATCATCCGTGATACATATGGCATCCAGCACGAATCCCTGTGTGGCGTCACCCTGACTGGAGTTTCATGGATTTTCATCAAGTTTTGTGACACTCAGATCTACGAGAGGATTGTGACGCAGTACCAAGATATAAGTAAGCAGGTCACCCCA
The DNA here is from genome assembly GCF_038502225.1 of Cherax quadricarinatus. Taxonomy (NCBI): domain Eukaryota; kingdom Metazoa; phylum Arthropoda; class Malacostraca; order Decapoda; family Parastacidae; genus Cherax; species Cherax quadricarinatus. The sequence continues at coordinate 11,158,304 of NC_091339.1, read as the reverse complement.
GCTGTCACAGTCCAGTTGCATGACGTTTTGCGATATTATATGTGGGTCCGTGTGCGAAATGTGCCTTTTGAGGCCAATAAAGTTGATAAACGTGATGCTTTTGAACGTTATGGGATGATCCACCTGGCCACCATGGGTAGGTGGTCAGACGGCCTCTATGCTGGTCTTCAGGAGGGATCATATACTTTGAAAACGTCCCTGCGCCAGCCGATTCCTTCGTACGTACACCTGGAGGATTTTCAAATCCAGGTGTACGTTACGTATCCTGGACAGAGAAGAACTTGCCGCCTCTGCGGCGCTTTGGATCACATGGCGCCTCAATGTGTTCAGCGCCAGCCACCCTCGGGGCGTGGTCGTGGTCCGGACGGCGAGGTGCCCCGTCAGGCTCCGGAAGAAGAGGTGGTGGACTCACCGCCTCCGACATCGTGGAGTTCTGAGGTCAATCGGGCCGTGCTACTAGAGTCATCTTGTGTGACTCTACCTGGGACTGCCTCCCTTGATGAGGTGGAACATGTGAGCAGTGAGATGCCTCTAGCAAGAGAGACAGGTGACATGGAGGCCACTATTGTATCTGCTTTGAGCGACCTTTTAGCGTCGCATGAGTCTGATTCTGTGCCGTGTGTGCCTTTTCTGAAGTGTTCAGATGAGGTGAGATTAAGTTTAAATGATGCTGATAAGATAGCTGAAGTGAGAGCTTAGGAGAGTCAGAGAGTTCATACTGTTGAGGCTGAAATTCGACTCCGATGACGTCTTGACCCCTGGACAACGTTCACAGAAAAAGACGTGGTCGGAAATCAAGGGCAGGGGGCCGTGTGGTTCCAGGACGGCAGGTAATATCATGGGGATTGCCAAGGGTGAGGGGAGTGCCTTGGGTGCTTGCCGAAGCAAAGAGAGAAAGGGAATAGTGGCCCCTAGAGGAAAGCCACCTTTACCACAGTTAGGTGTGTAACTATTAATGTTAACGGTTTGAAATCTGTCAGAAAGTGTGTGCAAGTGCATGAGTGGTTGAATTTTTTGCTGTGGATGTGTGTTTTTTGCAAGTCCATAACCATAAGGTAGGAAGTTTGAGATGGATGGTTATGACATTTACGTGACCCACTCAAGACGTCTGAAAGGTGGAGTGGCTGTGTTGATAAAAGCGACCTGCCCATTTGTGTTAGACATTGGGAGGGGGGAGGAGGGTCGGGTGGAGGGAGGAGGGGGGATTGGGGTAGTAGGAGGGTAGGTTTCGTAGGGGTATATGGGCTGGCTGAACATGATGTTCATATTAAAAATACTATTGTTAGAAATGTCTTAGTGTATTATTTGAGGTCCCTGCCATAAATTACAGTGGTCGGTGGAGATTAGAATTGCGTGGTGCGCCGTAAAGACGCTGAACCAAAAGGGGCGGGTTTTGTTCGCTTATTTTGGGTGATTCGTTGTCTGGGCTGAGGTTGGTGGATGTAGGTGGAAGACATGAATTGGGTGTAGAGCATACTTTCGTGCGTAGAGGTTATGCGGCACGTTTAGATAGGTTGTGTCTCGGCGGGTGGTCGTAATAAACGTGTGTGTTGAATGTCTTTTTCTCCGATCACCACAGAGTTTTTGTGGAGCTAGACTGGGATGGGGTCTCCTGAATCGCTTTAAAGGGTACTGGAAGTTGAACACGAGGCTGCTACAGAGTGCAGATGATAGGGCACTATTCGCGGGCCTCTGGGCATCTATGGGAGTAGACTCCTGGGAGAGGTGGGATTTAGTGTGACGGTGGGACGAGACTGTGAAGCCCCATATTAAGGATTTTTATGTGCATCGGGGTAAGGAGGCCAATCACTTGGAGTATGGTTTCATGGGGTACCTGGAGGGTCATCTTCGGCAATGTTATGCGCAGGGAGAGGCGTCTGGAGTTTACCCAGTGGATGAGATTGACGCTCTTAAAGAACAAATTCAGGTATTGAAAAATCAGGTTTTCGATGGGCACGCATTTCAGGTGGGGTGGAGGAGGCTTTGTGGGGTGATAAGCCGTCTGTTTGTGTCTTACAAAGTCAGACACAAAGGCAAAATGCGACTGAAATTATGAGTTTAGCGGTGCAGGATGAAGTTGACGGGTATAGTGCAGGACGTCTTAACAACAACCGAGGGGATAATTTTTTATGTTGATGCATGGAGTAAGCTCCAAATGCAAAGTAAAGGTGTGAGCGAGCATGCAATTCAGGAATTGGGGAGGGGAGTACGATGCGAGTTAAATGATCACGATCGCTTTCTCATGGGTGGATCTATACCTGAGGCAGAGGTGTGGGAGACCCTACAGGGAATGAGTATGGGGAAGGCACCAGGCATTGATGGCATCCCTTGTGAATTTTATATTCAACATTGGGAGGTAATTGGGGATTTTATGGTTCATTTACTTAATGCGATGAAGGAGGGTGGGGTGTTAGGGCAGGTGGCAGGGTACGGCGGTGTTAGCATTAGCGATTAAGGACTATCATCCCATATCATTGATGTGCAGTGACTATAAGCTATATGCGAAAATTTTCATGAATAGGATTAAGTGTTTGATAAAGATCCATAAGGGTCAGTTTGGTGGTGCAGGTAGGTCGATGTATGATGGTCATGGAAATATCAGGGAGTTTGTTGAGGATTGCGGGGAGAGGGGTGTGGGTGGTGTTTTGGCTTTAGACTGGAGAGCTGCTTTTGATAGTGTGGAAAGGGAGGTCCTGTGGAAGTTTATGAGATGGCAGGGTTTTGGAAATGAGGTCGTCACATGGGCCCATTTGTTGTGCAATGGGGCGGGTTTTAAGGTCCAAGTTAATGGGAAGTTGGGTGTTTTCGTACAGTTGAGCAGGGGCATCTGTCAGGGATGCCCCAGCACAGATGAATTGTTTATTTTCTGTTTATACTTTATGCCGTGTTATAGTGTGTTTTTCAATAGCACTATGTGTCTATGCAAGTGTGTGTGTTTTTATTTATGTAAGCTGTGATAGAGTTTGAGCTATGCGTGGTAGAAGTATTATTGAATGTAATTTTCGTTTATACGTTTTTATGCTTGAGATGTATTTTTCTTTCGTTTTTATTTGAGATGTTTTCTTATGCAAGAATGGTATACAATACCGACAAGATGATACTAAGACACATGTGCAACATCTGGGTATCTTTATTGTAGACGTTTCGCCATCCAGTGGCTTTATCAATACAAATTCCAGGACATAACTTAAAGACAGTAGAACTATATACAGAAAATGAGGTAATCAGTCCCTCAACCTTGGAGTTGGTGCGAAGAGCGCCGTAGTCGTGTAGAATCTGAAGCAGAAGCAAGGAGCCTGGCGCTTTTATACTGACGTCAGGTGGAAAGGGGACGTGTAGCAGACTGGGGAATCCCTCCCACCAGTGACTATGCTCTCGTCTGCTACACGTGTGTGTTGGCAGGCGGAAGCCATGCTGTAGTATTATGTTGTATGATACGTGCCGTGAATGTGTGTGTGTGTGTGTGTGTGTGTGTGTGTGTATGTGTATGTGTGTGTGTGTGTGTGTATGTGTGTAGTTTGTGTGTAGTTTGTGTTCTCGTTTTTGTCACATTGATTTTTTTATAGACTTTATAATTTCTCTTACTCGATGTGCTTTTTGGACAATCTTGTTCATATCCTTGTAATGTTGTTTTCTTTTACTATATATAATCTTGTCGTTTATGTTGTAAATAAAATAAAAAAATTTCTTCTGATTGAAAAAAAAAATATTCGTGTTATGTATCATTTCTGATGTACATGACTCACGAAACCGTAGTAACACGATTGCAAATAAACCACGAAAAGGGTGGGGGTTGATCCTTGTGGTTTACACACTGGCCTGGAGTTTCACGACTCACTCGCCATGGGTTCAAATCCCACCCGTTCCGTGTTTTGTTTTTTTTCTGATGAACAAATTTTGTTCAGCCATCTTTCTCACTGAACCTTATCGTCTCAAGTAATTAAAAATGTGATTAATCACCAGATTTTTGCAAACACCATATTCACGATTAAGCTAAAAAATATTTCGAGAGTATTTCGAACGGTTACAGAATTAATGAGATACCCATTTTCGAATCAACTAATGATTAAATTAGATTTAAATCTGGTCAGATATAATCAGTGTTCCTGGATAAAATTCTACTATTTAATAAATTTGTAAGATGTGTTTTGATGTGTAAGAGATGACTGGAGATTGATCTACCTATAATTTCTCCTCATTTTTTTTTTAATATATCTGGATACAAGATAAAATTCTTGGATGAGAGAAGATTTTTTCCCAAAATAGATGTAGCTACAAGATAAAATTCTTTCGTATTTCACTGAATTACATCTACCATTATCAGACAGTAAATGTTTTCCCTCTCATACACAGTCAAAACCTTTTAGTTAATTTGTATTTTCTTGCAAATCAATAATTTGATTTTTTAGTAGTATCTTCTCAATGACGTAACTCACAAGCATTGTTTAATGATTATTTCTTCTCGAGAAGATTTTTAAAAACCTCATGAATGCAAGTAACGTCAAGTTTGTTATATAAATTATCAATACTCTGCGTTCCTTGCATTTCAATCCAGCAAACATGAGTATTATTTCTTAAATATTTATTGTAATCAACTCTTCATATATTAAGTAAAATATTTATGCTCTCCAAAAAAATTAATGGTTAGGTTATAACCTTTATGTGAAACCTTGAAAATGGACCTCCAGTTAGGATTTTTTCAGGGCTATTGTATATGTTTCAGGTAATGTTACAGGAAGGAATTCATACGTATACAAAAATATGTAGTCACTGGGTGAAATATTGCAGCTCTATATATGGTAAATATTTCCTCCATGTACCACACATGATGTTTACACTTGAATTTTGAATCTTATGCTTCATCACTGTGTATAGTGACTGTTCTGTATAGTGACTTCTGTATGGTGACTGTTCTGTATAGTGACTTCTGTATTGTGACTGTTCTGTATAGTGACTGTTCTGTATAGTGACTGTTCTGTATGGTGACTGTTCTGTATAGTGACTGTTCTGTATAGTGACTTCTGTATGGTGGCTTCTGTATACTGACTGTTCTGTATGGTGACTGTTCTGTATAGTGACTGTTCTGTATAGTGACTGTTCTGTATAGTGACTGTTCTGTATAGTGACTGTTCTGTATAGTGACTGTTCTGTATAGTGACTGTTCTGTATAGTGACTGTTCTGTATAGTGACTGTTCTGTATGGTGACTGTTCTGTATAGTGACTGTTCTGTATAGTGACTGTTCTGTATGGTGACTGTTCTGTATGGTGACTGTTCTGTATACTGTTCTGTATGGTGACTGTTCTGTATAGTGACTGTTCTGTATGGTGACTGTTCTGTATAGTGACTGTTCTGTATGGTGACTGTTCTGTATAGTGACTGTTCTGTATAGTGACTTCTGTATGGTGACTGTTCTGTATAGTGACTGTTCTGTATAGTGACTGTTCTGTATAGTGACTGTTCTGTATAGTGACTGTTCTGTATGGTGACTGTTCTGTATGGTAACTGTTCTGTATACTGACTGTTCTGTATGGTGACTGTTCTGTATAGTGACTGTTCTGTATGGTGACTGTTCTGTATAGTGACTGTTCTGTATAGTGACTGTTCTGTATGGTGACTGTTCTGTATAGTGACTGTTCTGTATGGTGACTGTTCTGTATGGTGACTGTTCTGTATGGTGACTGTTCTGTATAGTGACTGTTCTGTATGGTGACTGTTCTGTATAGTGACTGTTCTGTATGGTGACTGTTCTGTATGGTGACTGTTCTGTATACTGACTGTTCTGTATGGTGACTGTTCTGTATGGTGACTGTTCTGTATAGTGACTGTTCTGTATGGTGACTGTTCTGTATGGTGACTGTTCTGTATGGTGACTGTTCTGTATAGTGACTGTTCTGTATGGTGACTGTTCTGTATAGTGACTGTTCTGTGTGGTGACTGTTCTGTATGGTAACTGTTCTGTAAACTGAATGTTCTGTATGGTGACTGTTTTGTATAGTGACTGTTCTGTATGGTGACTGTTCTGTATAGTGACTTCTGTATAGTGACTGTTCTGTATAGTGACTTCTGTATAGTGACTGTTCTGTATAGTGACTGTTCTGTATAGTGACTGTTCTGTATAGTGAGTTTTCTGTATGGTGACTGTTCTGTATGGTGACTGTTCTGTATGGTAACTGTTCTGTATACTGGTATGGTGACTGTTCTGTATGGTGACTGTTCTGTATAGTGACTTCTGTATAGTGACTGTTCTGTATGGTGACTGTTCTGTAAAGTGACTGTTCTGTATAGTGACTTCTGTATAGTGACTGTTCGGTATAGTGAGTTATCTGTATGGTGACTGTTCTGTATAGTGACTGTTCTGTATAGTGACTGTTCTGTATAGTGACTGTTCTGTATAGTGACTGTTCTGTATGGTGACTGTTCTGTATAGTGACTGTTCTGTATGGTGACTGTTCTGTATAGTGACTGTTCTGTATAGTGACTGTTCTGTATAGTGACTGTTCTGTATAGTGACTGTTCTGTATAGTGACTGTTCTGTATAGTGACTGTTCTGTATGGTGACTGTTCTGTATAGTGACTGTTCTGTATGGTGACTGTTCTGTATAGTGACTGTTCTGTATAGTGACTGTTCTGTATAGTGACTGTTCTGTATAGTGACTGTTCTGTATGGTGACTGTTCTGTATACTGACTGTTCTGTATGGTGACTGTTCTGTATGGTGACTGTTCTGTATAGTGACTGTTCTGTATAGTGACTGTTCTGTATGGTGACTGTTCTGTATAGTGACTGTTCTGTATAGTGACTGTTCTGTATAGTGACTGTTCTGTATAGTGACTTCTGTATAGTGACTGTTCTGTATAGTGACTTCTGTATAGTGGCTGTTCTGTATAGTGACTTATGTATAGTGACTTATGTATAGTGACTTCTGTATAGTGACTGTTCTGTAGAGTGACTGTTCTGTAGAGTGTTCTGTAGAGTGACTGTTCTGTAGTGACTGTTCTGTAGTGACTGTTCTGTAGTGACTGTTCTGTAGAGTGACTGTTCTGTAGAGTGTTCTGTAGAGTGACTGTTCTGTAGAGTGACTGTTCTGTAGAGTGTTCTGTAGAGTGACTGTTCTGTAGAGTGTTCTGTAGAGTGACTGTTCTGTAGAGTGTTCTGTAGAGTGACTGTTCTGTAGAGTGTTCTGTAGAGTGACTGTTCTGTAGAGTGTTCTGTAGAGTGACTGTTCTACAGAGTTGCCGACTGTACTTAGTCTCGCTCTTTCTTTATATAATTTGTAGCAAATTTTCGGCAAATATCCAAACATATGACCCATGCTCTTGTAAAGGTGTTTCTCCACCAAATCTTGAATTATAACTACCTGGAGGGTATTCAGGGGATCAACGACCCCGCGGCCTGGTCCACGACCAGGCCTCCCGGTGGATCAGGGCTTGATCAACCAGGCCGTTACTGCTGGCCGCATGTAGTCCAACGTACGAACCACAGTCCGGATGATCCAACACTGATTTTAACTATCTGTCCAGCTCCCAGGCTACATTTGTGTGTGTTTATCTGCGGCAATACTGGCACACAAGTCAAAATATTGTGTTTTTAGATGTTTTAGGGAATTTTCGTTTCAGTGTTTGGAAGACCAATTCTGCAAGAGCGACCATCATCTCAGTCACAATATATGACTCATTTTTATGTTTTTTAACAGAGAACCTTCACTGCATGTATAAGTTCTGTCAAACACCTTGATTACTGGGAACTTTTGAAGTCTCTTGAGTGAGGGGCTCTTGATCTAGGGAATTGGATCTGTGCTCCGGTTCCCTGAATTGAGTCTGAATACCTTCCATTCCCCTCCCTACAAGCGTTGTATAATCCTACGGGTTTACCGCTCCCCCATGAATGTTAAAATAATGAAGTCTCTTGACCTGTACCCCTGGTACGCAGGCGAGAAAAACTCATGGTAATCTACACCTGGAAATCATTCCCTATGATAGCAAAAGACTAGACAGACGGTGCAGAAGTTCCTCAATGAAAAGCAGAGGTGCCATGAGTACATTAAGAAAAAACAAAATAAGTGTCCGGGGCCCACGAGTGTTAAACACCTTTCAAGTGGGAACTGGACAGATACCTGAAATCAGTGCTGGATCAACCGGGCTGTGGTTCGTACATTGGATCGCGTGGGGTTAGCAGTAACAGCCTGGTTGGTCAGGTTTGAAGGCATGGTCAAGGACTGGGCCACGGGGGAGTTGACTCCAGGAACGACCTTCAGTTAGACATGATATTCCAGGTAGGTAGGTAGGCATGATATTCCAGGTAGGGAGGTAGGCATGATATTCCAGGTAGGGAGGTAGGCATGATATTCCAGGTAGGGAGGTAGGCATGATATTCCAGGTAGGGAGGTAGGCATGATATTCCAGGTAGGGAGGTAGGCATGATATTCCAGGTAGGGAGGTAGGCATGATATTCCAGGTAGGGAGGTAGGCATGATATTCCAGGTAGGGAGGTAGGCATGATATTCCAGTAACTTCTCATTTCATAAAATACTTTTCAGTCCATCTGAAGTACTCGAGTCATCTTTCTTTTATAACAAAACTGTAAATAACAGGAAAAAGACATCAGTACACGCTAGCACGTACTTTTAACCTTCACTGAATGATGACACTGACGATAAATCCCGTCACAGTGCTTTTGGGACATGGATTCCTTTCTAGTTAGGTTTGTCAGGAAACAGGACAAGTATTTCCTGACTCGGGTCTTAGTCATATGATGACGCGCCGTAAGAGATTATGATCATCTGACCGAGGCCTTCCGCTGGCTTACCGGTTCACCCCCTTTAAAAATTATTGGTTATTATTATAACCATTTTTTGTGATCTTGTTGCAGATGCAATGTGTATCCTCTAAGAATTTCAAAATTTCTGTAAGTGCTTTCAATATTGCATCAAGATTGATCCTCTTTATGGGGGTATATATTAATTTAATACTACTTGACGACCCAATGATTTTATCTCCAGAAACATTTGTAATTAGTTTTCTTGTCCACTTTTCTGCATACCCCAGAAAAGTGGAATATGCAGCCTTCTTCAAAATATTTAAAGACTTTAGCATTCTTTTGTTATATACTTGCAAGCGTGGAACAAATTCTGTGTAATGAAAGTTATAGACATGTATTTGCCCTTAGTGGTATAATATAGAGCTATCAGAATACAGCGTCTACTAACACTAAAGTGGGTTCATTACCTTTTTTGATCGATTATATCATAATATTCTCTTATTTCCTAGGATGTTTAGGGCTCATTTTGTTATAAATGGCTAGGAACATCACATGTAATGATATATGTATTTTTGTAATTCAATCATATTATTTCAGACACTAGGTGGCTCTTACTATTAAAGAAAATATTATGCATGACGTGTATCTAGAGATCAATAATGTTGTGTGTATATACCTGTCTATGTTGACATTCACAACCTATAAACTCAATGTCTAATATAAAAATTAAACGGGGGACCAGGAAATGTGATGAAACACACAGGAAACGAGAGGACAAGAAGCCTCACTGATTCTGTGGTAGACAGGTTACAGATAAAAAGAATTATTACTTATCCAGTGAGAGAGAGTAGGAAGCAGAGAGGATGGGGATGGGGATGGCTATATACACAGCAAATGAAATAATTGGGTGATTGACAATGGCTGAGTGGGAGACAGGATGAGAGTAAAAATAATTAGCAGGATGCAGAGAGGGTTGTAGTTACGCAAGGGAAACGAGAACGGATGAATGGGAGAATCAGCACCTAGTAAGGCCTATGTGTAATAACTTTCTCTCATGCTCTGGCTGCTGGGTACAACTGCAACTTCGAAGGGGGCACTTAATTATAAAATATAAAGTCATATGCTCATAGAATATATAAGTTAATTTCAACCTTATGTCTAATTTAATTATCTGACATCCACATCTGAAAACGTTTGATTTTAGTCTGTGCTAAATAAACATGAAGCCGGTGGAGGGTGCCCAGCAGAACGTGCTGAATCTGCTGTGGCAGAGAATATATTTACATGTACCCCGCCTTCTGCACTCCAGACAATACCTCCCACAGGAACAAATGAAGGTAATATGATATGTCTATATGTGTGTGTGTGTGTTTTTCTTACGACTTAAGTTAGTCTTAATTTTGTTTGTATTTGTTATATTTAGAGACTTAAAAGTCTTTGTATATTATGAGTTTGTGAAAATCTCTTTTGAGCGCTTATTGATATTCAAAATTACTGGAATGCATGTTAAGAACGAGTCTTACGAACTGAAGGAGTATAAGTAACACGAATGAAACGTGGCATTGTATGCCATACATGATAACCAAAGTGGTGACATATTATGGCTCATTATCTACTATTCATAATAAAATCTGTGAAAAAATCTAGAAACTTTGAGAAATGCCTCTAGAATACTTACGAAGTAACTTATTTTTCCATAATGTATCTCGTGATTACTTGTTAAAATAACATAGTTCTCTGACATGTCTCGTGGAAATTTAAGTAGAACACTAACTGCTTACGATATGTTCTGTATTGTTTTATAAATTAAATATTTTTAGTATTCATATTGAGGTAAACACTGAAATTAATTTGCAGTGCAAAAATATTGCAGGCATCTCGTCACCTGTGAGGCGAATAGTATTAGAGAAATGTGAGAAAGAGTCTTACAAGAGAGCCATCTATCTTCGAGAAAGTGCTTTACGTGAAGAGACGAGCAATTTTTGAAGAATGCAGTGTGGCATCCCAATTCACAGGCGACAATATATGATCAGCGAGTTGGAAATAACATGCACAGTGTGCATTAATAGAGAATGGAATTGACATATTGAGGAGCAGAAGAGATTAATCTCAACTTGTGAAGGAGAAATTAAATAAGAGAAACAAGGAGCTAACAGGAGAGAAAATATTTTGCCTGCGATGTGTAAATACGATTGGAAATGCGTCATTACACATGAACGTATTTAAAACTGAAATTTTCAGGTATACTTATTTTGGGGAAACTTAACGTCTAGATATTGGCAGGTGTGTCATGTGTGGAGCACGTTACAATTTATACAGCGTTCATCACACACCCATTTTGTGCATACCCACGAAAGCAGCCAAAGTGCCAGTCATCACAGAGCAGTTTATGAGGGGCTCTGATGCTCTGATTCGCTGTTCACTTCAAATGCCAACCAATTGGGTGAGAGCTTCTCCCTGGCCGAATTGCGACTATGCTTTCACACCTACCTGGGCGGCAGACGTTCACTAACTTTGGTCGAATACACTTATAAATGCCGGCCTATCTTGTGGCGAAGAATCAACTGATGCCATTGGCTCTTTGGTCTCTCATAATTACTCTTCTGAAAGGCACATGTATATGAATTTTAATGCCAAAAAGTTCTCTTTTACGTTTGTCTTTTCCTTGACGATATTTGCTTCAGTTGTTCCTTGTCAAAAAATATGATTTATGGATCGGTACAACATGTCTTTATTTCTATACCTGTGTATGTAATAGCAGGAATGAATGCTGATCAAGAGGATGAGGCGACTATAAAAGAAGCCAGGGTCGAGGTGTGTGCAGAGGACGTGACTTAAACCCCTCTAGATCAACCTTCACGAAAGCCTGAATAATATCAACAGCCAAAAACCGGAAAAACTCCGAAGGAAGAGAAGTGTTTACTTCCATTCTCCTGCTCTTCACTCACTAAGGAAGCACCCCGCTTCACCTGCTCCTTCATGTTCTTTGCCTACACATGATAAACTTCACGGCGAGATTCACCACAGCCTGGACGTCTCATAGACCTGATAATGTAATTAATTTCAAGATGATTCACTAAAAGAAAGGCAGGAATACCCCATTGAATTTGATTATTCAAAATATTTTGACAAGCGTTACATAACCAGACCTTATAGATACCAGAGTTTTGAGAAAAATATATGGGCATATTCTGTTTGTTTGTTTTTTTTCGGAAAGTTTTAGGTCATTAAGTTGCTGTAATCTTGATATAGATGAGAATCTACAAATTCTCATACACACGTGCGTGCGCGCGCGCACACACACACACACACACACACACACACACACACACACACACACACACACACACACACACACACACACACACACACACACACAGGACGGAAACTGTGCAAAATAGAATCCTGCAACAAAAACAACTGCTATAGAAAAAATATCAGGAGTACCTCGACCACAGAACGTGAAACTGACAGAAACAGAGAGGATACAAAGATGCAAAGGGCAAGAAAGAGAGAGAAGGCTACAGTCAGGCAGACACACCCAGAGTCTGGAGGATCAGCAGACACAACCACCCGCAGAACACTGCAACCAAACAAATAAACCTAAAAACAAACCATACTCTGCATTCTGAACCTTCCCCCCCCAGGACAAACCCCATTTAAAAAGAAGCTTCCCATACTATCCAGTCAGTTCTCCCACTCCCACAGCGCCCACAAGCCCCCAGAATATAGTTTTTGAAAAGAAGTGGAAGGTATGGTACACCAACGCAGACGGATTAACAAATAAGTGTGAGGATTGGCACAAAAGAATCGTGGAGGATCCATAGACATCACAGCACTCGCGGAAACGAAGCTCAAGGAAATAACAGCGGATGCCGTCTTTCCAGCTGCATATCAGAACATGAGGAAAGATAGAGGGGACAGGGGGGAAGGAGTTGCATTGTTCATCAAAAATCAGTGGAGTTTTGAAGAGTTGGAAGGAATGGACAGAAGGGAAGCAAAGGACTAAACTGATGGAACACAACAGAGTGGGGGTCCCAAAGTTGTGATTACAGTGATGTACACCCCACCACAGAATAACAGGAGGCCAAGACAAGAGTACAATGAGAGTAATAGAGTAGTGGTAGACACACTAGCTGAAGTGGATTGAAGGGTCCACATAGGTAGGGCAAGGTTACTAGTTGTGAGTGATTTCAATCTCAATGAGATTGACTGGGAAAACCTGAAGCCACATGGGGGATCAGAAACGTGGAATGCTAACACTTAGGAACTCTACCAGCGAGAGAGGAGAAAATAAACCAGCAAGGCTAGACCTCATATTCACCTCGAGTTGTTAAGACACTGGGGATGTCACATATGAAAGTCCTCCGAGCTAGTCATCACGTGGTCCTGAGCTTCGAGTACATTGTATAGTTTAAAATGAAGAGTGAAGCAGCACGAGTAGGACAGGAGAAGCCAAATTTCAAAAGAAGGGACTACACAGGCATGAGGAATTTCCTGCATGAGGTACACTGGGAAAGAGAACTGGCAGGAAAATCAGTAAACGAAATGATGGAATATGTGACCACAAATTGCAAGGAGGCAGAGGAGAGGTTCGTACCCAAGAGCAACAGAAACAATGGGAAGGCCAGAACGAGCCCTTGGTTCACTCACAGTGGCCAAAATTACGTGTGCTAGAGAATGGAAAAAGTGTAGAAGACAAAGAACCCAGGATAATGGAATGCAATAGATCAGAAAATACCTGACAGGAAGGATGGTACGTGACGAGGTGTCAGAGTTGGTGCTCGTGACAAGAATTCAAAAGGATGAGGATCAGGTAGGACTACAAAGGAATCTGGACAGGCTGCAAGCCTGGTCCAACAGTTGGGTCCTCGAGTTTAACCATACCAAGTGCAAAGTCATGAAGATTGGGGAGGGTCAGAGACGTCTACAGACAGAGTAGAGGCTAGGGGGCCAAAGTCTGCAAACCTCACTCAAGGAAAAGGATCTTGGGGTCAGTATCTTGCCGATAACATCTCATTGAGGCGCACATCGCCCAAATAACTGCTGCAACATATGGGCGCCTTGTAAAGAATAGCGTTTAGACACCTGAGTAAGGAGTCATTCAAGACATTGTACACCGTGTACGTCAAGCCCATATTGCTGTATGCAGCACCAGTATGGAACCCACACCTGGTCAAGCACATCAAGAAATTAGAGAAAGTGCAGAGATCTGCAACAAGATTAGATCCAGAGCTGATGGGTATGTCTTACGAGGAGAGATTAAGGGAAATCAACCTGACGACACTATAGAACAAAGGGGATAGGGAGGGCATGATAACGACATAAAATACTGAGAGGAATTGACAAAGGGGACAGAGACAGGATGTTCCAGAGATGAGACACAGGAACAAGGGGTCACAAGTGAAAGTTGAAAATTTCTATTATTAATCACAGGGATGTTAGGAAGCATTTTTTCAGAGTTGTCAGGAAGTAGAACAATCTGGAGAGTGATGTAGTGGAGGCAGGATCCATACATAGCTTTAAGAAGAGATACGATAAAGCTCATGAAGCAGGGAGACGGTGAACCTAGTAGCGACCAGTGGAGAGGCTAGACCAGGAGCTGGGGTTAGACCCCTGTAAACACAAATAGCTGCCCACACACACACACACACACACACACACACACACACCAACAAGTTCTATGAGACAGCAAGAAGCCTCAACCATACATCACTTGCGCTACATTATCGACAGCAAGAAGCTCGGTGATAAATACTGAATGCCAGCTGCATCGTACCCAGGAAGTATCTTCTCTAAGTCTCTTGCAACCCTTTTCCTGCTTATCTTTGCTTATCAATATTTATGATTTATTGATGCCCTCAGGTTGAGAAAAATAGATTGAGTTAAAGACGAAACGGAAACATCAGATAGGTAAGATCAATGTGCCTGTCTCTGTCTGTCTCTCTCTCTCATTATTGTGCATTATATATATATATATATATATATATATATATATATATATATATATATATATATATATATATATATATATATATATATATATATATATAAACATTATCCCTCGGTCCACAGCAGGATTCGAGCATATACAATCTGCACCAAAGTATGCAGTACTTGCACCACTCAGCCGATCTGGCCTGTATGAACTACTGCTTTGCTTCCTTGAGAGACCCCAAAACCAAGCTGGTTTGGTTGAAGCATAATGGCCACCTCTGTGTAAATACTTCAGACAGCACTTTTGGAAATGAGGCAGGGAAGAGCGTTGCTCACAGCAATTCCTTCATTCATCTTTTTAAGGACACAAACTGATGCACCAAAAAAAAAAAATTAATTTTGTCAGGAATCAGAAAAGTCAAGGAGTTATTAACATGTCCTGTGATCATCTATAGCAGTGTCTCTGCAGTATCCTCGAAAACTAGATTAACCTTCTCTTATAAATGCTGGGATATAACTCCAGTGTAGCCCCAGCAGAGGCAGACGGGAACGACATAATTGCTTTATAAACTCTAAGTCTTGCACAAAGAGTGGTTCCACGGTGAGGACAGGGGTGTTAGAATTTTTAGTTTCCCTGGCAGGGTGCTTTTCTCTAAGTGCTTGAACAATGCCAGCATCCCTGGGGGCAACTGTATCTTCCCTGGTGATTATCCTGAATGTTCCCACTGTGTTTCCCTCTTCTATTTTTTTGCTCACCGAAACTCTGATTTTTTTCACTGTCACTGGAACTAATAGGGGTTCTGAATGAAGTTGTCAACTCTGGGAAAATCAGGCTAGTGACTTGTCACCTCTTTCCGGCACAGCTAAGCAGACATTGACAAAAAGTAGCAAATTGTGCCATGTCTTGATAGTTGGTGGAGCATTTAGAATAGTGGTACCATCGTTTACTTTTTTCAGGAAGTCTGTGAGTTTCCCAGCTGTGTGTGGACGGGCTACTTTGAAAATATGTGGTAGAGTCCTGGTAGCTGTTTCTTTGATTGCCTCTAAGATATTATCTGAGGAGATAAAGTCTGATGGAGTTCGTTCAGATGCTTGAAGTGGCTGGTCATCACATTCCATGGTAGGATATTCTGAACCATTGCAGCTACCATGCTTATGGAGGAAACCATTAGTGTTGGGGCTACTAACCTGTAAACACGATCAACACTTGCCTCTGCAAACATTGTCAGCCGCGCCATTTCCTTGGCTGCTAGCTTTCTCATGATTTGTATTAATCTAGCTGGCTAGACTGTAGGAGTAGCATAGGACTTCCTGGGTAAATCAAGGTTGTGGAGGGGATCAACACAGTGGATGCAGCGAGGTTATATGTTGGCCTGGTGGGGAGTGAGTAGTGAGAAGGAAAACTGCCCTCTGCAGTCTAGGTGGCAGCCTGGAGAAAAATGTTAGGGAGTTGGGTTGGGGGAGGCGAGGGCATTCACTGTACACTTGACGTATATTGATACACATACACACAGGCTTACACAATTTATATTATTCACAGTCTTACGATAAACCCAATATTATTTGTTTCCCGTGCACATCTTGAGAGACGTGGGTATGTGCACGGGTAACTCAGTGGTGTACGAACTATACATTCTGTTTAACATAAGATAGGAATTCCCACGCCTCTCACCCCTTCTCGTGTGGTGTGGGAGGAGGCACGGGCTGGTCATTCACTCTTTTCTTTCAACACCACACTGCCACAACACACACCTCTGATTCCTCCGTACTTCAACATGCATTAATCTCTAGGTGAACTGGGTACATAGTGCGGGAGGTAGATGAGTATATTAAGGCTTTTATAGGTTTATGTAAACGATAACGGTGCCCCGTGGCTTGGTGGCAAGATCTCTCACTTCACACAGTGAGGTCCAGGTTCGATTCCCAGTTGTCTATGTTCACTCGTCAGACAAGTGAGCACCCGGGTGTTAGTCGACTGGTGTGGGTCGCATCCTGAGATAAAATTGACCTAATTTGCCCGAAATGCTCTGCATAACAAGGGCTTTCTGTATAGTATGTCACTGATGTCAGCTAGGCCTGTATACCTTGTACATGTACTTGTAGTAAATAAAGATATTTTAGCGCTGGCCGGCACCCCAGCACAATGTAGACCTCCGTCTCCCTCCACCTCTCACAATGACCATCTTCCATGCAACTCACACCACTCACCAACCTTCACACAAACTGCACAATACTTCCACTATGTACCTTGAAATGTTGCAACGAGATGTCTTTTCGCTACACTGAAATCCTCCTGAAGTATTCACACTTTAATTTTGACGTTCGTGTGTGTGCGTGAGCGCGCGTGTGTGCGTGTGCGTGTGTGCGTGTGTACTCACTTATTTGTACTCGCCTATTTGTGGTTGCAAAAGTCGAGTCATAGCTTCTGACCCCGCCTCTTCATTGATCGCTACTAGGTCTCCCTCTGTGTATTTGTGTATGTTTGTGCACTCACCTAATTGTAGTTGCAAGAGTCAAGTATACTTAGAATGTGAATGACAGCAACAAGTCCCTAGATAAGCTGTCTTCTTAACCATCAAGGCAGCCAAACAGCTTGTTTGAACACTATGACACCTCACTCGACAAACAGTATTAAAGCTCAAAGCTAAAACTGGGGTTAAGCAATTCTAATTTCCCGGCTACGATAGTGTGTACATGCCAGAACAATGTAGGTCGAGAGCTGAACTCGGAACCTGAGATAGTGTCTCACGGCTCACTTCTGTGAACAGAGCTGCACATAGTTACGAAATGTATGTCCTGGCTTACCAAAAGCAGTCTTAATAATACGAGCTGAGAAGAACAGCATTCTCACAGACTAATACAAATGGTGGTTTTTCCTCCACGAAGAAGAAGAAAAAGAGAGAGAGAAAGAGAAAGGGGGGTTCAGATATATCGTCAGGTGACACGTACCAGATTAACCGTGGCACGAATTGTGAAACAAGCGAGCAGGTAGTTCGCAGCAGTGGCACCCTATCAAAACTCTCATTCAACGAGCACAGTGAAAGGTGTAGTTGTTACATCCTATCCTCATATATAAGCTAATAACATAAATCAAATAATATAAATCATGACATTTTCGTTTTAGCTATTGAGGAAAAATTCAGCAAAATAAAATTACGTATATGATATTTATTGTGTGTGTACTCGTCTATTTGTACTCGCCTATTTGTGGTTGCAGGTGTAGAGTCATAGCTCCTGGCCCCGCCTCTTCACTGATCGCTACTAGGTCACCCTCTCCCTGCTCCATGAACTTCATCAAACTACGTCTTAAAACTATGCATGGTTCCTGTCTCCACTACATCACTTGCCAAACTATTCCACTTCCGGACAACTCTGAAGAAATACTCCCTAACATCCCTTTGACTCATCTGAGTCTTCAACTTCCCTTGTTTCTGTGTCCCATCTCTGGCACATAGTGTGTCTGTCCACCTTGTCAATTCCTCGCAGTATTTTGTGTGATGTTATCATGTCTTCCCTAATCCCCCTGTCCTCCAGTGTCGTCAGGCCGATTTCCCTTAACCTTTCTTCGTAGGACATGTCCCTTACCTCTGGAACTAGTCTTGTTGCAATCCTTTGCAATTTCTCTAATTTCTTGACATGCTTGACCAGATGTGGGTTCCAAACTGGTGCTGCATACTTCAGTATGGGCCTGACGTACACGGTGTACAGAATCTTGAACGATTCCTTAGTAAGATATCGAAACGCTATTCTCAGGTTTACCAGGCGCACATATGCTGCAACAGTTATCTGGTTGATATGCGCCTAAGGA
Organism: Cherax quadricarinatus; assembly: GCF_038502225.1. Taxonomy (NCBI): domain Eukaryota; kingdom Metazoa; phylum Arthropoda; class Malacostraca; order Decapoda; family Parastacidae; genus Cherax; species Cherax quadricarinatus. The sequence goes on along the minus strand of NC_091339.1, from coordinate 11,139,801 downwards.
GATGTGCTGGGTATTATACTCATCCCAAGATCTTCATGACTCGGCATTTGGCAGGGTTAAATTGGAGGATTTAGTTGCTGGATCAGGCTGGAAGCCTGTCCAGGTCTCTTTGTAGTCCTGCCTGATCCTCATCCGATTTAATTCTCTTCATTAACTTCACATCATCCGCAAACAGGAACACTTCTGAGTCTATACCTTCCGTCATGTCATTCACATACACCAAAAATAGCACTGGTTCTAAGATTGACTCCTGTGGAACCCCACTCGTCACAGGCGCCCACTCTGACATCTTGTCATATACCATGACTCGTTGCCTCCCATTCAGGTATTTTCTGATCCATTGTAGTGCCCTTCCTTTTATGCATGCATCATCCTATAGCTTTTGCATTAATCTCTTGTGAGGAACTGTGTCGAAGGCCTTCTTGCTGTCCAAGAAAATGCAATCTACCCACCACTCTCTCTCGTGTCTTACTTCTGTTACTGTGTCATAAAACTCCAGTAGGTCTGTGACACAGGATTTTCCTTCCCTGAATCCGTTCTGGTTATCATTTATAAGCTTGTTCCTTTCTAGGTGCTCCACCACTCTCCTGATAATCTCCATGACTTTGCATATCATACACACCAGTGACACTGGTCTGTAGTTTAGTGCCTTGTGTCTGTCTCCTTTCTTAAAAATGGGGACTACATTTGCTGCGTCTTCCATACCTCAGGTAGTTGCCCAGTTTCAGTGGATGTTGAAAATTGTTATTGGCACACACATTGCCTCTGCTTCCTCTCTAAGAACCCACGGAGAGATGATGTCCGATCCCACTGCCTTTGAGGTATCAAGTTCACTTAACAGCTTCTTCTGTTGTGTGTATTTCATCCAGCACTTGTTGGTGGATGACTTCCCAGAATCCTTTCAGTCTCCACTGTAAATACTTCCTTAAATCTCATATTGGGCTTCTCACATACTTCTTGGTCGCTTCTTGTGAGCTCCCCACCTTTCTTCCTCAGCCTGATTACCTGGTCTTTGGCTGTTGTCCCACTCCTGATGTGGCTATACAACAGCTTCGCGTCAGACTTGACTTTCGATACTATGTAATCTTCGTACTGTCGTTGGGCCTCCCTCCTTATCTGTGCATACTCGTTTCTGGCTCTTCGACTAATCTCTTTATTTTCCTGGGTCATTTGTCTTTTTCCATTCTCTAGTGCACATTGTTTTTGCCTTCCTACGCCTATGGGTAAACAAAGGGTCTTCCCAATATTTCTGTGTGTGTGTGTGTGTGTGTGTGTGTGTGTGTGTGTGTGTGTGTGTGTGTGTGTGTGTGTGTGTGTGTGTGTGTGTGTCTGTGTGTGTCTGTGTCTGTGTGTGTGTGTGGAACTCACCTAATTGTACTCACCTAATTGTGGTTGAAGGGGTCGAGACTCAGCTCCTGGACTCGCCTCTTCACTGAGTGCTACTGGTCTTCTCTCTCCCTGCTCCATGAGCTTTATCATACCTCATCTTAAAACTATGTATGGTTCCTGCCTCCACTACCTCACTTGCTTAGCTTTTCCACTTCCTGACACTCTGTGACTGAAGAAATACTTCCTAAGATCCCTTTGACTGATCTGGGTCTTCAACTTCCAATTGTGACCCCTTATTTCTGTGTCCTCTCTCTGGAACATCCTGTCTCTGTCCACCTTGTCAATTCCACGCATTATTTTGTATGTTGGTATCATGTCTTCCTTAACCCTCCTGTCCTCCAGTGTCGTCAGGCCGATTTCCCTTAACCTTTCTTCGTAGGACATTCCCCTTAGCTCTGGAACTAACCTTGTCGCAAACCTTTGCACTTTCTCTAATTTCTTGACGTGCTTGATCAAGTGTGGGTTCCAAACAGGTGCTGCATACTCCAATATGGGCCTGATGTACACGGTGTGCAGTGTCTTGAACGATTCCTTACTAAGGTATCGGAACGCTATTCTCAGATTTGCCAGGCGCCCATATGCTGCAGTAGTTATCTGGCTGATGTGCGCTTCCGGAGACGTGCTCGGTGTTATAATTACCCCAAGATCTTTCTCCTTGAGCGAAGTTTGCAGTCTTTGGCCACCTAGCCTATACTCCGTCTGCGGTCTTCTTTGCCCTTCCCCTATCTTCATGACTTTGCATTTGGCGTGCTTAAATTCGAGAAGCCAGTTGCTGGACCAGGTGTCCAGGCTGTCCAGGTCTTTTTGAAGTCCTACCTGATCCTCATCTGATTTAATTATCCTCATTAACTTCACATCATCTGCGAACAGGGACACTTCTGAGTCTAACCATTCCATCGTGTCATTTGCATATAACAGAAATAGCATTGGTCCTAGGACTGACCCCTGTGGAACCCTGCTCGTCACAGGTGCCCACTGTAATACCTCAATGATCCATTGCAGCGCCCTTCCTGTTATACGCGCCTGATCCTCTAGGTTCTGCACCAGTCTCCTGTGAGGAACTGTGTCGAAGGCCTTCTTGCAGTCCAAGAAGATTCAATCAACCCACCCCTCTCTCTCGTGTCTTACTTCTGTTACTTTATCATAAAACTCCAGTAGGTTTGTGACACAAATCATAAATCCGTGCTCGTTGTCGTTTATACTCTTGTTCTGTTCTAGGTGCTCCACCACTCTTCTCCTGATAATCTCCATAACTTTGCATACTATGCACGTCAATGACACTGGTCTCTAGTTCAGTGCCTCTTTTCTGTCTCCTGTTTTAAATATGGGTACTCCATTTGCCGTCTTCCATACTTCAAGTAGTTGCCCATATTCAAGGGATGTGTTGAAGATTGTGGTTAGTGGCACACACAACATTTCTCCTCCCTCTCTAAGGACCCATGGGGAGATATTGTTGTGCCCCATTGCCTTTGAGGTATCAAGGTCCCTTAGCAGCTTCTTCACCTCCTCCTCAATTGTGTGTATGTCATCTAACACTTGTTCGTATATTCCTTGTTGGTGTCCTCCTCTGTTCTGTCCACCCAGAGGCCTTCCTGTCTCCACTGTAAATACTTCCTTAAATCTCTTGAGCTCTTTACATACCTGTGTGCGTGCGTGCGTGCGTTTGTGTGTGTGTGGGGGGGGGTAACTTATAAGGTGCACAACTAAGGCATCACTGCTAACACAGCTGATGTAAAATTAGCAATCCTACCCTAACAAGTTTCCCTTGTTTTATTTCTTTGCTAAGTGTTAAAGGGACGAAGCACTAGCTGGGTCCCACCACTCTATGCACAGATTGTAACAAACTTACTTGGTGTGGAGTGTCCATAGCTAGATTTCCCAGTGACTATCCTAGGTTAGCTTAACTCCTATAAAGCTTTCTACTCAATGGTCAGGTGCAAGAGAATGGTACCTATAAACAGTTAATGATAGTAACTCTGGCATAAGGCCTAGGCTACCCTAGATTGTTTGGGCTGCCCTAACTAGCATAAGTATTTGTCTCAGGAGTTACTAGCTTCTGGTACTAAGATAACTGGACGTAATTCACTTAGCAAACTCTGTTGTTGCGTCCCCTAGGAAAGGGCATTGCCTCGCTTATAATCCAATGTTCCCTAATCCTGCTTTTACCCACACTAGTGTTTAGTGACCACTTACTAGGACAAATACTGGAACAAACTCAAAAAAGGGGTCTGACATATAGCCTGTTGATTGACGATCTCTTCTCAGACTGTCAGATGCGTATTTTATAGGGCAGAGAGGAGGTCCAGACGTTGACACATCAGCCTGAATCTCACCTCACGTGCTATAACCATGAGTCTGTGCTCCGCCCGCCTCAGCTTCCTGCTGAGTTACCAGCTATTTTCTATTACTTTTAATGTCATTTCCAAATACAACATTCTAATAATGTCTTAGTCTACTTTAGTAATTCTAATATCTAATGATTCAAGCTACCCTAAATAATTCCAAAGGCCTAAATCGCTCGAAAGACTATGCCAAATATAAGTTTTCAGTAAGGTCAATTCTGAGGTTTTGTTAAGAATGTTATTGGCACTGTACAGTCCAAGGTATGCAACTTAAATTAATAAACACTTAAATATTTACTAGCCGTCAGTGGGGATTTGGGGTCTCCACAAATTTCCACATCTTCCCACCGGCAAAAAAATAGTGATTGAGTAACCTTTACTGCCTGATTCTTCTTACCTGGTGAATTAATATGTGCTCCAATATTCATTACTATTGTCCTGTGATGCCATGGTTTTGGCTTTTCCCCTCTTGGGCATTGCAGGGAAATCCGGTGGAATTCTGCCACCTATAATGTATCTAGCCGGGGTTCTGTACAAGCCAATATCTTCCCTACTAGTCTGTCCTTTGGACAGGAAATTATCCACGCAGTCTGCTCCCACCAGAATACCCACATCCCTGAGTGTGTCTGTGGTAATACCTTACTCTGCCGGCTTTATGCCATGCTCCTTCAAACGCTGCTGCTGCAGAATGGCTGCTGGTGGTAATTGCCCTAGGAAGTGACTTAATAATAATATAATAATTTTATTTCTATAAGTTCGTGTACAAGGTATACAGACCTAGCTGATATCAATGACGTTTTATTATATAGAAAGTTACTTGTTATGCAGAGCATTTCGGGCAAATTAGGTCAGTTTTGTCCCAGGATGCGACCCACACCAGTAGACTAACACCCAGGTATCCATTTTACTGCTGGGTGAACAGGGACAACAAGTGTTGTCCCTGTTCGAGTCCCTTCCCGGGAAACGAGCCACGAACCCTCAGCGTGTGAAGCGAGAGCTTTGCCTACCAGGCCACGGGTCTTCACCACCAAAGCTGTAATACTTCAGTGATGCCCACCTAAGTTAACAATGACATATACAATATCATATATCCTGGATGAGATCTGTATTCCAAGCCTTCCAACGCATGCTGACTTTGCTGGTGGTCCTCAACTTCAGTTTAGCTGCCAGCTTCCCTGTGATAAAGGATCTTGTGCTCTAGCGTCAATGAACACTGAGGTTGTTTCGCACGTCTTCCCCTTCATATCCCCTGAAATGTCAGTAGCTAAAGCAACAGTACTTTTTAACTACTCACTCGGATTAGAGACTGCAAATGCTCATTACGTTGGCCTTGGCTCACTTTCTGTCTCAAATTGAGCCTTGTCCCTCCTAGCCTGGGATTCCCTTGGATTATTGAGACAGTGTAGTATGATGCTTACCCTTTCCCTAGATGAAGCACTCCTAAAGATACCTATGGCAGTGTTTTGCCTGATATTTCCCAACACTGCCCCACGCCAAGTTGCAAGCCTCTTAGTCGCTGGTACCAACTGCGACATAATTAAAGCAACTCATACTCGTGTGTTCGCCTTTGCAGAACACGCATATTTTAGCTTGGGCTTAATATACTGACACTGACCGCCATAATTTTGTTAGTGTCGAAGCAACCCTGCTGTGTCCGCCATCGCCGGGTGCAGTTAAGGTGCAGCGATAATCCGTACTTCGTACAATCCTAGTTAGCGATACAAAGTAAGGCAAGAACAAATACTTCTCGACGGAAACTATAGCTTGTTTATGGAAAGATTCAGGCGGTAAGATACGAATAAGGTACTACCACTGTAGTAATGATAATTGTCCAAATCCTTAGCTTATTAACCAAAGATTGCAGCATCCCTAAATCTCTCCAGAGAGGGATCGAGGAATTGTTGTCCCTTAATATGATCATCGTGTGAGCGGTAGTATCATCACCTGCATCGTTACTAGGCGTTTTGTTAAGGTCGTCCACTATAGAAGATGATGGACGAAGTGTATCACAGAAGGAGCAGGTGGCAAAGACGCTTGATGTGTCCTTGTTATAGTACGTACTACCACACTCGAAGGTTATCTCGGTGTATATCAAAGACATAAATCTACTCGATGGAATTATCTATCACCAAGGGTTCCCTAGAAACACTAGATGTTTCACTGATATAGTTTCTAACATGGAAAATTTTCCTGAAATTCCTACTAAGTATCCATCATAGCACTTGGTGTCTACATAAATTTTAAATATAGGTACTTTAACATAATTTCCTCCATAGGCTTCTAGGAGTACATCCATTTTCGCATCATTTTTTTTGTCATAGGAAATATGTTGTTCAGTAATAACGTTAAAAGTTAACGTGTGTCACGAAAAAATTCGCTAACATGAGTAGAGTCCAGTTTAATCTTCGCAGTCAGGTAAAAGAGGCTCATTGCGTATTACACTTTTTCCTCAAATAGTTTTTCGTCTGGTAAGTATCCGATTTGCTTAGAAGCATTCTGAGAAGGAGAATTAAACTGCGACTGTGAATCTGTTCTTTGGAAGAATTCTTGCTTTTCCAAAGAATTTATAGGCTGAGTGTACCTTTGCTGAGATTTTTGAGTGCATCTAGGTTTCTTAGAAAAGTACGGAGGGTATGTTTCTCTTTGAGCTCCTTCTTGGTACTGGATGAAATCTAACAGATGAGTAGCCAGAGCTTTCATAGACATTCTATCTTGTCTATTATGCCCTTGTAGAATGAAACAATAGTCACTGCTAATGTTTCTCTTGCAAGAAGAAGAATAGACATTTTTCCACTGCCCAGTATCTTCGGCATCTTGAGAAGAAACTGGATGGATTCGATTCTGTAGTGTGGAGTTTCGGAAGTTCTTTTTCTGAGAGGAAGTAGTGTTAGGACCTGGCTTGGTAGGTTTACCCTTAACCTTATGGGTACTCTTGTCCGGATGAGTCTTAGGCTGATTGCTGATACCTCACAGGTATCAGCAATGGTAGTCATGTTGAAGACTCCAGCGCAAGATTGGTCTGTCTTATAATCTTGATCTGATTGAGAAAGACATTTGTAAAGTTTTTCTTTAAGATTTGCTGAAACAATTCATCACAGGTTACGGCTTGCGCTACCTATGGAAGGCAACTTGCGTCTCCTTAGCAAATTCAGCAAAGGACTGCCAGGCTTTCTTCACAACGAACGAAAAGTACGATAATAACTAGGTGGTATAAGCTCTTACTTCTTCAGTACAGCACTCTTTATCTGGTCATAGTTTATGTACATCTCTTAAGGGAGAAGCCGTATACTCCATTACCTGATTTTAGAACACCTTATGTTCCAAGAACTGTGGAGCTAACGACACACTTTTCTGAACACTAAAGTCTCTTACCTGAAATATAGAATATTGAATGGGAGGGGGGTTATCCTTAGATCGCTGTTAGCTTATCTCTCTCCTCTGCCATTCCATCTGATTTGCCTGTCGGTAGACATTTGTCAAATTCATTAAAAGCTTAAGTAACTTTTCCATACTAGCAAACTGCTCTTCAGAATCAGAACCCCCATCCTTCCCACAACGTCAGTTAATGGAGGTAGTGTGCTCCTGAAGTGTGCACCAGTCGGAATCTTAGACCTGGTCCCAATCTTCCATGTTGGCTGTGAGGTAACTCTGAAGAGGAGTTTTAATTCGTGGAGGAAGAGTATCTATCCTTAAAGATGTAAGCATAGCCTAATTCCCATGATCTTGCATCCCAAAGGCTGTTTCGGAGCACCCAAAGAAGGGTCGACTAGCCTCCATATGTGCCTGTGTGGAGTGACTGTGTCTACAGTGATAAGCTATTCGAAGAACTCTGGCTACCCTCCCAAAGGCTTTGCAAAGACAGTGTCCTCAGCTTAGTTAAGATGAGGTTATCAAAACACTGTTTCGTGAATCAAGAGCACAGTGCGGAGTTATGTCCAAGGAAAGATCACTGAAAAACAATAAACTAAGTTTGTTAGACAGAAATTTAACTTTTAAACTTTTCCTAGACAGCATTACCTTAGCTTAGAGATTAGAATATTGAGCTCTAGTTCCTGGATTCCAAACCGGTCCCCAGATTAACCAGGACTAATAGTCTGGTTAATCTGGGCTAAGTACCCATCAGGTAGGTCTGCACACTGATAGTTAAAATGAGTCATCAGTAATTCGATAAGAAGTAATATGAGATTAAATGTCAGTAGCAATTGATTCAGAAGGCTAATTATAAGTCTTTTAGTAAACATGTCAGTTTATTTATAAAATATGAAAGTCAGTAAATAAAGTTTATGATAAGCTGTCAGGAATATCAGTGTGTACAGGGTTCAGTTTCCTCAGAGTAATGCCATAAGAAATATAAGCAAAATATTTTAATCCTGATTATTAATAACAGAACAGACTACTTACAGCCATAAGTAATGATAAATAAAGACTAATAACGAATATGCCTCAATGGCTCACTCACAAAGAAATGTAGAAGCCACTGAGGAATAACAGCAGAGAAAGCAGCAACACCTATCCACACAGTTACCCATGGTGGAAATTTTTCCCTCGAAGCCATCAGATATCAAAACATCTGGGGTGCATTTATCTAGGGCCGGTTTGAGGGCATTAGCTAGGTCAGTAGTGGGAGCTGTTGGGTTTTTAAATTAGAAATAGAGGAATGAGCTTTTGCGAGGAAAGAATGAAAAATAGTACAGTGGAATTGGGCAATGTGAATTATCAGGGTTGCAATATTGTGGGCTCTGGGGATGCCAGGTACTGGAAGAATGAGGAAGAATTATTAGTTAGTATTGGCATTTCAGGGGCATTACTTCATAAAAGAAGCAGAAGAGTAAGTGGAAGGGCGAGGATGAGCAGGGGAAAACGGAAATTGTTTCACCGTACGTATCGCACAGATAGTCGCAGCTTTAGAAAAAAAACAAATATGGATGAGTTGAGATTATCATGTGTTGGCAACACTGATGTATCTGTAATGACTGGAATATGGTTTAAAAGGAAGAGTCGAGATTGCTATATTTAAGGGATTTAATTTCTTCTTCATTGATATAAATAATGGGAAGGGAAGTGGAGTGACACTGTATGTCCAGGAAAACTTGAATTACTGTATAAAAATGGGTATGAAAAGTACAGGAACGCATATAGTCCGCCGGGATAGAATTTTTGGACGGACATGTAAACATTTTTTAAGTGGAGATATTCCATCCCGCAGAATAGGATAAAGATCAAGGGAGACTACTTTGGGAGGAACTGTTAAAGTTTCAAGGCATGGAAACATCGTAATTCTAGGAGATTTAAACTTTAGTCAAATTGATTGGAATTCGTTGCTGGGAATCTGTAGTCAAAAGATATCCTAGAGGTAATTCAAGACTGTTCCTAAAACTGTTTGTGACAGCCAACGAGGAGAAGTAACCTATTTGATTAGGTACTGGTAAGCAAGGAATCCCTTATTAATCTGGTGGTTACAGAGGAACGTGGCACGACCGACCACAAATCGATTTTGCTTAATGATAGTATGAAAGTAAAGGTAATTTCGTAAGGGGCCCGAAATTTTCGTTACCAGACTGGAATGGGCTTAGAGAACATCTATCATGTGTGGACTGGGGTATCTAAGAGAACTATCCGTATAACTGTTTTCTTAACATTGTACACGGGGCCAAAAGAACACGTATCCCCTATAAAGAAAAAATATTTAACCAAAATAATGAACAGGAAGCTGAAATATCTTTTTAGGAGAGACGAAGATAAAGGAATTTATAGGCGTGTCAAAAGAGATAAGAGTCATCTCATGAATCAATATATTTACACCAAAAGAGAAGGCAAAAAGTTACAAAAAAAGTTGAACGAGACCATGAAATTAAAATTGTTAAGGATTCGAAAATTAATACGAAAAAGTTTTTTCAATTAACTGGAACAGAGGTTAGCAAAAAGTTAGGTCCTATTAAAACGAACTCTGCACAGCTTACTGACAGTGCAAAAGAAATATACTTGATTTTAAATAATTATTTCCTTTCAGGCGTCACTAAACAAGACGTAAACAACATCCCAATAATTAATTATGGTAAACTTGAGGAAAACAATACAGTATCAGGGCCACTAGGGATTTGGCAAGTAAACAACTTGACAGATTAAAGCAAAACAAGTCCTCATACCCCTATAAACTTTTTTTTTTACCAGGGATTCTTAAAGAATGCAAGATGGAAGTTTGTGAACGAATAACTATTTTCTTTAAATATTTAATTAAACAATTGTAGTGTCGTAGATGCAGGAGATGGTTAATGTAATTCCTATATTTAAAACTATGATGAGTCATGACCTTCAAATATTCGACCAAAAAACCTGGCCTCATTTGTAGGTAAATTAATAGAATCAAGTATAAATGATACAGTAAGAATCCACCTACACAGGTATAATTTAATTGATAATATTTTACTTAGATTCACCTGGGGACGTTCCTGCTTGATTTAATTACTGGCTTCAGCAAAGGTAAAAAAATTATATTTTTTATTTGGACTTCAGTAAGGCTTTTGACGGAGTATATCACAAAAGAAAGTTAAAAAGTGCCAGCTCATGGTATTAGGGGAAAAGGTCCTTGGATGACTCGAGGCTTGGCTGATCACTAGGAAGCAAAGAGCTCGCAAAAATGGGGTGAACCAGTCACAAGTGGCGTTCCACAAGGTTAGGGTTTAGGACCATTGATGTTCATAATTTACATTAATTACCTTGACGAGAGAATAACAGGTGATGTGAGCAAAGTTCCCTGATGACACAAATATATGCAGACTAATAGATTCAGAGGAAGACACTACTGACATCCTAGTCATGGTCAGAAAAGTGGCTGGAGTTGACATCAGAGGTGAGCGTGGCCCACGAGTGGAAGTAGGCCTTGCTAAAAACTAGCAAGTAATTCTTATTACTAAACTAATTAATAAGCTCTTTGCATTGAGTGAGATTATCAGTTTCTGTCTGCCATGATGTCTTTCAGCCCAAGAATGTTTTCTCCCCATCTTTTTATTCTCTTTTCTATATGTTTCATCTTTATGCGGGATGATTGTTTATATAACCACTGTTCTGCATGAGCTTAATCACCCCTCCACTGATTACCTTCTCTGTTTCTTACAAAGTCTGGTTGTTAATTACATCACCCTGTAGCTTAACACTTACTGTCTCTCTTCTGTGGTAATTAATGGGACCACGTTGTGTAATGTGTCGCCTGGGTAAAGCCTTCATGACAAACATATGTAGACATACACTAGTGTTTCAGATTGTGCTTCTCTTCTCTTCTTCTCTCTCTCTCTCTCTAAATATATATATATATATATATATATATATATATATATATATATATATATATATATATATATATATATATATATATATATATTATATATATATATATATATATATATATATATATATATATATATATATATATATATATATATATATATATGTATATATATGTCAGAATCCATGCCAACACATTGGCGCGTCACACTCAGGTTTTTTTTTTTCTCAGTTTTTTTTGTTATGCATAGTCTCGTAAGAGAGAGAGAGAGAAATGTAGATAGATCCATATAAGACAAGAGACAAAACTAAAACCGTTGGAAATTGCTCTCCATACTTGGCACACCACCATACCTCACCTCATCACGTCTCACCCCACTTCACTGCATCTCACCACACCTCACTTCACCTCACCTAGCCTCACCTTACCACACTTCACCCGCCACGGATAGAACGAAGTGAGAACAATTCACTAAGGAATGTGAATGAGAGGAGGGAAAGTGGGCAGATAGAAAGGTGAAGGAAGGGCAGGAGGGCCAGAGCTAAGCGGAGGATATAGCGGAGGGGAGAGCGGACTGGAAGTCGGAGGGAGAAGACAGTAGAGGGGAGAGCGGAGGAGGGGACGGAAGGGAGGGAGGACGATTTAAATGAGAAAATAGTGGAGGGGAGGGCTAAGGAGAGAGTGAAGGAGGGGGCTGAGTGGAGAGTGGAAGGGAGGGCGGGTCTTTCAGAAGGGAGCGAGAGTGTGAATAGCTCCATTGAGTAGAGTAAATATTCTTTCTCTGCCATACAAGTGGATGATAACACTGCACTAATAGCATCCAAGAAGGTTGTAAGAGTCTCTTCTGAAACTCTTTTAACTTTTACTTTCTCCCTCATAACTTCCTTCTCCTCCCCCTTCCCAACCTTGTCTACCTCTTCCCCTACCATACCCATCTCTTCCCACACCTACAGCCCATTTTACGTACCTCTTCCTCTACCTTCAGTACCTAAAAACATAACGGAGGAGCACTACTGGTCCAGGCTACACCCACCATCACTCATGCATATACCTATCCACCCTATTTTTTAAGCTAACTAAGGTTCTATTCAACAACCGCTACTTGGGAGTTTGTTCCACTCATCCCACGAATCTTGCCCACCTTTCCTCCCACCTTCCCAATCTCCAACAACATCTCCATCTTCTTTCCTTCCTTACTTACCTTCCCTTCTACCTTTGCTTCCTACTCGACAACCTTATCTACCTTTTTTCACATATACCTCTCAATATCTCTCCCGACTCTTGAGCAACAAATAGGGTAATTTTCTTACTTCCCTTCTGCCCTTACCCACCTAGCAGTATATTGGTTACAAGTGCTTAAGTCGACTATTGTACAGCATGTTGTGAAAAGTGTTAGAAAACTCCAGGTCTTCTGAAACGTCATATCCAGTGTAAGATAACACTCCAGTCTTGAGTTTGGAAACCCTAGTATCTGCTGGAAGTATTTAACTTCAGATATTATTAAAGCCGCACTTAGTTTATGCTGCACATTTCTGGTCTCCATATTACAGAATGGACATACATGTACCGGGCAACATACAGAGAAGGATTTCCAAGTTGAGCCCATGTATCAATCTTTGATATGAAGATAAACTGAAGGCAGTAAACTTGCACTCTCTGGAAAGGTGTATAATTAAGGAGGCTAAGATTGAAGTGTACTGTTATAACACTACCCATACTGCCACTGTTATACCACTACCATACTCCTATCACTGCTATACCACTACCATTCTTATACCACTACCCATCACTATCATACTACTACCACTACCATACTACTACCACTGTTATACCACTACCACTGTTATACCACTACCACTGTTATTCCACAACCATAAACTACTACTGTTATACCATTACCTAGTACCACTGTTATACCACTACCATAGTAATACTGTTATACGACTACCATACTAATACCACTGTTATACCACTACTACTATTATACCACTACCATACTAATACTACTGTATTAGTATGGTAGTGGTATAACTAGCATACTACTACCACTCTTATACTACTACCATACAAATACCACTCTTATACCACTACCATACACTACTCTTGTTATACCACTGTTTTACTACTACCATACACTACCACTGTTACATCACTATCACTGTACCACTACCATACTACTACCACTATTATACCACTACTGTACTACTACCTCTTTTAAACCATTATCATACTGTCACATGGGGGGGAATTGAGTAATAATGGGAATAATGGGGAATAAGGGAGTAGGGGCAGGAGTGAGGCAGAAGTATGAGAGGAAGGTGGTAGGTAGGTGACAGGTCAGTGGTGACCCTCACCTCTGTTTAACTTTACAATACTCACCCCTCACTACTTGAAATGAAATAATAAGAATAAGATTCAAAGAAATACCGGGGGCAGTGAATATTAATATTCCACTCAGTTTTATTTCTAAGTCCTTGTACAGTAATATAATTGGGAACAGGAGAACACTGTTGGATTTAGATAAATGTGGATTGTACACAAGCAGTGAGACAAGAACTACAATTTAACTAACGAGATAGAATATTTACAATATTAGTTCAGTGTACACTTCACCTCGGGAACTCAGTCATACTCTTGTCACGGGTCTCAAGACACACACTGGCGACAGCTATCTTTCCAGAGCTCCCAGATCTCTCCAGAGCTCTCTGCTCCCAACTGAAGCAGAACCTCAAGTCTCCCTGCAAAGACTCCAGCTCCTCGCCCCGAGCTCTGCACACAGGCCAGAGCTCCGCCAGAATCTCTCTGTAGCTGATCTTTGAGCTTGTATGGTATTTTCTGCAACCCCCTTAACCCCAGGTTCTGGGGGTAACTCTCCATGAGGCGTACATCACGTGTTTTCACACCAACAGTAGATTTCTCGAACAATGAGATCGACGGCGCCAGGAGTCTTCCCTGCAGTGTCACACCTTACTGCAAAGGCTGCTAGTGGCACTTAACACTTGGCTGGTCAGGTCTGCCTTCCTACCTCACAATACTACTCCCACTGTTAAATCACTACCATACTACTACCACTGTTATACCAGTACCACTGTTATTCCACTATCATGCTACCACCGTTATTCCACTATCATGGTACCACTGTTATATCACTACCATACCACTACCATACAGCTACCATTATTATACCACTACCATACAGCTACCACTATTGTACCACTACCACTATTATACCATTTCCATACAGCTACCACTATTATACCACTACCACTATTATACCATTACCATACGGCTACCACTATCATACCATTACCAGACAACTATCACAGTTATACCATCGCCATACAACTAGCACCAAATATGACAACCATGGAACTGCAACCATAATACCACTACCATACAGCAACCATCATACTTCTACTACCATACCACTGGTCAGCTCTACCTTCCTACCTCAAAATACTACTCCCACTGTTAAACCACTACCATACTATTACCACTGTTATACCACTACCACTATTATAAAGCTACCATACCACTATTATACCACTACCATACACCTACCACTGTTATACAATTACCATACAACTACCACGATTATACCATTACCATACAAGTAGCACCAAATATCATTACCATCACTACTATGGAACTGCCACCATAATACCACTACCATACAACAACCATCATACTTCCACTACCATACCACTACAATACCACAACTACCTTACTAATGCCACCACAATTCAACCACCACTTAATATTACTACCCTTACACAACCACCATGGAACTACTACTATAAAACTACCATCATCACTTTCACCATAATTTGAATAATACCACGATAATACCAGTATTATTACCAAAATACCACTACTACTACCACAATGCCACAACTATAGTATCACTTCTACCACTATCATACATTTTCCCAGATTATATCACTCCTACCAATACCAAATAATTACTACCATTCTACAACTACTGCCACCATAAGATCACTACTATTAACAAGCAGTACTACCACCACCACCACCACTTCTACTACTACTACTACTACTACTACTACTACTACTACTACTACTACTACTACTACTACTACCACCACCACCACCACCACCACCACCAAAAGTATTGACTCTAGCAGATTCACTTCACATTTATATTTCACATCGTGAATGAAAACACAACATATATTGTTATGTATGTTATGTACCTGAGAGGAGTTTCTAGAGTCTCTCTACTTCCGCAACTCAGTCTGGAGCTAAACTTCTCTTGTGCTTGCCTGGTCAACCAGGCTGTTTTTATTTTGGCGGCCCCCCCTGGCCCACATTTCCAATATAGTTTGCTTGAACTGACATTTGACGTATGCAGGGATCCAGTTTACTGTCGAAGATTTCTACATTGTTCCGGAAATATCACTGATACCTGCTGCTAGGAGGCTAAATAGTTAAGGTTAACCCGTGTTAACACTGTTTTCTTACTGTGCCTATGAAGGCTTTTCTTTGCATTGGGTTTGACATTTGCTAATTTACTAGGTCCTCCGGTATCTTTCGCATATATTTTATCAAATTTCTCTCCTTACTCCGTCCCAGAGTATGAATTCAGAAGTTTGAGACGTTCCTAGTAGTTTAAATGCTTTATTGACTCAGTGCGGGTTGTAAACGATCTCTGTATCTGTTCCAGCTTTGATAGCTCTCCTGCCTGTGAAGGTGCCGTCAACACTGAACAGTTCTCTTAACAATAGAGCACAAGTGATTTCAATATTGTTACCATTGGCATTATCTCCATTACCTTGAAAGTTCTCATTGTCCATCTCATCATTTTCCTTACTTTCAAGACATGTGTTGACATTATGTTTTCTGAATGATAATCAAGCTGACATTATTGGTAGGAGAAAATTCTTTTAATGCAATGTTTCACTCAAGGCTGGCCAAGTATACAGGAATGAGGTCAGGCTCGGAGAAAGATAGCTCACATGTGAAGTCTGGAATAGGCGAGGTCAGGTATTGGGGAGGCAAGAGGGCAGGGATAACGTGACACAAATACTCGATTTCTCAATTTCATGACCTCACATGTGAGTTATATGTCTGAGCTTCCCTTCATCGTACTTGTTCCTTATAAGATCCTGTTTTCTTTTCGCTATTTCTGTTACTTGATAAAACCCAACCTTGGGCGGAACGTTGTAATAAAAGTATTCTCTGCTTCCAGTGTTCTTATAACCACTTGTCGGCCCTTGCCATTGTTCATCTGACATTACTGCGCTCACTTCTTTCATAAGTTCCTGTCGTTTTATTAGGTGGTTCTCCCAATTTGTTTACAGTACACCTTTTGAACATCATATTTTTACCATAGTTGGGCAGTTGAAATTTGTCACTGTTGAGCATTACTTCTTTCTTTTTCTACTGTCTGTTGGAAGACTTTCCTTATGTCTTCTTATGTCTTCCTGTCTTCTATCAATGTAGCTTTCATGCTTATTTTTTTTTTGTAGTCCGCAACGGATGATACGAAACTGTTGCTAGTGTTTTTATTCATGTTTCCCATGTGCATGACACCAGGACTACCGCCTGGTGCTGAGCTCTTTACTTTAATAAGGCTAGATTCATTTGCCTACTTTTTCTCGTTTTATCTGTCAATCTCATTTCATGTGACATCACTCCATAATCGCATTTCTCAAATGGTTTCGCATAATTCATTTAGACCACAACAACATTTTATCATAATGGTTTAGAAGTTGTGACTAGTAAGATATTCCGGCTTTAAATACATG
The DNA here is from genome assembly GCF_038502225.1 of Cherax quadricarinatus. NCBI lineage: Eukaryota > Metazoa > Arthropoda > Malacostraca > Decapoda > Parastacidae > Cherax > Cherax quadricarinatus. Next base: position 11,123,020 of record NC_091339.1, on the reverse strand, counting down.
TTGGTTCTTGATGTGTTTGCCATTTTATTTTATGAAGTTGGTAATGAGACGTCTTAAAACGATTTCAAATAATTTTATGGTGCGTAAAGTTAAGATACTGCTCTGTATGCTTTTGTCATTGCTCTCCTGCCTCTTTTGTGCAGTGGAGACTTCTTTATGCTTTAAAGCCTCTTTGATGTCACCTAGCTCTAAGCTCTTCCTCCAAAAGATACAAAGCTTTTGTGTTAGTGGTATTTTGTACTATATAAACCTGCAACTTCTATAATCCAGCCAGGTGCTCAAGTCCGGTAGGCTTTCAATTTCTCTTTCGAGTTCTGTGGGGTCAGTGTTTATTTTTTTTAACACATCGACCGATTCCCACCAAGACAAGGTGGTCCGAAAAAGAAAAACTTTCATCATCATTCACTCTATCACTGTCTTGCCAGACGGATGTTGTACACTACAGTTATGAAATGCAACATTAACTCCCCTCTTTCAGAGTGCAGACACTGTACTTCCCATCTCCAGGACTCAAGCCCGGCCTGCCGGTTTCCCTGAATCCCTTCATAAATGTTACTTTGCTTACACTCCTAGAAGTCCAAGCCCCTCGCACACAAAACCTCCTTTACCCCATCCCTCCAGATTTATACACTCTTGAAGTCATTCTGTTTTGTTCCATTTCTCTACATGTCCGAACCACCTCAACGACCCCTTCTCAGCCCTCTAGATAATAGTTTTGGTAATCCCACATTCTCCTAATTTCCAGACTACGATTTCTCTGCATTATATTCACACCACACATTGCCCTCAGACATGACATCTCCACTGCCTCCAGCCTCCTCCTCGTTGCAACATTCATCACCCATGCTTCACACCCATACAAGAGTGTTGGTACAACTATACCCTAACTGCCTCCTCTTCTAGTTTATACACCTTCACTTCTCTCTTACTTGCTGATTCTACTTTCCTTGTATCCCATCTACCTTTTACTCTCACTGTAGCTACAACTAGAAAGTGATCTGATATATCTGTGGCCCCTCTATAAACATGTACATCCTGAAGTCTACTCAACAGTATTTTATTTACCAATACATAGTCCAACAAACTACCCTCATTACGCCTTACATCATATGTTGTATACTTATTTATCCTCTTTTTCTTAAAATACGTATTACCTATAACTAAACCCTTTTCTATACAGAGTTCAATCAAATGGCTCCCACTATCATTTACACCTGGCACCCCCAACTTACCACACCCTCTCTTAATGTTTCTCCTACTTTAGCATTTAGGTTCCCTACCACAATTACTCTCTCACTTGGTTCAAAGGTTCCTATACATTCGCTTAACATCTCCCAAAATCTCTCTCTCTCCTCTACACTCCTCTCTTCTAAAGGTGCATACATACTTATTATGACCCACTCTTCACATCCGACCCTTATTTTAATCCACATAATCCTTGAATTTACACGTTTACATTCCCTCTTCTTCTTCCGTAACTTGTCCTTCAACATTATTGCTACCCCTTCCTTAGGTCTAACTCTCAGATACTCCTGACTTTATCCCATTTATTTTTCCCTACTGAAACTCGCCTACCCCCCTCAGCTTTGTTTCGCTTAGGGCCAGGACATCCAACTTCTTTTCATTCATAACATCAGCAATCATCTGTTTCTTGTCATCCGCACTACATCCACGCACATTCAAGCATCCCAGTTTTATAAAGTTTTTCTTCTCATTTTTAGTAAATGTGTATGTCAGTGTTTATGTCAGGATGTAATGAAAAACATTCACTATTGTCCACTCTGCTTTCGTTTAGTGGATTATTGAACATTGATTAATAATGGTCCTTTTTAAGTTTAGCTCATTTCTTTTTCATCGTCAGTACATGAACTTCCTGCTGTTACTGAACAGTTTCACTAGTCGCAGGTTTCAGTAAGCATAGGTGAAGAAATATTTAGGTTATTTTTGGAAATTTCCTGGAAGGCTTTTTTTTTTTTTTTTGTTCTCGTGCATCTTTGGTATGTTACCAATATTTAATTCTGCTCTATATCTGTAATCTTTTGTTGATGATTATTTTTTCTTCGTTGTTATACATCTTTTTTTTTAAGTAATTCAGTAACCCCTTTTCCTTCTACTGTACTTTGTTCTACGTTCTCATTCCAAGTTTGTTAAAGTAGGCTTTCTCAGCGGTACGTATTTCTCACAGACTGTATGCTTCTGTATTCAGCTATACAATGCACCGGAGTTTTCAGGTCTGTTTCCCTTTGGAATGTCTGATAATCAGTTTATTTAATAGTTTAATAACAGTTAATTCTTCGATAGTTGAAATTAAATTTACCGAACATTCTTTCTCGTCAACTATTTCAGTAGTTTCACGCCCGAATTTATGCTAGTTTATAATTTTATGATTCTGTAAAATTGTGATAGAGAACATTGTAGTTTTTATAGTTACAGCTTTGAATAGTTCCTAATTATTCACAAAATTAATTTCTAATGTATTTTTCATTTTTAGTGCATTTTAGGTTTCCGGGTTATATTTCAAGAGATACGCTTCTATTTACCTTCTTTCATTGCACATTTGGTTGTTTGAAATCTACTTGGAGGATAGTGTTTGGTGCATGATTTTCAAGATATTTAAGACAGCTATGTTTCTGTCTTGTTTGTTTCGTGAAATTATTGGACGTTGCTGACGGTGCTTTATAAATTACTGGATTCTTGTTCTCTACTTTAATACCTATTATTTCTACGGTGTCACTTGATGAATTCAACAGCACTCTGCAGTACTGTGTTTTTCACACCGTGACTTACTCTCCCTGTGATCTCTGTATTTCCCGTATCTATAAGCACTGTATTTTTTCACCCACATTCCTAGTGAATGCTCTGAATATCGTTTTTTCTTAGAGGAATCCACTCTTTTAGTTAATTTTGTCACCTTTACTTGTTTTTAAACTCAGAATGTTTGAATATTTGGTCTCCCAAAAACAGTTCCATAGGGTAAATAGTAAAGAAGCAGTATGAGCCCTTAACACACACACACACACACACACACACACACACACACACACACACACACACACACCGAAAGCCATACATGGTTTTAAGACGAGGTATGATAAAGCTCGTGGAGCAGGGAGAGGGAAGACCCAGTAGCGGTCAGTGAAGTGGTGGGGCCAGGAGCTGAGTCTCGACCCCTGCAACCACAATTAGGTGAGTACACACACACCTAGTTGGCAGAGGTAGCAACTATACTTATTAATTGATATATTTACCCTTCAAGGAAGGTTTAGGTAGGTTTATACAGTTACTAACTAATATTAGAATTAGAGAAGTAACTTTTGATGTTAATATTGAAGCCTTAGGACCTTAACATAGGAAGGCTTAGGCCAATAATATAGGCGAATATTAGGTTATATTAGCTAAGGAGAACTGCCAACCCCATACTCGAACAAAGGTGAAGGGAGAGAGATGCCAGCTCTCCTCTTGGAGAAAAGACACCATAGAGATAAGACGTGCCGTGATGAGCAGCACGGAGCACATTTGTCTACATATACTTGGCCTGGAGACCACAGAATCATAGAGGCTTCCTGAAGTACCGTGGATATTAGTCTCTTCCCAGGCCCACCCGCAGTAAGACAAGACATTTCATTTCTCTCAGCATTAGTTGGCCAATGATATTCTGGGAAATCGTGGGTTTAAGTCGATCTGTGGGGTCTTGAGCAGATGGACACCCGAAGATCAAAGAAGTCCATCACTGCACGTGGCGTCCTGAGGGTGAGGGACCCGAGGACTCTATACCACCAAGTGAGTCCTTCATTCGTGCATGTAGTTAGGAATTTCTTGCAAGAGAAGTTGCATATAGAAATGTGTCATAAAAGCCTCTTATGAGCCTGGGATGACTAATCTCAGGGTGTCTGTGTCAACAGTACTTGCCGGGTGAGCAGCTCCCAAAGGGGCAGTCCAGAGAAATTTCCACAATGTCAGTGAAAAGGAAAGAGGATTTACAGTTTGGGATACTTGGGTTTTGTCCAAGTTTGGTTAGCGGATCTAGTATTGTTCAATCGTGTAATGATGCTCTTAGCTTACATATTCCAGGTTTTCCTAGTGAACATTTTTATATCTGGCTCCGGTGTTTGAGGAACTGGTTCACTGTGTTCCATGTCATGTGCGTTTGTATCCTCTCTCGTTTTTACTTCAAATGATCTCTCTCCTACTATTATTTTTAGTGTGTATAATGCATTCGGCCTCTTCATATGAAGTTCCAGAATTCTACATCATTTTCACTTTGATCTTAGAGCAGCTCAGGTCGCAACATTGTCTGGTTAGTAATGGTGATTCGCACACACCTGGATGAAAGTATTTGCACTCTCGAACAAGGCGACATTTGTGTTTTTGTTCATGTTGGAACTCACTCCTGTGTGCATAATGCACTTACATCTTATTCAATTGTCATAAATTCCTTTATCATAAAATACACACATTCATTACCCTTATTTTTCTCTGTGACATTTCTAGCTTTGTTTACAGCAATGTTTTTTTTATGTCATCTTGTTTATCCTGCTTTGTATAATTCGTGTGCTTTACCATTTTATTTTTCATGCGCTAGGTGTGTTTCATGTTTCCCTTTCATAGGCATTATCACATCTCTCATCTGTGTTGTCCTGTGCCTGGGATTCTTATCTTTCACAATGCCATGACTGGAACAATACACAATAACCAAAACGTTTTTGTCCGTCTTGTACCACTAACTAGATTCACAAAAGCGCGAATGGAAGGGAGCCGATATATATATATATATATAATATATATATATATATATATATATATATATATATATATATATATATATATATATATATATATATATATATACACACACACACACACACACCCAGGGAACAAGTGTTATTGATCGATAACAACACTGCACTAGCCAAGGAGTCGAACTCCTTGGCTCCTTGGTTCGACTCCTTGGCTAGTGCAGTGTTGTTATTGACCAATACCACTTGTTCCGTGGGTACAATAATATAATGTACTGCTTGTTGAGCTAGTACACAAACAGGGAGTAGAATGAAATAAGCTCAGAGACGTCCACACCACCGTATGTCCTTCGATGGTGGGTACAACATCTAACTTGGCTGGATGCACCATTGTTAAGGATTGTGTGGTCTAGTGGTCTAAAGCGTCATGCGTTTTCTCTCACCATGAGGCGGGCCAAAACAGCATGAGTTCGACTCCTTGGCTAGTGCAATATTGTTATATATATATTATATATAATGTGTATAATATATATATTATACACATTTGTAACCATGAACGATTGGTATTTATTCAATAACAACACTGCGACTAGCCGAGTATTCGATCCCATGTCATTTTGGCCCTCCTCATGGTGAGCGAAAATCACATGACGCTCTAACCCACAGGTCCACGCAATCCTACAAGCATCAAGCACCCAACAGAGCTCTGTGTTTTACCTTGATCCAAGGACATTCCGTGGTGTGGGAGCCTAAGAGCTAGTATACCAAACGAGGAGTAGAATGAAATTAGCTCAGAGGCATCCACACTACCGAATGTTCTCTAACCAAGGTAAAGCACCTAGCTCTGCTGGGTGCTTGATTCTTGTAGGGCTAGAGGATCATGTGATTTTCGCTCACCATGAGGTGGGCCAAAATGACATGGGTTCGAATCCTCTGCCAAAAGTGTCCTTGCAACATGAAACAAGCCTAGTTCGCTAGTCTCATGTTGTTTGTAGGATCGATGACTCAGATGGAAGGGTGACATATACATTGTGTGGCGTCTTGAGGCATAACAATGAGTCGTGGGGTCTAATCCTGGATCCTGGCCTGCCGCAGTTTGGTAAATTTTATATATATATACATTATATATATATATATATATATATATATATATATATATATATATATATATATATATATATATATATATATATATATATATATATATATATATATATATATATATATATATATATATATATATTAGAAGAGGGAAGAGGAACTGGAGTTCTTTGTCTCTATTTTCATTCCGTGATTTTTTTTTCCTGAGATATTCAAGTGTGCACAGGAAACATGATTTTTTTCATAGCATATCGCTCAGTGTATGCTCTTGTGGTATGCTTACATCTCACTTCACACTCTCCCTAGCAGGGGCCTCCAAACTGCAGCTCCCGGGCCACATGCGGCCCGCCCCAAGATTTTATGCGGCCCGCAGCAACTTGAAATATATATAAATAGTATAACTAAAAACACTTATTTTCAGTCACTTAAAGTTAATTATTTTGTTGATTGTAACAATTTATGTGTCAATATTTGTTCAAATTTTGGTTCTAATCTTAAAATTTTTCAAATATACCCTTCAATTATGGAAGGGAAAGGGAAAAGAAGAGTTGAATGAATAATGTGGCGTAAAGTACTTCTTTGTACAAGCAGGTGATAAATTTAGCCTTGTGTGCCGTATGCCACGGAACTGTTGCAGTTTTAAAGGAGTACACTGTACACCGGCACTATGTGACCAAACATAAACCAAGTTATTCCCAATTCACAGGAACACAGAGTTCAGAAAATCTGAATCTATGCAACGCAGGTTGATTCCCAAACAAGATTTTTTTTACTCGGGAGAGAGTTGACAATGAAGCCTTAACCAGGGCCAGTTACACAGTAGCTTATGCGTTACTAAAAAGGGAAAACTGTTCACTGATGTAGATGTGATCAAAGAGTGTGTAGTGGAAGCAGTGGGAGAGTTATGCTAAGAAAAAGCAAATCTGGTCAAAATCCTTGGTTTTACGCCAAATACTGTTGATTGCAGACAGTGCACGAAATTTTCAGTTTTATTCTCTCACGCTCGATGAATAGAATTTGAGTGACACAACACAATTTCTAGTATTTATCCGTGGCGTCGATAGTTTCGTGATTTTCTGAAAGAAACTGATTCTGAGTTCGTTGACTTACCTTATTATACAGCAGTTCAATGGCATAGTTGTGGGAAGGTTCTATCACGGTTCTTTCAGCTCAGAAAGAAAATTGATTCATTTCTCACAGAGAAGAATCGACCCGAACCAGTTTTATTAAACAATGACTGGCTTTGGAACTTATTTTGCAGACGTGACAATCTGAAGTTCCAAGGTGAAACAAATTTGATTTGTGATCTATTCACGCATCTCAAGGAATTCAGGGCAATATTGATGCTATTTGAAGGACAGGTGAAACTTTCTAACTTGGTTCATTTCTCATGTTGTGAAAATATCGTGAAGATAGTGAAGCAGAATTTCCTTCTTCATTAATGACTTACAAATACGATTTCAGAAACGATTTTCTAGTCTTGATAGAAAAACAGATGAAATAAAGCTGTTTCAAAATCCATTTGACTGCAGTGTTGAAACACTCCCAAGTCAGTTTCAAATGGAAAATAATGATCTCCAATTAGATGACATGATAAAAGAAAGTATAAAGTCTGAAATCTGATCAAAATTTATTAATCTTTACACAAACATTTCCCAGATCTGAAGTGATTTGCCTGTGGATTCTTATCTTCTTATCAGTTTTTGGTACAACGTACTTTTGTGAACAAACATTTTCAATAATGAAGTGTATCAGATCCAAATATCGCACAAATTTTTCTGACGAGTATTTGAATTCCATTCTAACAACTGGCTCCTCAAGGTTGAAACCTCAGTTCAGCAATATTTTGAAATTAAAAAAACAATTCCATCATTCCCATTAATCTTGTGCAAATTAATCTTGTGTCAGCTTTTCTCATCCACAGTTCAGTAATTGATTATACAGTCAGAGTATTGGCTTATTTTTGACAATTTTGTTCGTTATACATCATTTCTCATCGTAAGCATTGTATTGTTTCTTCGCAATTGTCATATTTCTCTTTTGTTTTTAATCATATCGCGATGTTTACATAAAGGATACAAATGAAACATATTTATTTTTCATTCTTTCATTTATAATTATTTATAAGACTTATATTTTTCTTTGGCCCGTGAAATGTATAAAATATACGATGTGAGCCTCGTAGTGAAAAGTTCGGAGACCCCTGGTATATAGACATCGTTCGTGGACATTTTGACAGCTATATAAGCATGCGTTTAATAAATACCAACTTTAACTGTTAGACTTGTTATAGTAATTATTAAGAGCTCTCTGACTCAAATTTAGACTCAATTTTGACTTTAAGATTTAGGCTTCCTGACGGTTTCTGGTCTTTTACGTTAGAAATATCAAAAGCATTTTTGACATTTGTTCTCTTTCTTATATTTAGTACAGATCCCAACTGTGACTAATATTTTGGCCATTTGTTAATTAAGGTTTGATGAATATTATCAAATAGTTTTAACTGATACAGCATTTTCAAGTATTAAATTCAGACGTAATCTTCTAAAGACACCTGGAAATACTGTAGTGATGATCTCTCTCTCTCTCTCTCTCTCTCTCTCTCTCTCTCTCTCTCTCTCTCTCTCTCTCTCTCTCTCTCTCTCTCTCTCTCTCTCTCTCTCTCTCTCTTAATCATTACATAATGATTTTTAAAATAGGCTAAGAGCTGCTACCTACCTTTATTCAGTTAAAACATTTCCCTAACATTATCTATCAAATAGTTGTAAGTATTGAAGGAGTGTTCACATTACATTGTAAAACACTGAATACATGGTGTCCTTGTAGGACTTGCCTGCCGTGGCTTCGAGCCCCACCCGTTCTGTGATTTCAAATAAAAATATATCTTTCATCACAAGTGCAAAAGTCCTCAAAAATAAAAGGAAGATAGACTGCAAATGCAAAGGTGCTGTTATTAATAAAACTTTGTCGAACTGAGGTAATCTTGATCATAACCAGATGAAATTTATTAACACAACTATACACCATATAAATAAGAAAGTCTTTACTTTTTATGAAACGTACAAATACGGGTTTAGATGAAGTAGTAACCAGCTGTGTCTGAAAGATTTCATTTGGTCATTTGAGTTCAATAATATATGAATATTGTATAAACAATATTCCAAAATGGAATCTTTCTGGGAAGAAATGATCGCAGATGAGGTGATGCTCTTGAGACGACCACAGCCAGAGTGTGGTCTTTGTCTGCTGTCCCACTTGTGGTACAGAAGCTGTATTCCAGTTAACACCAAAGTGGAGACAACTGAAGTACTTGATTAATATTAGCTTTGAACATAATATTAAGGCCACCCATATCTCTCGGACGTTGAAAGCTCTGCTGAGATGAAGCATTAAAAAAAAGTGGGTGAAGATGAGAGATAATCGCCTTCCATAGTTCTGTATTTTATCCAGAAATTGCAGATGAGATGTAGGTTAGATAATACAAGAAAATGGTGCATGCTCCAGGTGAGGTCGCACTTGTGCCTCGTACAAAGTTTTACAACCTTTGCTGTCAACTAGGTACGCAGTATGCCTTAGTGCTGCTAGCTTCATAGCTGCCTTGCTTCTGAGATTTACCACATGATTCTTCATGAATATTTTCGAGTCAAATATTATTCCTGGAATATCAGCTACTTTTCCCAGACACTAATGCTTTTCCACTCATTATTACCATTGCTCCAGTATTACCCTCATGATGTGTAGAAACTGTCATTGTTTTTCTCAGAAGCATATGTATTACTAACACAAGTAGTCTTGTGGCCTGCACACCTGGATGTAGCACGATAACCAAGGTAGAAATGAGTAACAAGCAAAAGACAGTGGAGAATAAATATTTAATTATATTTCCTTCACGAAACTGCATACAAGTTTGTGTACAATATTTACAAGGAATATGTACGGAAAGGCAATTTACCAGCAAGAAACAAGGTGAAAACCGTGTTCGACCAGACTCGGAGGTACATCTACCAATGTTGAAGTGTCCAACATCACTTCAAAACTTTGGCGGGCTTCCTTGTGATTGATTGGGTTGAGCCAAAGTGCTAGCATAACACAGGGAGCCACGCTCGTTATACTCTTAGCATCTGGTTCACTGGTCGGGAGGACATGCCTATACCAGTGTGTGACATACACCTACCAAAATGTGTCGCACTCTTAGTATGCAACAAAATGTAACCAGTCATCGTTTTCCCCACATTAATGTACTTGTCAGCTGGTGATTAACATGCTAATGAGCAGCAAGCATCTCCACAATAGTCATCAGCACATTCTGGGATGAGATGAAGTATGTCATTGAAACAGACATTCCATAACTAAGGACCAAGCACACCTATCTGTGGAACACTGGCACCGACTGAGTGTTCTGTAGACTCCACTGAGAACTGTTTTAAGAGATTTATCTAGAAAATGGTCATTAATTGGATGTCACACAGAATCAGAGATTCCAAGTACTTGCAGTTTTGCCAAGAGACCCGGATGTCATTATCTGTCCAAGGACGAGCAATGTACAGTGCTACTACACACGAGTAATCTGATTTGCGTATGTAAATAAAGGTCCGTGTGTTGAGTTCAAGGCATTTATTGAGGCAACGTTCGGCTACGAGTGGTTTCATCAATGTTTCCTCAAATGTCTTGGACTATGCACATGTCTCTTTATCTCCATACTTTCGGTATCGCCATATCTTCCCAGTGAGTCTATCTGCGCCCACAGGCTTTTTTGGTCAAAATATTTAAGGAGGGGACATACCTCATTCATTGTCACATTCGACAACTTGGTTACGTTCTTTCGTCTAGAAAATGAAAGTTCCCTAACTGGATCACGGAACTGCGTCTTGGCAGGAAATATTTTAGGAAAATAGTCAGGGTTTTCATGATTGCTGATATTTACAGATCTATCCTTTCCATTGGTGTCACGTGAATACAGCTTCGCTCTTTCATGGTACTAATTTTCTTTTTGGGTCAACCACCCATGTAGACATGACTCATATTTGTATTTTTTTCTTTTGCCGACAAGTTTGCCTGTAGCGACCCAAATATAAGTAATGAGATGCCTCTTGCACCATCAACAAGTCTTATCTAGCAGTAGTAGCTTCTCTACCATGACAGCCATCCCAAGGCTGATCAGAAGCCTTCGTTATAAACTATCTTTAAGGAATGTACTTGTGGTGGGGCATTAAGGATATGTTCAGTGAAAGCATTCACTTGGTTGATAACACCATTGTGGGGAAGAGCCTTCCACTCGAAGGCGGTGAGCTGCGAACAAAAGAGCGGCTAATTTTCCTCTTTCCCACAGCCAGGTTACTGGAGATGACTCCTCGCATCGTTGTGCTGGAAGCTTCAGTGTTGTAAAGACAGCCTTGTCATCAGACGAACCAACATAAACGAGAGGTTTGCTTCCAGTTAAATCGTCCAAACTGTGTCAAGGATGGAGCCAAAGATATGAGAAAGTGTGACTTTGTCAATGGTCCAAGTCGGACCGAAACGTCGTCGTAAGCTTCTCTCTTTTATGTGCGGGTTATTTGTGTATTGTGTATGAGAAAGTAAATCCGTAAAAAAAAAAAATCATGTAAAACACAGCAAAAACGTTATCAAAACCCTATTTCACAATATGTCGACTGAGGTCGCCAACAATTATAACATGTTGACATTCATATGTTGAAGTAGAAGCGAGTTTACATTATCCATCAGGTAGTGAACTGCGTCTGATTGTTGCCATTGAGATCTGCATATTGCATACGCTTATAAGAATGTACTAGAATTTATGCATAGCCTGAAGAGTATTGCTAGTAAATTAGGAATGCCAACATCAATGAGTTGCGGGTGTATACTTACAGCAATGCCACCTGCATGACTCTGCATGTCTCACCGCATCTGTGTGGTATAGCCACCAATATTAACATTCTTTGAAGTTCTGTCGCCCAAAAATATCTCAACAATGGCGATCTTGTCCAGATGATGAGTCTCTATCTTCTCTCTTCTCTCCTCTCTCTCTCTCTCTCTCTCTCTCTCTCTCTCTCTCTCACACACACACAAACGATAGTCCTTAATCAGTGTAGAAATCGATGGCTCTTAGCAGGTACCCTCGATACGGACTCGCATGTCCCCTGTTATCAGTCTTTCACATGTATTACATGTCCGCTCTATCTACATATCCATTTATCAATCATTTTATATAATGTATGTATGAATCTGTCTATCGTTCATACACAAATATGCCTTCCACACTTTTCCCTTCCCATAAAAGCGCTTTATACACGAGTCAAAACGTCCCAATGGAGATCAAAAAGTTGGTTAAAATGAAAAACGAATTGCGGGCTGTAGACCACGTCCCTCCCCTCCATCCTCCACCCCTCCATCCATCCATCAATCCTCCACCCTTCCATCCTCCACCCCTCCATCCTCCACCCCTCCATCCTCCACCCCTCCATCCTCCATCCTCCACCCCTGAATCTTCTACCCCTCCATCCATCCATCAATCCTCCACCCTTCCATCCTCCACCCCTCCATCCTCCACCCCTCCATCCATCCATCTTCCACCCTTCCATCAACCACCCCTCCATCCATCCATCAATCCTCCACCCCTCCATCCATCCATCCATCAATCCTCCACCCCTCCATCACCCACCCTTCCATCCTCCACCCTTCGATCCTCCACCCCTCGATCCTCCACCCCTCGACCCTTCACCCCTCGACCCTTCACCCCTCGATCCTCCACCCTTCGATCCTCCACCCTTCGATCCTCCACCCTTCGATCCTCCACCCCTCGATCCTCCACCCCTCGATCCTCCACCCCTCGACCCTTCACCCCTCGACCCTTCACCCCTCGATCCTCCACCCCTCGATCCTCCACCCCTCCATCCTCCACCCCTCCATCCTCCACCCCTCCATCCTCCACCCCTCCATCCTCCACCCCTCTCTTCCTACACCTTTCTGTTCCTCCACCCTCTGTTCCTCCTCCCCTCCGTTCCTTCGCCCCTCCGTTCCTTCGCCCCTCCGTTCCTCCATTTCTACACACCTGCAGTACCCATGATGATTGAGGTCCTATACACATACACACACACACACACACACACACACACACACACACACACACACACACACACACACACACTCACACACACACAAGATTATAAATGAAAACCAGCATGGGTTCATGGAAGGCAAATCTTGTATCACAAACCTCCTTGAGTTTTATGACAAGGTATCAGAAGTAAGGCACGAGAGAGAGGGGTGGATTGATTGCGTTTTCCTAGACTGCAGGAAGGCCTTTGACACAGTTCCCCACAAGAGATTAGTGCAGAAGCTGGAGGATCAGGCGCATGTAACAGGGAGGGCACTGCAATGGATCAGGGAATACCTGACAGGGAGGCAGCAACGAGTCATGGTACGTGAAGAGGTATCACAGAGGGCGCCTGTGACGAGCGGGGTCCCACAGGGGTCAGTTCTAGGACCAGTGTTATTTTTGATATATGCGAACGACATGACGGAAGGAATAGACTCTGAAGTGTCCCTATTCGCAGATGATGTGAAGTTGATGAGAAGAATTAAATCGGATGAGGATGAGGCAGGACTGCAAAGAGACCTGGACAGGCTGGACATGTGGTCCAGAAACTGGCTTCTCGAATTCAATCCTGCCAAATGCAAAGTCATGAAGACTGGGGAGGGGCAAAGAAGACCGCAGACAGAGTATAGGCTAGGTGGACAAAGACTACAGACCTCACTCAGGGAGAAAGACCTCGGGGTGACCATAACACCGAGCACGTCACCGGAGGCACACATCGACCAAATAACTGCTGCAGCATACGGACGCCTGGCAAACCTGAGAATAGCGTTCCGATACCTTAATAAGGAATCGTTCAAGACACTGTACACTGTGTATGTTAGGCCCATACTGGAGTATGCAGCACCAGTCTGGAACCCACACCTGGTCAAGCACGTCAAGAAGTTAGAGAAAGTACGAAGGTTTGCAACAAGGCTAGTCCCAGAGCTCAGGGGGATGTCGTACGAGGAAAGGTTGAGGGAAATCGGACTGACGACACTGGAGGACAGAAGGGTCAGGGGAGACATGATAACGACATGCAAGATACTGCGGGGAATAGACAAGGTGGACAGAGATAGGATGTTCCAGAGAGGGGACACAGAAACAAGGGGTCACAACTGGAAGCTGAAGACTCAGATGAGTCACAGGGACGTTAGGAAGTATTTCTTCAGTCATAGAGTCGTCAGGAAGTGGAATAGCCTAGCAAGTGAAGTAGTGGAGGCAGGAACCATACATAGTTTTAAGAAGAGGTATGATAAAGCTCAGGAAGCAGAGAGAGAGAGGACCTAGTAGCAACCAGTGAAGAGGCGGGGCCAGGAGCTGAGTCTCGACCCCTGCAACCACAATTAGGTGAGTACATTTAGGTGAGTACACGCACACGCACACGCACGCACACAATCAATCAGATAACTGCTGCAGCATACACACACCATCTACGTCAGGCCCATACTGGAGTATGCACACGGCCTGACGACACTGGAGGCCAGGAGGGTCAGGGGAGACATGATAACGACATATAAAATACTGCGCACACAATTGGAAGTTGAAGACTCAGATGAATCAAAGGGATGTTAGGAAGTATTTCTTCAGTCATAGAGTAGTCAGGCCATGGAATAGCCTAGAAAGTGATGTGGTGGAGGCAGGAACCATACATAGTTTTAAGGCAATCAGCGAAGAGGCGGGGCCAGGAGCTGTGACTCGACCCCTGCAACCACAAATAGGTGAGTACAAATAGGTGAGTACACACACACACACACACGCACGCACGCAAACCTGAGAATAGCGTTCCGGTACCTCAGTAAGGAATCGTTCAAGACGTTATACACTGAGTACGTCAGGCTCATACTGGAGTACGCAGCACCAGTTTGGAACCCACACCTGGTCAAACACGTCAAGAAATTAGAGAAAGTGCAAAGGTTTGCAACAAGGCTAGTTCCAGAGCTAAGGGGAATGTCCTATGAAGATTTAGAAAGGACATAGGAAAGTATTGATTTGGAAATAGGGTAGTTGATGAGTGGAACAGTCTACCTAGTTGGGTTATTGAGGCTAGGACTTTGGGTAGTTTCAAATTTAGGTTGGATGAGTACATGAGTGGGAGGGGTTGGATTTGAGTGGGACTTGCACATCAGAGCTTATTTCTTGGGTAGCATAGAAAATTGGGTTGGGCAAATGTTTTGTTAGTGGGATGAATTGTAAAGGACCTGCCTAGTATGGGCCAACAGGCCTGCTGCAGTGTTCCTCCTTTCTTATGTTCTTATGTTCTTATGAAATCGGTCTGACAACACTGGAGGACAGGAGGGTCAGGGGAGACATAAGAACATAAGAAAGGAGGAACAACATAAGAACATAAGAATGTAGGAACACTGCAGAAGGCCTACTGGCCCATACGAGGCAGGTCCTTATCAAAACGACATCTACCTAAAGCTACTCAAGAAACAACTCCCGCACCCCCCAACACCAATCAAACCCAGCCCCTCCCACTCATATATTTGTCCAGTCTCTTCTTAAAGCTACCCAAGGTCCTAGCCTCTATCACCCCACTGGGAAGACTGTTCCACGCATCTACAACTCTGTTAGAAAACCAGTACTTACCTATGTCCTTTCTAAATCTAAATTTATCCAACTTAAATCCATTATTCCTGGTTCTTACCTGGTTCGACACCCTCAGTACTTTATTAATGTCTCCCTTGTTTATGCCCGTCATCCACTTATACACTTCAATGATATCTCCCCTCATTCTACGCCTCTCCAGAGAGTGGAGATTTAAGGCTTTAAGTCTATCTTCATACGGGAGGTTCCTTACACAGTAAATCATTTTAGTCATTCTTCTCTGTATGTTCTCTAATGAGTCTATGTCCATCCTGTAGTAAGGGGACCAAAACTGAGCAGCATAATCTAAATGAGGCCTCACTAGTGATGTATAGAGCTGTAAAATAACTTTTGGACTTCTGTTACTTATACTTCTTGAGATAAATCCAAGTAATCTGTTGGCCTTGTTGCGCACACTGAGGCACTGCTGTCTTGGCTTTAGATTTCTGCTTACCATGACTCCCAAGTCTTTTTCACATTCTGTATGACCAAGCTCTACTTCACCTAGATTATAGCTTCGAGGGTTATTTTCATTACCAAGGGCAAGTACCTTACACTTATCCACATTAAACTTCATCTGCCATTTCTCAGACCAAGACATTAATTTGTTCAAATCGTCCTGGAGTTCATTGATATCCTCCTCAGAGTGAATTATACGGCCTATCTTTGTATCATCAGCAAACTTACTCATGTCACTAGTAATCCCTTCATCAAGGTCATTAATGTAAATTATGAACAAGAGAGGGCCTAAAACTGATCCTTGTGGAACGCCACTAGTGACTAATCCCCATTCAGATTTCACTCCATTAATGGTAACTCTCTGCTTTCTATTGGTAAGCCATGCCTCAATCCATGCTAGAACTTTACCTCCTATACCATGAGCTGCCACTTTTCTTAAGAGTCTCTTGTGAGGTACTCTGTCGAAGGCTTTACTAAAATCCAAATAAACAATATCATATTCCTTATCACTGTCAACTGCCTCAAATGTTCTATTGAAGAACGTCAGTAAGTTTGTCAGGCAGGAACGACCTCTCGTGAATCCATGCTGAGATTCATTTATCAAGTTATGCTCTTCAAGGTGACTTCTGATAATGTCAGCTATAATTGATTCTAATAACTTGCCCACTATAGATGTCAGGCTTATTGGACGGTAATTTGAAGGAGTGGACTTATCCCCTGATTTGAATATAGGAACCACATTAGCCATCTTCCACATCTCTGGCACAACACTGGTAAGGATGGACGCATTGAATACACTCGTTAATGGCTGACTAAGCTCCATCTTGCATTCCTTAAGTACCCTTGAAAACAACTCATCGGGTCCCGGGGACTTATTTTGTTTCAGTTTGTCTATCTGTTTAATAACCATGTCCCTCGTGACAGTAATATTAGTTAACTTAAATTCATCAGGAACTAAATAATTGTTAATTACTGGAATCTCATTTACATCTTCCTGTGTAAAAACTGACAAAAAATAGTCATTAAATAAGGAACACATTTCCAGTTCATTATCCGTCAGCTGTCCATTCCCAGATTTCAGAGGTCCTACTTTTTCCTTCACCTTCGTCCTATACACTTGAAAGAACCCCTTTGGATTAGTCTTTGATTCATTAGCGACTCTAATTTCATAGTCACGTTTAGCCTTTCTAATCGCCTTTTTTACTTCTCTTTTAAGCTGAACATATTGGTCAGTAAGGTTAACCTCTCCTCTTCTGATGCGCCTATAAATTCCCCTTTTCTCCCCTAATAGATGCTTTAACCTCCTGTTAACCCATTTGGGATCGTTATTATTAGACCTAATTTCTCTCTGGGGAATGTATATACTCTGGGCACTGTGTACATTATTAAGAAAACAATCATAAAAGCAGATCCCTTCATATTCATAAGTATGATTATCGTCAATAAAATCATTAGCTAGATAACCCCAATCAAGATTAGACAGATGTTCCCTAAGTCCATTATAATCGGCAGAACGAAAATCGGGGATTTTTACTGTATTATCATTATTCTTGCATTCCCAATTAATGCTAAAGGTGATGGATTTGTGATCACTTGCGCCAAGCTCTTCAGTGATCTCCAGATTATTCACTAGTGTTTCCTTATTTGACAAGACTAGGTCTAGCAAATTATTACCCCTGGTAGGTTCAGTTACACTCTGTTTCAGAAAACAGTCCTGAACTGTTTCCATGAAGTCACTGGACTCTAGATTACCTGTCAAAGAATTCCAGTCAATTTGGCTAAAGTTAAAATCCCCTACTATGACTACGTTACTGTGTCCAGAAGCCCTAACAATTTCGTCCCAAAGAAGTCTCCCTCTATCGTGATCCAAGCCTGGAGGTCGGTATATTACACCTAGAATTAGTTTTTCTTGACCCTCCACGAACTCTACCCAAACAGACTCTGTTACTGCTCCATCTATTTTTATACCTTTTTTTATGCAACAATTAATATTTTCTCGAACATACAATGCAACTCCTCCCCCCTTCCCATTACATCTATCCACATTGAATAACTTAAATCCCTGAATATTACACTCAGCAGTCATATCCCGACTCTTTAAATCATACCACGTTTCAGTTAATGCAATGATATCAAAGTTCCCAGCACATGCTACCAAACGTAGTTCATTAATTTTATTTCTTGCACTTCTACTGTTAGCATAAAATACCATCATATGTTTTTTCTTCTGCACATTTTTCCTATTCATCTTTGTTTTTACACAATTTCTGAAATTATCATTACCCAGAGTTACTCCATGACAGTTACTATTAAGATTCTTAATATCAGAGCATAAGTCAATATATCCATACTCATTATTAATCATTTCTAAACCCATACCTCTAACTAATCCTAGTTTAAAGTCCTAACAACCCCCTCAACTGAGTTAGCAAGAAAACCCACACCTGCCCTGGATAAGTGAACCCCATCCCTGGCATACATGTCATTTCGGCCATAGAAGTTGTCCCAGTTGTCAATGAATGGTACTGCATTATCCTTACAGTGTTTATCCAGCCAACAATTAATACCAATTGCTCTGGACAACCATTCATTACCAACACCTCTTCTTGGCAAAATGCCACATATAACAGGGCGCCCCCCCTTCTTCCTAATCATGTCTATAGCTGTCCTGAACTTTCTAACTAAATCCTCACTTCTACGCTTGCCTACATCATTGCCTCCAGCACTGAGGCAAATAATAGGATTGATCCCATTACCGTTCATGATGTTGTCAAGCCGGCTAACAATGTCCTCCATCCCAGCCCCAGGAAAGCATACCCTTTGTCTCCTACTCCTGTCCTTCAAGCAGAATGCCCTATCCATGTATCTAACCTGGCTATCCCCAACAACAACAATATTCTTACCTTCCTTGTCGTTCGTCGTGACGATCCCAGTAGTAGACTCACATTCGTCGGGTAGCACCGAGAATGCGTTGGAGGTTTCCACGGGAGTTTCCACAGCAGTCTCTTTCTTCTTCATCGTTTCTGGCTTTCCATTCGTCTTCTTGATCGTCAACTTCGTCGTCCCCTGCTGTCCAGCCACTGACCACGATCCCTTCTTGACCTGAGGACTCGAAACAGGAGGACTACTACGAATCCTCTTGTTTTCCTCGGTCAATCGCCGTATCTCCATCTTCGCTGCCTTCAATTCTTCCTTAAGTTGCTGGTAAAGTTGCTCGATGGAGGGCATCTTGGTTCAGTCCACGGGAGCAAACAAGACACTTCTTCACAGAGTTAAGTACAGGTCAGCACTCAAAGTACAGGTCACCACTCAAGAGCACAACACGAACAGGTCTTCACAGAGCTAAGTACACGTCACCACTAAAGCCAACACGTCAATTTGAAACTACCCAAAGTCCTAGCCTCAATAACCCAACTAGGTAGACTGTTCCACTCATCAACTACCCTATTTCCAAACCAATACTTTCCTATGTCCTTTCTAAATCTAAACTTATCTAATTTAAATCCATTACTGCGGGTTCTCTCTTGGAGAGATATCCTCAAGACCTTGTTAATATCCCCTTTATTAATACCTATCTTCCACTTATACACTTCGATCAGGTCTCCCCTCATTCTTCGTCTAACAAGTGAATGTAACTTAAGAGTCTTCAATCTTTCTTCATAAGGAAGATTTCTAATGCTATGTATTAATTTAGTCATCCTACGCTGAATGTTTTCTAACGAATTTATGTCCATTCTGTAATATGGAGACCAGAATTGAGCTGCATAATCTAGGTGAGGCCTTACTAATGATGTATAAAGCTGCAGTATGACCTCTGGACTTCTGTTGCTTACACTTCTTGATATAAATCCCAGTAATCTATTTGCCTTATTACGTACGCTTAGGCATTGCTGTCTTGGTTTAAGGTTGCTGCTTACCATAACCCCCAAGTCCTTTTCGCAATCTGTATGGCTAAGTTCTACATTATTTAACTTATAAGTGCTAGGGTTATGGACACTCCCGAGCTTCAGAACCTTGCATTTATCTACATTGAACTGCATCTGCCACTTTTCTGACCAAGAGTAGAGTTTGTCTAAATCCTCCTGAAGTTCCCTAACATCTACGTTTGAATCAATTATCCTACCTATCTTCGTGTCATCGGCGAATTTGCTCATATCACTAGCAATTCCTTCATCAAGATCATTGATATATATTATAAACAACAACGGGCCCAAGACTGATCCCTGTGGAACGCCACTTGTTACTGATCCCCACTCGGATTTAACCCCATTTATGGACACTCTCTGCTTCCTGTCTGTGAGCCATGACTCGATCCACGAGAGCACCCTTCCCCCAATGCCATGAGCTGCTACTTTCTTCAACAGTCTTTGGTGCGGAACTCTATCAAATGCCTTACTAAAATCTAAGTAAACAATATCAAATTCTTTATCGTGGTCAACAGCCTCAAAAGCTTTACTGAAGAAAGTTAATAAATTAGTTAGACAAGACCGGCCTCTTGTGAATCCATGCTGAGTATCATTAATCAAGCTATGCTTATCGAGATGGCTTCTTATAATCTCAGCTATAATTGACTCTAGCAACTTGCCTACAATTGAGGTCAGGCTTATTGGGCGGTAATTTGACGGTAACGACTTGTCCCCTGTTTTAAAAATAGGAATTACATTAGCCATCTTCCACATATCAGACACTACACCTGTTTGAAGAGATAAATTAAAAATATTAGTTAATGGTTCACAGACTTCCATTTTGCATTCCTTAAGAACCCTTGAAAAAACCTCATCAGGACCCGGTGACTTATTTTGCTTCAGTCGGTCTATCTGCTTCACAACCATTTCACTAGTGACTGTGATGTTACATAATTTATCTTCTTCTGATCCACTATAAAAATTAATTACCGGAATATTATTAGTGTCTTCCTGTGTAAAAACCGAGAGAAAATAATTATTTAAAATCGAGCACATTTCATTCTCTTTGTCAGTAAGATGCCCATAGTTATTTTTAAGGGGACCTATCTTATCTCTGACTTTTGTTCTATATACCTGGAAAAAACTTTTTGGGTTAGTTTTAGAATCCCTAGCAACTTTAATTTCATAGTCCCTTTTAGCTTTTCTTATCCCCTTTTTAATGTCCCTCTTAATGTCAATATACTGATTCATAAGATGACCCTCGCCTCTTTTGATACGCCTATAAATTCCTTTCTTATGCCCTAGTAGATATTTCAGCCTATTATTCATCCATTTTGGGTCATTTCTATTTGATCTAATTTCCTTATAAGGGATAAACGTTCTTTGAGCAGCATGTATTGTGTTCAGAAAACTGTCATATTGATAGCTCTCTTCGTTACCCCAGTCAACAGATGATAAGTGTTCTCTAAGCCCATCGTAATCTGCTAAGCGAAAATCTGGGACTGTTACTGAGTTATCCCTACTATCATACTTCCATTCAATTCTAAATGTAATTGATTTGTGGTCGCTAGCACCCAGTTCCTCTGAAACTTCTAAATTATTAACAAGGGATTCATTGTTTGCCAGAACTAAGTCAAGCAGGTTATTTCCCCTTGTAGGTTCTGTCACAAACTGCTTCAAAAAACAATCCTGAACTACTTCTAAGAAATCGTATGATTCTAAATTCCCAGTCAAGAAATTCCAATCAATATGACTAAAGTTAAAGTCTCCTAGAATTACTACATTATCGTGTCTTGTGGCCCTAACAATTTCCTCCCATAGTAGTCTCCCTTGGTCCCTATCTAAATTTGGGGGACGGTATATCACACCTAAAATTAATTTTTCATGCCCCTCTGAAAATTCTATCCAAACAGACTCTGTATGTGTTACTTCAGACTTAATACCCGTTTTTATGCAACAGTTCAAGCGATCTCGGACATACAATGCCACCCCACCCCCCTTCCCGATACTTCTATCTACTTGGAACAATTTAAAACCCTGAATGTGACATTCTGCAGGCATGTCCCGACTTTTTGAATTAAACCACGTCTCAGTAATGGCAAATACATCTATGTTACCTGCACTAGCAACTAGTCTCAACTCGTCCATCTTATTCCTAGCACTGCGACTATTTGTGTAATAAATTTTTAATGACCCTCCTCTCTCTTTACCCTTCCTGCTCCTTTCTATTATTCCACTAAACCTATTACTGTCCTTGTCAATTAGTGCCACTGGCTTTCCAATATCCACCTCATTTTGCCTATTACTAGTTCTCCTAGTACTCATGTTACTACCATGCGACTTCACAGTTTTCCCGCCAAAACCCATACCACTAACTATTCCTAGTTTAAAGACCTAACAGCTCCCTCCACTGCGTTGGCCAGTGCTCCCACCCCACACCTAGATAAGTGAACCCCATCCCTGGCATACATGTCATTTCTGCCATAGAAGAGGTCCCAGTTGTCAATGAATGTTACCGCATTTTCCTTACAGTATTTGTCTAGCCAGCAATTGACACCAATTGCTCTGGACAACCATTCATTTCCAACTCCTCTCCTTGGTAAAATGCCACATATGACAGGTTTCCCACCCTTCCTCCTAATTATCTCTATTGCTGACCTATACCTGCTAATCAGGTCCTCACTCCTACGTCTGCCAACATCGTTGCCTCCAGCACTGAGACAGATAATAAGATTGCTCCCATTACCTCTCATGATGTCATCCAGACGGCTAACAATATCCTTCATCCCAGCCCCAGGAAAACACACTCTCTGCCTCCTACTCCTATCCTTAAAGCAGAATGCCCTATCCATGTACCTAATCTGGCTATCCCCAACAACAACAATGTTTTTACCTTCCTTGGCGTCGTCCGTCGTGATGCTCCGAGTAGTCGACTCACATTCGCCAGGTAGCATTACACCACTTGTAGAATTCGTCAAGACGTTCTCGATGGTCTTCGTTGGGGTTCCTAGGGATGTCTTACTCACGTCTGCCAATGCTTCTTTGGTGCTCGTTGTGGCATTCCCAGTAGAACACTCAAGACATGATAACGACATACAAAATACTGCGTGGAATAGACAAGGTGGAAAGAGACAGGATGTTCCAGAGATGGGACACAGAAACAAGGGGTCATAATTGGAAGCTGAAGACTCAGATGAGTCAAAGGGATGTTAGGAAGTATTTCTTCAGTCATAGCGTAGTTAGGAAGTGGAATAGTCTGGCAAGCGATGTAGTGGGAGCAGGAATTATACATAGTTTTAAGACGAGGTATGATGAAGCTCATGGAGCAGGGGGAGAGAGGACCTAGTAGCGGTCGGTGAAGAGGCGGGGCCAGGAACTGAGTCTCGACCCCTGCAACCACAATTAGGTGCATTAGGCGAGTACACACACAGAGACACAGAGACACAGAGACACAGAGACACAGAGACACAGACACACACAGACACACACAGACACACACAGACACACACAGACACACAGACACACAGACACACAGACACACAGACACACAGACACACAGACACACAGACACACACACACACACAGACACACACACACACACACACACACAGACACACACACACACACACACACACACACACACACACACACACACACACACACACACACACACACACACACACACACACACACACACACACACCAGCACGGTTTCAGGGACGGGAAATCCTGTGTTGCAAACCTACTGGAGTTCAATGACAGGGTGACGGCAGTAAGACAAGAGAGAGAGGTGGGTAGATTACCTTTTCTTGGACTTTAAGAAGGCGCTTGACACATTTCCAAACAAGAGATTAGTGCATAAGCTTGAGGACCAGGCAGGTGTAACAGGAAAGGCACTGCAGTGGTTCAAGGAATAACTGCACGTGGCGAGGTGTCAGAGTAGGCGCCTGTGACGAAAGGGGTCACTAGGACCGATGCTGTTTCTGGTATTTGTGAACGACATGACAGAAGGAATAGACTCCGAAGTGTCCCTGTTTACAGATGATGTAAAGTTGTAATAAAGTTGGTAGAATTACCGACAATATGTAAAGTAAAAGGACACAAGTGCAACTAATGTGACATTTATTGTGGCAACGTTTCGCTCTCCAGGAGCTTTATCAAGCCATTGGCTTGATAAAGCTCCTGGAGAGCGAAACGTTGCCACAATAAATGTCACATTAGTTGCACTTGTGTCCTTTTACTTTACATGATGTAAAGTTGATAAGAAGAATCCAATCAGACGAGGACCAGGCAGAACTACAAAGGGATCTGAACGGGCTGCAGGCCTCTTCCAGCAACTGGCTCCTGGAGTTTAACCCCACCAAGTGCAAAGTCATGAAGATTTGGGAAGGGCAAAGAGGACCGCCTGCGGAGTACAGTCTAGGGGGCCACAGTCTACGAACTTTACTCGAGGAAAAAGATCTTGGGGTGAGTATAATACCGGGCACATCTCCTGAAGCGCACATCAACCAAATAACTGGTGCAGCATAGGGGCGCCTAACAAACCTCAGAACAGCATTCCGACATCTTAATAAGGAATCATTCAGGACCCTGTTGCAAAGGCTTACAACAAGGCTAGTCCCGTAGCTACGAGGAAAGTTTAAAGGGAAATTGACCTGACGACACTGGAGGACAGGAGAGATAGGGGGATATGATAACGACGTATAAAATACTGAGAGGAGTCGACAAGGTGGACAGGGACAGAATGTTGCCGAGATGGGACACAGCAACAAGGGTCAAAGTTGGAAGCTGAAGACTCAGATGAATCACAGGGATGTTAGGAAGTATTTCTTCAGTCATATAGTTGTTAGGAAGTGGAACAGTGTGGGAAGTGATGTAGTGGAGGCAGGATCCATACATCGCTTTAGAAAGAGGTATGATAAAGCTCGTGGAGCAAGAAGAGTGACCTAGTAGCGACCAGTGAAGAGGAGCTGTGACTCGACCCCTGCAACCACAACTAGGTGAATACACACACACGCACAACAGGTGGTGTTGACAAAAAGTTTACTGCTAGAAATTAAAAAGGAGATTGCAAATAATTCCTGGTTTTTGAAATAAACTGTAGACAGAAAATAATGGTTATTGCTTTTGGGTGTATCGAAAAATAAATAAATTGAAGATGAAAAGAATAAATTAGGAAGAACAACTTAAAGTGAGATGATGAAATTTATAGTGGGTTTTAAAACTGAAGTGAAGACTGTGGGAAGAAGAACAGACGGAGAATGTATCAGTTATCCATCTATTAAATAATTCTATTATTTCAAAGAAGCGAACATACTCTAGGTTAAATAAAAAGATTAAATGTACTAATATATAATAATTGGAAAAAATACGAGAACTAAAAGGCATTACGAAGGAGAAACCTGATAGTGTTAAATTAACTGGAAATCATGCAGTATGTAGCGTGGAGAGAGAGAGTTTTCAGTGTTGATATATGATGAAATTCAGGTTACGCAAATTACAATCGAAAATACACATAATGTTGAATTTTTTTGTGTGAAAAAGTACATAATAATGATGAGAAAATGTTAGTAGTCACAGTGTACAAGAAGCGAATAATAACACTTGGGAGAGAGAAGTGTTTGATAAGGTATATGATACAGGATATAACGGACTGAAACTGTTCAAGGTTAACTTAAGAAGGCGACCAGAAAAAAAAACTGTAATTTTAACTATAAACTGATCAATCTATTAAGCTGGAAATGTAAATAAATGGCCAGCAGAATTCCTTTATTTAATGAAGGTTTTAAATGTGTCAGCATAACAATGAAGCGACAAGAGTGAAAGACAACACTGAAGACTCGACCAAATATTTACTCAGAGAACTCAGAACACTGATAGAGGCAGGAACTCTCACCACCACCGACGGTGCTCCTGGGTTGCTGCCAGACACTCCTGCTGCTACTGGGGCTGCTGCTGGGGCTGTTGGTCGTGGTGGTGGTGGTGCTGCTGCTGCTGCTATGGCTGCTGCTATGGCTGCTGCTATGGCTGCTGCTATGGCTGCTGCTATGGCTGCTGCTGCTGCTGCTGCTGCTGCTCCTCCTCCTCCTCCTCCTCCTCCTCCTCCTCCTCCTCCTCCTCCTCGTCGTCGTCGTATCACTGGACCCGACTAGCTATCGAATCGAATCGAGGACGACGAGAGCTGTCGTAAGATGGGAAGGAAGAAGGATAAGGAAGGATGGAAATAACTGGAAAAGAATGGGAAGGAGGGGAAGAGGAGGAATGAAGGCAAGTGGCCCAACCACTTTGGGACTTGTGGTACCGAAGTAGTGGAGGCGTAGATGGAGATGTATTTCAGGAATACTGACGAAGACGATGTAGAAGGCAACAGGAACTCAGCAGGTACTGGCTGCATCTTGTTGGATGGTTGATTACTGCAACCTGAATGATGACAGGCGGCTGCAGGCGATGTGGAAGGAGCTCATCGTTGATTGGTCAGTTCATAGAGGTTTGGTGTTTACCTGGAGTCATGGCGTTGTTTTACGATTCAGTTCCGTTTTCAAGACAAATGACAGACAGATTCTGCTTTTGACTCTCGCCCTGGCAGGTCATAGCAGCTCTCCTTACTTACTCTGTCTCCCTACGATCCCCGTTGGGGAGGGGAACCTTTACCAGCGTCGTCTTCGCCTTGACTTGCACGATGAGCTACGCAAATCGTGTAAAGATCAAGCCAAAAAGTGGTACCGTTGATGATTCAACGAAGCTTGCTCTTGCCACTGTTGTGCAGGGAGCATTGCAAGTGAAATTCAATGCTATTTTGTCACTGAAAGAAGCATTCATTGTTGTATGTCACGATGATGCTGAAGCAGAGAAGTCACCACAGAAGCCACCACTACTCTTACTGCTCAAGGATTTACTGTTACATCATCTCCTGCCCTCAGGGCAAGAAAATCAGTATTCCTAAAAAAACTGGACAAGATTCTGACTTCTCAATCAATTGCTGAACTCAAGTCATCCATTGAAACGCAAAATACTTGGGCTACTGTTGATAGCATTACCAAAATCCCGAATACATCGTCTATGCTCAAGGTCACCTTTACAGAGGTGAACATGGCTGCCACTACTCTGAACGAAGGTCTTGCTATTTACCACTACTACATCAGTCCCACCTGTATAGAAGCAGAAAGATACCACTACATCCAACATTGCTGGAACTGCTATTCTTATCTTCACACCACCAAAGCATGTCCAGTAAAAGACAAGAAGTTCTGCACTACATGTGGTAGTGAGGGACACACCTTCAGTTCCTGCAACGCTGCTGCTCCAACACAACCAGCGTGTTTAAACTGCAAAAGTAATGATCATCATACATTGGCAGAAAATGTGTTTCAAGAAAGGATGTTATGAAGAAACAAGATGCAACAAAGAAAAAATCTACCAACAACACACCAACGTATGCCGCAATTGCAAAGTTACAAGCAGACACTACAAAATTACTTCAAGCATCTACTCAGCCCGCCTCCACCACCATCACTCCTCCAGCGTGTGACGTAACGAAGATCCACTATTGTCTACTATACGCTCACATGCAGAACATGACTGTACCTGGATCTTTTAACTCTACCATCAACGAGTTATTTGCATTAAATAACATGCCATCATTCACATTTCCAGCATCGCCCCCTTCTGAAGAAATTCTCAAATTCACTAAAGACATAGTCACAACCTCGGATGTAGCAGATCCAACACCACCATCAACTAATGACGTCACTCGAACAACGTCCAATGAGAAGCCTTCACCGCCACCACTCCTCATTGAAACCGACCAATCAGAAGCCTTGTCACCAGAAACATCTTCCTATTCGTCTACTGAAGATGACAACGAATATTCACTTCCTCCTTCAACAATACCTAACAAGAAAGAAAAAAAACAGCAAAAAAATCATCATCTCACGACTCTCGACATGATAAAGTTGAAGATATTAAAAAATATACTTCATGGACTGGAATCAACTTCTACACTACAGAAAAATATCACCAAGACATGCTGCTTCATGAACTTTATTCTCACCTCATCGAAAAGAAAGTCAAGTTTACCATCGATTCTTCCTGCTCAGCTGGAACTCTTCGTACAATTGAACTTTCTACTATTCTGAAGGCCATTGTAGACCAACTAGAAGATTCCAGCCAAAAACACTTGCTGACACGTATAAATTTGCTCCCTCTACAACGTTTTAAACGCCATGAAAACGGAACTGAATCGTAAAACAACGCCATGACTCCAGGTAAACACCAAACTTAATGAGCGAAAGTTATCTGGAGAGGTAAGCGACAGCCCCCTCATTCTATATACCCCAAGGTTACGTTGACTATCCTACATGGGGCTATGAAAATCGGGTGAGCAGCTACCTAATTCGAAACAAGCAACTCCAGCTTCTCTTCAGAAAACACAATCAATGAAACACTTGAAAAAAAAAATCACTGGAAATTTATTTTAAACTCTCTAAAATCATAATCCTTCTTAATTGTTTGTTACACACTGGGCGCCTCGGACTGATGTAGGCTGACACCACCCAGTCCTAAAACTGTGGAAACACATTCACCTTCTTTCATTCAATCACTGGTTTACCAGAAGAGTGTTGAGATCACATTGTGCTGACATCACAGTTCAGACTATCCTCGGAATTGCCACAACCGGCCCTGTACTTTTCACCTTCACCTAACTAATATTCCTAAATTCCTTGAAAAATATTACCTTGCTAACACACGACGTCAACCTCATGTCAAGTCTTAAAAACAGTTTGCCTCCAGTCTGATCCAACACGTTCACACAAACATGTTGAATGATCAAGCTCCTAGCACTAAACCTTCTGTATCCTTTCCTTCCAGCCCCTCCTGGAACAACCCCTACCCGCCCTTCTCTCCACCACAGATTTGTAGTCATCTAGTCATTCAGTTCTATTCCATCCTTTCTAATGGCCCAAGTCTCTTCAAGAACACTTCCAAATATGTGTGTTTGATTCAAGTTGAAATCATCCCGGAAACAAATGAAAAAATACTGCTTATAACGATTCACTCAAAGATACTATATATACTGAAGTCTGAGACGAGCAAGGTAGACAGAAATATATATATATATATATATATATATATATATATATATATATATATATATATATATATATAAATATATAAATATATATATATATTATATATATATATATATATATATATATATATATATATATATATATATATATATATATATATATATATATATATATATATATATATATATATATATATATATATATATATATTATATATATATATATATATATTATATATATATATATATATATTATATATATATATACACATATACACACACACACATACACACACATACACACAGGGAGAGTGACCTAGTAGCGACCAGTGAAGAGGCGGGGCCAGGAGCTAGGACTCGACCCCTGCAACCTCAACTAGGTGAGTACAACTAGGTGAGTACATACACATACACACACAATGGAGGACAGGAGAGGTAGGGGGACATGATAACGACATACAAAATACTGAGAGGAATTGACAAGGTGGACAAAGATAGAATGTTCCAGAGATGGGACACAGCAACAAGTGGACACAGTTGGAAGTTGAAGACACAGATGAATCACAGGGATGTTAGGAAGTATTTCTTCAGCCACAGAGCAGTCAGGAAGTGGAATAGTTTGGGAAGCGATGTAGTGGAGGCAGGATCCATACATAGCTTTAAGCAGAGGTATGATAAAGCTCACGGTTCAGGGAGAGTGACCTAGTAGCGACCAGTGAAGAGGCGGGGCCAGGAGCTCGGACTCGACCCCTGCAACCTTAACTAGGTGAGTACAACTAGGTGAGTACACATACACACACACACACACATCTTCACAAACTCACTTTCTCTCGCCCCTTCTCTCTCTCTCTCTCTCTCTCTCTCTCTCTCTCTCTCTCTCTCTCTCTCTCTCTCTCTCTCTCTCTCTCTCTCTCTCTCCCTCTCCCTCCCTCTCTCGGTCCTTTCAATGGCCCAGTTGGAAGTGAATCAACATTTTATCTGTGCGAGGAGGGGGATGTGTGTGTCGTTAATCCAGAGGGAAGCTCGCGAATGGTTCCAGTGTGAGAGAGAGAGAAATAGAGAAAGAGAGAGACAGAGACAGACAGACAGAAAAGAGATCTGTAAATGTATATCAAGTTACGTGCTAAAAAAAATGTTAAAAGAGGAAAAACTATTCAGAAAAATTGTATATTCTAGAACTCGCTAGGTAAACAGTGGAGAAATTTAGGTGTGTCATTTTGAATATAAGAGACATCTTTCTACTACTACTGCTGCTGCTGCTGCTGCACCACCACCACCACCACCACCACCACCACCACCACCACGACCAGCAGCAGTAGTAGTAGTAGTAGTAGTAGAAAGATGTCTCTTATATTCAAAATAACACGCCTAAATTTCTCCACAGTTTACCTAGCGAGTGGTGCTAAGCAATGTTTGGAGAGTCTCCAACTAAGATAAAGTATTTGTTGTAGGGGATCTAAATGCTAAGGTGGGAGAAAGTTTTGTAGAGGGATTAGAAGGTAAGACAGGAGTGCTAGACGTAACCGATCACTATGTAACAAAATTTCACTTGTCGAGTTCCTGGGAAATAAGCATCATTTCCCAATTCTTTATAACTAAACAAAATTTAAAACAGCAGTTTTGATCCCAGAACTTTGCTTTTGTGGTCAGGACACATCTGGGACAATTTCAAGAAAGACTGATGTAAAACCATTATGTTTTAGGGTTTTTCTTGGCAAATATAAAAACAGCGGCTCACAAACCAGCATTCAGTTCAGCTCTGGCTGCCTGAAAAGACACATCGGAAGAAGTGAAATGGCATCAAGAGGCTGCACTCATTCTTCAGATGCATTCTGCTACATATGTGGTCACTTCGTTAAGACAAGAGCAAAGAAGTTCTCTGTAACAGCATTTAAAAAAATGTTTGAAGCTTACAAAGCATATTTTGTCATGCCAGTTGTGGACCAAGACAAGACCTGGGCGCCTCATGTTGCTTGTGAACATTGTAAGACAACATTGGAAGGTAAGAAAGTCATTAGTTATATGAAGGGTAAAATCTTGAATAGGAACGTTTTTTTAAATGAAATGTATGTAACAGAAACTAATTCTTTTGTTCTTTTACAAGATGGAATAGAGGAAAAAAAAGAACCATGAAGTTTGGTGTTCCTAGAATATGTTGTGAACTCACTGATCACTCAACCAACTGCTACTTCTGAATGGTGGATCCTTCCAAACACCGAACTGGGAAAAATGCACCTGCTATATCTTATCCAGACCTTCCCTCTTGTATTGTGCCAGTACCACACAGTGCTGATCTTCCTGTACTTACACCTCCAGAAAGAAGTCAACCGTCAGAAGAAGAAAGCAGCAAATCGGAAGACTATGATCTCACAGATGTAGCTGTTGGGAGGAATCCTTACTACCCAAACCAAACAAACCTCAATGAAGACAGGTTGTGCTACTGTAATGATGTATCAGGCCTTTTTTATTCTATTGTAATTGCATGCAATCCAGATGAGTAGAGATTCTTCATTGACAGCTCCTCCAGAAGCCTAAAAGCTGTACTTTTGCACATTGGGAACAAGTATCCATCTCTTCCCTTGGCTTATTCAGTGCATCTTAAGGAGGACTACAACAGTCTCAAAGTTCTACTGGAAGCTTTGAACTATGATAAGTATGGCTGGGAGATTATTGGAGACTTCAAAATGGTGGCATTTTTTTATGGGACTTCAAGGAGGTTTTACCAAGTTTTGGGATAGAGACAGAGCAGCACATTACCAGAGGAGGCACTGGCCTCAAAGGCCTAAATTCTCAATAGGAAGACACAATATCAAACAAACGATTGATGGATCCTCAAAAGGTTCTGTTCCCTCCATTACACATCAAACTAGGGTTAATGAAACAGTTCGTTACAGCTCTTGACAAAGAGTCTGTAGCCTACAAGTATCTTCGACTTCTTTCTCAAGTTATCAGACGCAAAGGTAAAGGCTGGCACAGAGTGCTCAGTATTTCCAAGGCTCACAGAGAGGGAAAAGGAAGCCTGGGAGAGTAGTGTTGTAGCACAGGGCTTTCTGGGCAACAACAAGGCTGACAATTATGTTGAACTTGTTGAGACCTTGTTAAAAAGCTATGGTCAGATGGGCTGTAGAATGTCCCTCAAGGTCCAAATCCTTGATGTTCATTTTGACAATTTCAAGGAGAATACGGGAGCATACTCAGAGGAGCAAGGAAAGCGCTTCCATCAAGATATAATGGACTTTGAACACAGATATCAGGGATCTTATAATAAAAACATGATGGGAGACTACATTTGGGGCTTTAACGGGAAAGTGATTTGTTGCTGCTCGCAAATCACTGCTCATTTTTAACTTTGTAAATATGTTCCAGAAAGTTTAAAATAAAATGTGTGTAAATTTTATTTTATTTTTGTAAATTTTATTTATTGTATGTTTTTGTTTTACATCCAAAACTAACAAAGAAATATTGAATTTTAACCATTTTTTATCAAAAATTCATCCTGTTAGCCACAAATGCAAACTTTAAAAGGAACAATGGGTATTTTCTATTATTTAGCAATAAAAGGAGTTGGAAACTAACACTGACTTGCCAGGAAGAAAAATTCTGTTACATTGTATAATGGATAAAAACGCTTCATAATAGCAAATATATATTTTTAGCAAAGAAAAATAACACAAGATTTAGGGGACAGCAGTTTTAGATCATGTATTTGTAGGTAAAAAGATGAGAAGATTTCTGGGAACAAATTAATTTATCAGTTAAAAGTAAAGAAAGAAGAAATTAGATGGAGAGGAAGAAATGCTGGGAAGATAGGAACACTATTTTTAGAATTAAATGTTGATGAAGAGAGTAAGAAGTGATTTCTTGCATTGCCCAGGGAGGTATAACATCTTGTAGGAGTTAGGAAGTGTCAGGTGTGGTATGCGGGAGGTGTGGGAGGCAGTGGATAGAATGAAACAGAGTAAAGCAGCTGGGATGGATGGGATTAAGAGAAATGTTGAAAGCAGGTGGGGATATTGTTTTGAAGAGCTTGGTGTATTTATTCATTATATGAAGGAAAGAAAAGAGAGTATCTAAAGACTGTCGAAGATTAATTGTTAATCTGCATAAGGAAAAAAGGGGCAAAAGTGAGTGTAAGAATTAGAAGAGAATAAAATTATTAGGTATGCCGAATAAAGTGTATAATAAAATTATTATTGAAAAATAAGGGTAATACAAGTAGGATTGCAGAGGAACAAAGAGGCTTTAAGAAGAGTTTTTACTCTGAGGGAATAGTACTTAAACGTAAGGAACTTTGTGTTGCTCTGTGGATTTAGAAGATATGTATGACAGGGTGAATAGAACTTTTGTAGCAGTTGATGCAAATATTTTGGGTTAGGGAGTGTTGGAAAGAGGGAAAATATTTTCCATTAAAAGTAGGCCTGAGATATAGAAATGTGATGGTCACCATGGTTCTTTAACATCGTTATAGATGAGAAAGTAAATGCTAGGGTGTAAATAAGTTTAGGATTCAGTAGGAATGATTTAAATATGAAATGGGCGTTGTCAAAACTGCTTTTTGCCGATGATGCTGTTCTCTGGGAGATTCTGAAGAGAAGTTGCAAAAGATTGGTGGATGAATTTTAGAAGGCATGAAAATGGAAATCAAGTTAACATGGGAAGGAACAAAATCAAGAGAATAACAAAATTTTAGGCAACGAAAGATCGCATGTCAGATTGGAGGGAGGATGGAGGAAATGGATGTGTTCAGATATTTGGGAGTGGATCTGTCGGCAGATGAGTCTTTAAAATATGAGGTGGGCCATAGAAAAGAGGATGGGGGGAGGGTAAAATATGGATGGGGCACTGATGTATTTCTGGAAACAAAGACCTTTATCCATAGTCATAAAGGGTCGTGTATAATATTAAAGTGATACCAGCACTGTTATGTAACTGTGAAACATGGGATTTAAACGATGCAGTAAGGAAGAGACTGGAAGCAGTGACGATGTCGTGATTGAGAGCAATGTGTGGTCTGAATATTATGCAGAGAATTCGGAGTGGAGTTAAAGTATAATTCAGAGAGCTGAAGAAGGACTGATAATGTGGTTTGGGAGCTTGGAGGGTATGAATCATCAAAGGATGTCTAGGAGGGCATCCTTGAGTGGGGATGACCAGACTGGGTGGGTCATTGGTCTAATCCGGGTGGGGGGACATGGACCTGCTCCGCATGGGTCAGTAGGCCTGTTGCAGTGTTCTTTCTTTCTTATGTTCTTAAATTTGGGGAGAAGGTTGGAGTCAGGAGGTGAAAGAGATTTTGAGTTCTAAGGATGTGACAGTCTAGTTGGCTAGTGTGAGCGCGTTTTTGTGGAGTGGAGGCAAGTGCTTTTTGTGACCTGACTTGCTGTCTAGGTGTTAGCAAGATAATATATACGAAGGAATTCAGCGAATCAGGATAGCCAGACATGAGTCCTGGAGGTGGAAAATACAGGTCCTGCAATATAAAGGATGAGTAAGGATACTGCAGTTCGAAGGATAATCTGAACTGTGATGTCTGAGCAATTTTAGCAAGAATACGATTAAATGACGGTTATTGTTTTTGGCGGGTCATTACTTCAGTGAGAAACTAAAGTGTTAAAAAACTTTAGAACATTTTGCCTGTGAGTTGTGATTTGTCTGCATCTCGCCGACTGCCATGTAGACAGCATCTCGACACAAATATTTTGTATGTATCTGTCAAACAAGTATAGACAAGACAACGTGACTGCATAGTGTGACAGCATGCTGTTCATGTTCAGCATTCATTAGAACAGAAGGCGTGGATGTTAATTAAATAAGTGATTTTACGTGATTGTGCTAGAAGGCAATACTTCTCCCGCAGAGTCCATCATGCCTACTGCAATCAGTGTCATCTTTCACAGATTGTTTCTCAATATTTTAGTATTATAATAGGTGACAATGTATTAGTGCCTAACGTATGTGGGTTCTGTTACAGCCTTCATCAACACGATAGTGTGTGGACAATATAAATACAAAAGAAAACCAGTGCTCAGTTTGTGAAGGTGTTTGTCTTCTTTCCCTCTCGACGCTGTCACACCACAGAGACGTATCTAGGTACCTTACCAATTTATACATTCTTTCTCCTACAAAATTTATTTAAACTCACTATTTTTTTTTTTTTTTTTGCAATGACTTCGCATCGTAAAACTGCGGAATTAAATTCATTTTCTGGTAATTGTCTAAATAGTTATTTCTGTACATTTGGTAATATAAGCAGAGGCCAGTCGTATTATATAGTGTCTTTTCCTTATCTGTTCTAACTGCTGTCACAATATGCATGACAGGAGAGATATGTTGTAGCCATGTGCATCATCTCTGGAACACGAAAGCCATTCGCGATTCTGTAACATACGTACCAATAACTAACCTGACATTACGACAGGACAGATTTGAGGGTATCAAGTTCTCGTGTCAAACGATCAGCTTTATTCTGTCGGTCTTTGTAAGCTTGTCACCACTGTATTATATCAGAAGGAATCCCTTTATAACAAACTCAGACCTGAAATTCTCATATCGAGACTAACACAACAGCAAAAAATTGGTGGAAATCTGGTGACCCTAAAACTCTACAGAGAGACAGGACTCATGACACAATAACTGGAAATTCCATGTCCCCGCCAGTGACGACAGATCCTCTTTCCAATAACGAAACATGGCTTGGATCTGGCAGCTCCACTCCAAAACCTACCAGTGCACCTGAAATCACTGTTCCAGCTGTCTCTTCATATTTTGGAATATATGAATCTCTTCATATATTCCTAAATGCTGCCTACCGATATCCTCAAAATCAATTATCATGTCTGTCCCTTGGTTATTTATGAAACTTCCATAGTATTCCGATTATTCTTTGTCCTAATAACAAGACAATTCACGAATGTTCCTATTATTCTTTATCAATACATAACAGCCTACTGTGGGTTGTTATACTCTAAGAACACTTTTCTTGACAGAGGAAGCATGATAAGAAAAGTAGTGAATGTTCATGCCACTGTGCATAGGCTTGCGGTAAATGGAAAAGGCAAAACCTGTATCTGAGCGGTGGACATGAACATCAAGAAAAGGAAGCAAGGCATTAGATTCCCATTCAGCTTTGAACTTAATGGAAGGGTCAAGATTATTGAGAGCATCAAGTAATGGTTGGAAGAGACAAGAGTCATGAGGCCACAGAGCAAAGATGTCATCAACATAGCGGAGCCAGAGTGAAGGTCGCACAGCGATAGTATGAAGGAGAACAGTCTCGAAGTATTCCATGTAAAGATTAGCAAGGACAGGAGAGAAAGGAGAGCCCATAGCGACACCGAAGGTTTGATAATATTTCGCTTGGAAGGAAAAGGAATTAGTCCACACAGAGGCGGATAAGATCAAGAAAGACATCACTAGGTATAGGGAGATAAAGAAACCCTTCATTGGCCTTCTCTCTTAGAGAGAAGGCCAATGAAGGGAATCAAATTCCTTGCTTCCTTTTCTTGATGTTCATGTCCACCGCTCAGACACAGGTTTTGCCTTTTCCGTTTACCGCAAGCCTATGCACAGTGGCATGAACATTCACTACTTTTCTTATGCTTCCTCTGTCAAGAAAAGTGTTCTTATCTCCCTCTTTCTCCGTGCTCTCCGCATTTGTGATCCTCAGTTCCTTCAATCAGAAATTTCCACTCGTCATAATTCATTTTCCCGTCTTGGCTACCCTTCCCATTTCATAGACTCTGCCTTCTCACGTGCTAAACGTAATTTCTTCTCTCCCAAACTCTCTACTCCTGGGAACTCTTCTGTCCTCTGCCTTCCCTACATTTCCGGTCTTTCTAATCTCGACAACTCTCTCTATTCCTTAGACATCAAACTTACTTTCCGCTAGATTAACACTCTTCGCACTAATCTCGTTCATACCTCTCCGCCCTCTACAGATGCTTCTAGTGTCTACTCTATTTCTTGTTCCTCCTGTCCTCTTCAGTACTTTGGAGAAACTGGCCGGTCTCTTTCTGACAGACTTAGGGAGCACAAAAGTAGTGTTAGGCTTCCCAACACTAACAATGCTCTTTTCTGTCACGTCAGAGATCACAGCCATCCTATTGACTGGTCTTCTGCTAAAACTGTCTTCCCTACTTCCCACTTTAAAAGTCGCCGTCTGGTTGAATCCTCCCTAATACACAACTTTCCTTGTATGAATCTTAGTCCCGGCTTCGTCTCTGTAGATGCCTTCCTCTCCCACTACATTGTAAAATGCTCCAAACTTCAGAACACTCGTGACCTAACCTGATTCCTCCTTTTTTCTTCTTCTCCCTCTTCCCCTTTCCTCTCTCCTTTTACTCCTTTGAGTTGTCTTTCTTCTGCCCTGTGTATTTGTTCCTTCTTTATTTATTTCCCCCCCCCTCTGTGTTCTTGCTCTTACCCTCTGTGGGCACCAGCTCCCTTGCAGTGCTCCTCTTTCTTAGTATTTGACTGGCCTCTCCTACTCTCACTACCTCCCCACTACTACTTCCTTCCACCTCCACTACTACCACTACTACTACTACCACCTCCTGCCTATATATACCCATCCTGCTGTACATTTTCCAGAGAATTTATATCCATTCTGTAATACGGTGACCAAAACTGTGCAGCATAATCTAAATGAGGCCTAACCAAGGATGTATAGAGTTGAAGAACAACCTGAGGACTCCTATTATTTATGCTTCTTGATATGAAGCCAAGGATTCTATTAGCTTTATTGCGAACACTTATGCACTGTTGTCTTGGTTTCAGATTACTGCTAACCAGAACTCCTAAATCTTTTTCGCAATCCGTAATATTAAGATCTACATTATTTAGTTTATATGTGGCATGGTTATTGTCCTGTCCAACATTTAGAACTTTGCATTTGTCTATATTAAACTGCATCTGCCACTTCTCCGACCACTGCATCAGTCTATTCAAATCTTCCTGGAGTGCTCGAATGTCCTCGTCAGAATGAATTCGACGGCCTATTTTGGTGTCATCGGCAAACTTGCCGATGTCGCTCTTTATGCCCTCATCTATGTCGTTTATGTAGATTGTGAACAGCAGGGGGCCCAACACTGACCCCTGTGGAACACCGCTCGTGACGCTTCCCCACTCTGATTTCTCCCCATTTATGCAAACTCTCTGCTGCCTATTTGTCAACCATGCCTCTATCCAGGAAAAAATTTCTCCTCCTATTCCATGTGCTTTAATTTTCCTCAATAGTCTCTGATGTGGGACCCTGTCAAAAGCCTTACTGAAGTCCATATACACAATATCATATTCGTTACCATGATCTACCTCCTCAAATACCTTAGTGAAAAAAGTTAATAAATTCGTAAGGCAGGAACGTCCCTTTGTAAAACCATGCTGAGATTCGTTGATTAATTTATGCTTTTCAAGGTGGCTACGAACTGCCTCGGCAATTATTGATTCCATAAATTTTCCCACTATGGAGGTTAGGCTTATTGGTCTATAGTTCGAAGCTAAGGACCTGTCACCTGTTTTGAAAATAGGTATCACATTTGCCATTTTCCACTTATCTGGCACCATGCCAGTTTGTAGTGTCTCCTTTTCGTTAGTGTGACTTTGTAAATGGTCCAAGTCGGACCGAAACGTCGTCGTAAGCTCCTCTCTTCTATATGCGGGTTATCTGTGAATGTATATAGATGCCAGATAACAAGTTTACATTAATATACATTATGTTAGCAATACAACTAGGCATTGAAAACAATGAAAAAAATGCACACACAGTACACTCATTATTTACCTCAAAATATTTGTAGTCTTAATGTAGGGGAAAAGGTGAGTAATATTTATTATAAGAAGTCAGGTGTGGGTAGGTATGGTAGCCCTCCTGGCCACCCCATCCACACATAATATACTAGAGTCATAAAATGTATATACAGTACACTCATTACTTACCTTAAAATATTTGTAGTCTTAATAGTCTTAATGTAGGGTGAGAGGTGAAAATGTATTTATTTGTAGAAAGTCGGGTGTGGGAGGTAAGATTGCCCCCAGGCCACCCAACCCAGGCAGAGTAATATGTAAATAAACGGACGAAGCGTCTCGTTGTGCTTCATACACGTTCATACAAACACCTTACATTGTGTACAAGTTGTCTCCACAGTGGTACAGTAGAATAAATAAAGACCAACACTTCCATTTTCCTGTAACATCATTTTTAGAAGGAATGATGATCTGACAAGTTATTACAGAATAAATAATCAGCAACACTCCCATTCTCATGCAACACACCATTTTTAGAATGAATCATATTATCATTATTATTATTATTATTATTATTATTATTATTATTATTATTATTATTATTATAATCATAAAAAAGAAGCACTAAACTCACAAGGGTTGTGAATAGCTATAGACAGAGTGAAGGTATACGAAAGGAATATTTTTCTACAGTCAAGTTACTGGTGTTTGACTAGAGAAAACGTAATTCTTCCGACACTCCTACAAACCGCTTAGTGATTTTAATGTGTACCTGCATGCCAGCACGGTGTACTCGCCTGTATGTACTCACCTATATGTGGTTGCAGGGGTCGATTCATAGCTCCTAGCCCCGCCTCTTCATTGGTAGATACTAATTCACTCTCTCCCTGCTCCATGATATTTGTCATACCTCTTCTTAAAGCTATTTATGGAACTTGCTTCCACTACTTCACTCTCCAGATTATTCCAGTTCCTGACAACTCTAAAACTAAAGAAATACTTCCTAACATCCCTATGACTCATCTGGGTTTTCAGTTTCCAATTGTGTCCCCTTGTTTCTGTATCCCATCTCTGAAACATTCGATCCTTGTCCACCTTGTCAATACCTCTTAGTATTTTATACGTTGTTATCATGTCCCCTCTATCCCTCCTATCCTCTATGTCATCAGGTTGAGTTCCCTTAACCTCTCCTCATAAGACATACCCCTCAGTTCCGGGACTAATCGTGTTGCAAATTTTTGCATTTTCTCCAATTTCGTGACGTATTTGACTAAGTGAGGGTTCCATACTGGCGCTGCATATTCCAGTATAGGCCTTACGTACACTGTGTACAATGTCGTGAATGACTCCTTACTCAGATGTTTAAACGCCAATCTCAGGTTTGCCAATCTTTCATATGCTGCAGCAGTTATTTGATTGATGTGTGCCTCAGGGGGCCCACCGCCTTTGAAGTATCGAGTTCGTCTAGCAGTTTCTTCACCTCTACCTTGATTATGTGTATTGTGTCCAGCACCTGCTGGTGCACTCTACCTCCACAGTTTGCTGGAAGCATTCCTGACTCTAATTGTGAATACTTCTCTAAATCTTTTGTTTAGTTCATCACATACTTCTTGGTCACTCTTCGTGAGCTCCCCTCCTTCTTTCCTCAGCCTGATTACCTGGTCCTTGACTGTTGTTTTTCTCCTAATGTGACTGTATAACAACTTTGG
The DNA here is from genome assembly GCF_038502225.1 of Cherax quadricarinatus. Classification (NCBI taxonomy): domain Eukaryota; kingdom Metazoa; phylum Arthropoda; class Malacostraca; order Decapoda; family Parastacidae; genus Cherax; species Cherax quadricarinatus. Next base: position 11,082,617 of record NC_091339.1, on the reverse strand, counting down.
TTCAGATTTGGCTTTTGATGCTATGTCGTTCTCGTTTTGCCTCTGGGCCTCTCTCCTTATCCTTGCATATTCGTTTCTGGTTCTTCTGCTCAGCTCCTTGTTTTCTTGAGTCCTTTGCCTGCTATACCTTTTCCATGCTCTCGCACACTTGGCTTTGGCCTTTTTACACCTCCAATTAAACCATGGGCTCACTCTGGTCTTACCATTTTTTCTGTTGCCCTTTGGTATGAACCTTTCCTCTGCTTCCCTGCACTTAGTGGTTACTATTTCCATCATTTCATTTACTGTCTTTCCATCTAGTTCTCTTTCCCACTGCACTTCATGCAGGAAACTTCCTATTCCTATGTAGTCCCCTTTTTTGAAGTTTGGTTTCTCTCTTTGTTCTCGTGCTGCTGCATTCTCCACTTTTAACTCGACAAGATATTCAAAACTCAGGACATCATGATCACTAGCGCCAAGGGGTCTTTCGTGTGTTATATCCCTTATGTCTGAACTATTCAAGGTGAATATGAGATCCAGCCTTGCTGCAACATCCGCTCCTCTCTCTCTGGTTGTATCCCTAACATGTTGATGCATGAAGTTCTCCAATACAGTCTCCAACATCTTAGCCCTCCATGTTTCTGGTCCGCCATGTGGCTCTAGGTTTTCCCAGTCAATCTCTTTATGATTGAAATCCCCCATTATAAGCAATTTTGTCCTACCCATATGAGCCCTCCTGGCCACTTCAGCTAGTGTATCCACCATTGCCCTATTGCGCACATCGTACTCTTCTCTTGTTCTCCTGCTGCTAAGTGGTGGGTTATACGTATAAGTATATTGAGGTACAGGTACACATAAGTATAATTATCAGAGTACATATAAAATATGCAATAACTTAAAACACTTGAAATTTTGGAAAATTTCCAGATATAATAGAGAGATGTGGTAACGGAGAATGTAAACAAACCGGGTGCGGCGCGCCATATTAGAAAGACCTGTCGCTTTATAGCAAGTTTTGGTCATAATTTAAAATAGCCATATTAGCGGAACGCCGTAAAGCAGAGCCCTACTGTATGTATGTATGTATGTGTGTGTGTGTGTGTGTGTGTGTGTGTGTGTGTGTGTGTGTGTGTGTGCAGAACAACTATTGCGAAAAAACTAGTGAACTTCCAAGTGCTTTCGTGTTGTCTTACATTATCAAGGAACTGTATAAATAAAAGATCAGTAGAAGGCATATGAGGACGAGATTATGCCTCGCTATCTGATCCTTTATGATGTGGGTTAAGGACCAGTCAGACACAGCTAATATTCTACCCAAGTTTTAACGTTTTAATTGAAGAATATATCTTAAATTCTTTCCAAATTTTGTTTATTGTAAGTGAATCCAGCTTGTATATTCCTAAAGCAATATTCATATTACTTTCAAAACTATTTATTATTATGACTGATTCTATTTTATTTCTGTCAACCATGGACCTGCTCGATACATTTTTCTCGGCCTTGTATGAATAAACAGATTATTTGACTTTATCACATTTTTTACAGGGAATCTTGAATTTTTTATCAAAACTTGTTTTCTTAAATACAACTTTGATATTAAAATTGTTAAGTAAAGAAAGTTTTTATTGTAAGGAAAAAACAATATATTTTTAATTGAATAAGATTGTCATTTTTTTTAATTGTAAAGAGTATTTCTAGTAATTTTAAAAGATTTATCACTTGGGTGCTATGGGTATTTTAGATCATTAGCAATTTCACACATCTTCAAGATTTCTTCATTTATGAACTTTGGGCTGCAAATATGCAAAACTCTCAAAGACATTGAGAAAGTTGAAAGTGAAGAATAATAATACACATAAGATCAGTTGTTGTTTTTCTGTAAATTTTGAATTTAAAATCATGGTTTCCCTTAATTAAAACATCTGAAAAAGGCAATGAGTTATGTTGTTTAAACTCATTGCCTTTTCTAGATGTATTAACTAACTTAGAAGCCTTACCTAACCTCAGTTAAGCTAACGCAATTTTGTTTAGCTAATTTCTGCTAGCTACATATATATGAGGCGGGCTAAAACGACACGGGTTTGATCCTCCGGGTAGCTGCAGTGTTGTTGTTGATTAAATACCACACACATATACGTATATGTGTATGTGTGTGCAGTTATCGGAAACTAGCGATAAAAGAGGCAAAATAATCACAGGGAGAGTTGAATGCTAGCTCTAGGCAATCACCACATCGTTAGAAGCTTGCAGGAGCTGGGTAAGAAATCCAAGCAGATTCACTCAGGGAATGGCTCTTTCCAGAACTGCAAGAATAGCACCAAGTAGGATGCCAAGAGCCAGAAAATGCAAACAGTATTGGCATAAAGCATATATTAAGCCCATAAGTATTGAATATGTAGTTATATTTCATATTAAAGAAAATGTCTCTAAGGAAACTCTTAAACAAGTGGGAGATGATCTTAAAAAAGCCAAGCAACCCACCACTTAGACAAATGCTGGTTTAGACACAAAAGCAAACAGGATAAGCAGACCTTATTACCGCTCAATTCGTCAGTGTGAACTACATTTACGACAATCTAACGAATTTAAATAGGAATCCAGCTTCAGATTATGTACAATTCCCTCAGTTATGAAGGAGCCGAGGTCGAACAAGCGAAAACTATTATTATATAATAAACGTTTATCATGCTTATTACGAGCACAAGTTGTCTTGTGGCCTGTGCACCTGGTTGTAGTATAACCAAGATAAAATGAGGAACGAGCAAAAGACAGCGTTTGATAAACATATACATTTCCTTCAACGAACAGTAAACAACATACGTACAATAATTACAGATGTTATGTACAGAAACGCAATTTTGCAAGCAAGAGACGATGATAACCGTTTTCAACAAGACTTGCTCTTATCCACTGGGTTAATAGAATGTTAAAGTTTACAATATATAGGAAGGCCACTAATGTTTGCTCATATATCCACTACTACTCGAACCATGAAACAAGAGTAAAAGCGAATGTCTTTCTCACTATGTTTCTGGGAGCTTACCGACTGTGCAACCCAGAGTTTTTTGATGAAGAAATTAGAAAAATCTTTGACATTGCTACGAAACTACGTTGCCCTAAGGAGTTTGTAGAAATAGCTTTGTTAACAGCTAGGACATTATTATTGTTATTAAAGATTCGCCGGTATTCTCCCGGCCCGGGCCCTTTCCAAGTGGTGGCCCGGCTTTGATTCCCTGTTTTACGAGTATCTAAAACCTAAGTCTCCCATGGGAGGAGGCACTAGTACTTCCTCACCTTTGGTACCAACTGTCCCCAGGCCTAGCCACAAGCTAGACCTCCCTGGTCTGCCATCCCTGCCCCAAGGGGGCTAATGGGAATGACAGTCTTGTGAGCTGCAAGCTCGGGCTCAGGCACCTACCCTGCCCTAGAAGGGCTGGGCATGGTGTCGATCCCGCTAGGACAGCTTATCATAGGACTGAACCTAGGATAACACCTTAGATTAAGAATGTTCTGGTTCTTCCATGCAATGAGAATTTATCAGTCCTGCCGAATGCCCTGAAAAGATTCAACAAACAAGTAGCTTTTAATAATTCATGGATAGTTAAAAGTGTTTTGATCAAAAATTCCTCAACACTGTGTGGGCTGCGTTTACGGGATTGGGCGTAATGGCTTAAACATCTCTTATGTAGGACAGACTAGCACACCTCTAGATGTTTAGGTTAACACAACATAGATATTCTATGCGAACAGCTCAGGAATCAAATACGATATTCGACCACACCCGAGTTTGCAACTAGTCAAAAGCCAGAGTATTTGTTCCTTTTACCTTATTGGTGAAAAGAAATATTTTAGAATTAGCAGCTATAAAACATGGTAAACGTTCATTATATAAAATTGGTTTCAGATTATTCAGAATAGATTAGTTTATAAATGAGGCCATCGTACATAACCTTAAGCTAGACTTCTGTACGAATGCTTTGGAAGCGTCGTAGTTCCACACCGAGAAATTAGGGCCAATTTTTCCGCTCTCTTGTGTTAGACCAGCATCTGTTCAAGGTGTCTCCCTCTAGATAAACTGTAAATGTCTCCCTTATGTTTTAAGTGAGTCGGCTGTAGGCCCGTTTTCTTAATATTACAGAATTTTCCTAAGACAATTACCAAATATATCTAATATTCAGAATTTAAAGTCTTTTATATTGTATCGGTCTCACAGATTTTGTGAAAATTGCCATTTCACTAATGTTATGTTTGCTGGGTCATTACTACAATATCAGTGCCTGTGGGCTGGCTGTTTCCTAATGCTTTAATATTATGCATTATCATTCTGGTACTTGGCACTGGTATACCTGGTGCAACTGGACTGCCTGGCTTCACTGGTATACCTGGTGCAACTGGACTGCCTGGCTTCACTGGTATACCTGGTGCAACTGGACTGCCTGGCTTCACTGGTATACCTGGTGCAACTGGACTGCCTGGCTTCACTGGTATACCCTGTGCAACTGGACTGCCTGGCTTCACTGGTATACCTGGTGCAACTGGACTGCCTAGCTTCACTGGTATACCTGGTGCAACTGGACTGCCTGGCTTCACTGGTATGTCTGGTGCAACTGGATTGCCTGGCTTCACTGGTATACCTGGTGCAACTGGACTGCCTGGCTTCACTGGTATACCTGGTGCAACTGGACTGCCTGGCTTCACTGGTATACCTGGTGCACTGGTATACTGGACTGCCTGGGTATATCTTGCAACTGGATATGGCTTCACTGGTATACCTGGTGCAACTGGACTGCCTGGCTTCACTGGTATACCTGGTGCAACTGGACTGCCTGGCTTCACTGGTATACCTAGTGCTACTGGATTGCCTGGCTTCACTGGTGTGCAACTGGACTGCCTGGCTGCACTTGTATACCTGGTGCAACTGGATGCCTGGCTTCACTGGTATACCTAGTGCAACTGGACTGCCTGGCTTCACTGGTATACCTAGTGCAACTGGATTGCCTGGCTTCACTGGTATACTGGTGCAACTGGTGCAACTGGATACCTGCCTGGCTTCACTGGTATACCTGGTGCAACTGGACTGCCTGGCTTCACTGGTATACCTGGTGCAACTGGACTGCCTGGCTTCACTGGTATACCTAGTGCAACTGGATTGCACTGGTATACTGGTGCAACTGGATTGCCTGGCTTCACTGGTATACCTGGTGCAACTGGATTGCCTGGCTTCACTGGTATACCTGGTGCAACTGGTACTGGTATACCTGGCAACTGGACACTGGTATACTGGACTGCCTGGCTTTACTGGTATACCTTGTGCAACTGGACTGCCTGGCTTCACTGGTATACCTGGTGCAACTGGACTGC
>NC_091339.1:11044777-11072277 GCF_038502225.1 Cherax quadricarinatus | reverse complement strand
TTCAGTACTTATGTAGCAGTTGTTCAGTACTTATGTAGCAGTTGTTCAGTACTTATGTAGCAGTTGTTCAGTACTTATGTAGCAGTTGTTCAGTACTTATGTAGCAGTTGTTCAGTACTTATGTAGCAGTTGTTCAGTACTTATGTACTTATGTAGCAGCTGTTCAGTACTTATGTAGCAGCTGTTCAGTACTTATGTAGCAGCTGTTCAGTACATATGTAGCAGTTGTTCAGTATTATGTAGCAGTTGTTCAGTATTATGTAGCAGTTGTTCAGTACTTATGTAGCAGTTGTTCAGTACTTATGTAGCAGTTGTTCAGTACTTATGTAGCAGTTGTTCAGTACTTATGTAGCAGTTGTTCAGTACTTATGTAGCAGTTGTTCAGTACTTATGTAGCAGTTCAGTTCTTATGTAGCAGTTGTTCAGTACTTATGTAGCAGTTGTTCAGTACTTATGTAGCAGTTGTTCAGTACTTATGTAGCAGTTGTTCAGTACTTATGTAGCAGTTGTTCAGTACTTATGTAGCAGTTGTTCAGTACTTATGTAGCAGTTGTTCAGTACTTATGTAGCAGTTGTTCAGTACTTATGTAGCAGTTGTTCAGTACTTATGTAGCAGTTGTTCAGTACTTATGTAGCAGTTGTTCAGTACTTATGTAGCAGTTGTTCAGTACTTATGTAGCAGTTGTTCAGTACTTATGTAGCAGTGTAGCAGTTGTTCAGTACTTATGTAGCAGTTGTTCAGTACTTATGTAGCAGTTGTTCAGTACTTATGTAGCAGTTGTTCAGTACTTATGTAGCAGTTGTTCAGTACTTATGTAGCAGTTGTTCAGTACTTATGTAGCAGCTGTTCAGTACTTATGTAGCAGTTGTTCAGTACTTATGTAGCAGTTGTTCAGTACTTATGTAGCAGTTGTTCAGTACTTATGTAGCAGTTGTTCAGTACTTATGTAGCAGTTGTTCAGTACTTATGTAGCAGTTGTTCAGTACTGATGCAGCAGTTGTTCAGTACTGATGCAGCAGTTGTTCAGTACTGATGCAGCAGTTGTTCAGTACTGATGCAGCAGTTGTTCAGTACTGATGCAGCAGTTGTTCTGTACTGATGCAGCAGTTGTTCAGTACTGATGTAGCAGCAGTTTATGTAGCAGTTGTTCAGTACTTATGTATGTTCAGTACTTATGTAGCAGTTGTTCAGTACTTATGTAGCAGTTGTTCAGTGCTTACGTAGCAGTTGTTCAGTGCTTACGTAGCAGTTGTTCAGTGCTTACGTAGCAGTTGTTCAGTACTTATGTAGCAGCTGTTCAGTACTTATGTAGCAGCTGTTCAGTACTTATGTAGCAGCTGTTCAGTACTTATGTAGCAGTTGTTCAGTACTGATGCAGCAGTTGTTCAGTACTGATGCAGCAGTTGTTCAGTACTGATGCAGCAGTTGTTCAGTACTTATGTAGCAGTTAATATCAGTTGTTCAGTAATAATGTAGGAGTAGTGTTCCACACATGTGACTTACACTGTAACTTTGTGGTATAAATCCCAGTTTGCCAATTTTATTCAGTTGTGATATCCAGCTCATGTTCAACTTTGGAATGCTTTTTCGGATTGGCTTCAAACTTTTAGTATTGTGGTCTTTATTAAAGAACAGTTTGTCACTTTGTGATGTGTAGATTTCCCTTTTTGTCGAAACTTGCCTCTCATGCAGTTACTAGAGAATGTCTCTTCTGATCGGCTTCAAACCTTAAATGCTGGCGCATGTTGATATGAAGTATTTATATTTTGGGTTGTGTGGTGCTGCATTACCATTTTTTTTTGCCAATTTCATCAAAAATCTTTTAAAAATATTAAATCAACTATTTTTCTTGTAGGTTTTTAAAAACCTTTAAACAGAATGTGGTGTTAAAATTTCAGCAGTTTCGTAATGAACTGAATCATGGGGTGACCTATGTTACATGGGGTGACCTATGTTACATGGGGTGACCTATGTTACATGGGGTGACCTATGTTACATGGGGTGACCTATGTTACATGGGGTGACCTATGTTACATGGGGTGACCTATGTTACATGGGGTGACCTATGTTACATGGGGTGACCTATGTTACATGGGGTGACCTATGTTACATGGGGTGACCTATGTTACATGGGGTGACCTATGTTACATGGGGTGACCTATGTTACATGGGGTGACCTATGTTACATGGGGTGACCTATGTTACATGGGGTGACCTATGTTACATGGGGTGACCTATGTTACATGGGGTGACCTATGTTACATGGGGTGACCTATGTTACATGGGGTGACCTATGTTACATGGGGTGACCTATGTTACATGGGGTGACCTATGTTACATGGGGTGACCTATGTTACATGGGGTGACCTATGTTACATGGGGTGACCTATGTTACATGGGGTGACCTATGTTACATGGGGTGACCTATGTTACATGGGGTGACCTATGTTACATGGGGTGACCTATGTTACATGGGGTGACCTATGTTACATGGGGTGACCTATGTTACATGGGGTGACCTATGTTACATGGGGTGACCTATGTTACATGGGGTGACCTATGTTACATGGGGTGACCTATGTTACATGGGGTGACCTATGTTACATGGGGTGACCTATGTTACATGGGGTGACCTATGTTACATGGGGTGACCTATGTTACATGGGGTGACCTATGTTACATGGGGTGACCTATGTTACATGGGGTGACCTATGTTACATGGGGTGACCTATGTTACATGGGGTGACCTATGTTACATGGGGTGACCTATGTTACATGGGGTGACCTATGTTACATGGGGTGACCTATGTTACATGGGGTGACCTATGTTACATGGGGTGACCTATGTTACATGGGGTGACCTATGTTACATGGGGTGACCTATGTTACATGGGGTGACCTATGTTACATGGGGTGACCTATGTTACATGGGGTGACCTATGTTACATGGGGTGACCTATGTTACATGGGGTGACCTATGTTACATGGGGTGACCTATGTTACATGGGGTGACCTATGCTACATGGGGTGACCTATGCTACATGGGGTGACCTATGTTACATGGGGTGACCTATGCTACATGGGGTGACCTATGCTACATGGGGTGACCTATGCTACACGGGGTGACCTATGCTACATGGGGTGACCTATGCTACACGGGGTGACCTATGCTACACAGGGTGGCCTATGCTACACAGGGTGACCTATGCTAAATAGGGTGACCTATGCTACATAGGGTGACTTATGCTACATGGGGTGACCTATGCTACATGGGGTGACCTATGCTACATAGGGTGACCTATGCTACATAGGGTGACCTATGCTACATAGGGTGACCTATGGTACATAGGGTGACCTATGCTACATAGGATGGCCTATGCTACATAGGGTGACCTATGCTGCATTGGGTGACCTATGCTACATAGGGTGACCTATGCTGCATTGGGTGACCTATGGTACATAGGGTGACCTATGGTACATAAGGTGACCTATGGTACATGGGGTGACCTATGCTACATAGGGTGACCTATGCTACATCGGGTGACCTATGCTACATAGGGTGACCTATGCTACATAGGGTGACCTATGCTAAATAGGTCATTCCCGAATTTTGTTTCCGGGAGAAGTGGGGAGACAGGCTCCTCTCATCAAAATTTCGAGACTCGTGTAACCTACTTAAGTCTAAATTTAATGGTATAATATTTTAATGGTATATTTTACTTCGTTACACTAATTTGCCTTGATGCTGCTGAGGGGCTTTTGATCCAAGGGGCTGCACTAATCTTTCCTTTGATTGAGTCGAATTTCAGTACCACTCATTCGTCAGGCGCAATATAACCCCTACAGGTTTAGCGCATTCCTTTGAATTAACTATAACAATTTTGAACGGCATCAATCTCTGTGATTGATGCATCGTGTAAAATGGGGAGAACACATCATGGGTTTAGGCTGTGTAGGCACAAATTTTGTTGGATTCTGTGCAGTAACTGGAGAATGCATCTTCGGGTCGGCTTTAAACTTTTCGTGTTGATGTGTTTTCCTCAAGGGAAACAATCTCTTGATAGGTTGTGCAAGTTGCCATGTGCTAATTTTATTATTTAAATTGGTTTCTGTGAAATAATTGAAGAGTGTCTCTTCTGATCAGATATAAATTGGTTGTGCTAGCTTAAATTACTTCAATATTTTTTATAGGCCTATAACGTCTCTATGCCCTCAAAACCAGTGTTAAAAGTTTGTTATTTATCTCAGTCATGCATACAATTATCTTTGTTAATATGTGCTCAGTCTTATTTAAAGAAGTAGGTTCCAATTTGTTTTTTATTGGAAGAAACTGGAAAAACTGGAATACTGCTTTTCATGCGATAATTTCTGATAATCGTATCTGATTATCTTCAGCCTTTCCATTCTGATTACTTGACGGCACATATGTTGTGGTCGTGCAATACCTATATAGCAGTCGTGCAGTGCCTATGTAGCAGTAGTGCAGTATTTATTTACCAGTTGAGCAGTAGCTATATAGCAGTCGTTCAGTATTTATATAGCTGTCGTACAGTACTTATTCAGAAGTCGTGTATTACTTATGTAACAGTCTTGCAGTACTTAACATGTTCGTGAAAACTTCAATTAAATATGCCAGTCTCTCACTTGTTGTAGCGGGTATTCGGCTGATGTGTGGTGAGCTCAGGCGATAACTTGGCAACCATACTCACTCTGATGTCCTTCTCTTTCAGGGTAGTTTGCAGCCCTTGTCCTCCGAGCCTGTACACTATTTCCGGTCGTCTTTGCCCTTCTTCGATTTTCATTATTGTGCATTAATTGGGGTTAAATTCTGGTAGCCACCTGGGAGACTAATCCTGCAGCTTGTACAGATTTTGTTACTTATGCAGCGAGTGTATTGTATTGATGTAACAGGTGTTTAGTACTTATATAATATACTTGCAGTAGTTTTGTAGCAGGTTTGTAGCATACCTGCTACTTACGTAGTACGTGTCCGGTAGCGTGATGTGATTTGTCATTGCTAGATAAAGCTCTGTGACAGTAAACTCAGTGACAGTAAACGAGGAAATAGACGCAACTGAAACTTCTTATATAACAGTATTCTTTCACCAGACATAACAAAACTATATACAAGATTATTCAACACAGGCTGCTAGTTCATTAGTAACGATTTTAACATATAATAACAACAGTATGTTGTGAATCAGAAAAATGGGCTGAACACAATGATTACAAAGGATAATGAAACCATCCAGTCAACCTTTCCTTGGATGGTCAGAATGCCACAGCACACAAGGGCCAGCAGACCACCTAGGGTTGTTTACCACTGTGCTCACACCTGGACACCATGACTTAAAGGATCATGATATCGTCCGCGTGTGTAATACAGAGTAAATACACAGTTACAAGAAGGCAAAGAGGTTAATGCAACTTTCTCTCGTTGATGCGTCTGGCACATGCAACAGATGAGAGGGGAGAGACGTGGGAAACAGGGAGAGCGAGGAAAGCGATAGGGTGAGAGAAAGAGAAATGATGAATGGACACGAAAGAAATTAAAAAGGGAGAGAAAGGATTGTGGGGAAGGAGAAAATGTAAGAGAGGAAAGAGAAAGACGGAGAAATTGTTAAGGGTAAGAGTAAAGAGAGAAAGAGAGAGGGGAGAAAAAAAGAAGGTAAGGGGTGAAGGGAGAGAAAGAGAAATATCGTTCGTCACGTTTCCCTATAAATCAGGAAAGTTATCATCGTTTATCCATACATGTTCTTGTGTGTGTGTGTGCGCGCGACTTCTCTTTCGAAACCTCTGGGTATCTTGTATGTTGTAATTATGACTCCACAAATTCTTTTGTTTTAAAGTCGTCGGGTTCGTTTTCTTTACTCTTCATAACTCCATCCCTTTACCTCTGAGACTAGTCTGGTTGCAAACCTTTCAACCTTTTTATTCAAATACAATTAATAAGGTGAGGGTTCCTTGCTGGTGCTACATGCTCTGTGTTGGGTCTAACAATGTCATGTTGAGCATCCTACAAGACTAGTGATATTTCTGAAGGCAATTCAGAGATTAGCTGTCCTTGCATATGCTACTAATGTGCCATCAGGAGGACGTGATACTCGCTCCTTGAGCTATATATGCCGTCTGTGGTCGCCTCTCTCCGTCCACAATTTTCAATACTTTGCATTTGCCACGGTTCAACACTAGTAACCACTTGCTTGACCATTCTTGTAGATTGTCCAGGTCTACCTGTGTCGTGTGTCTATCCTTCTCAATTTGTAATTTTCTCATTAGTTTTATGTCATCAGCGAACAATGAGGTTTATGAGTCAATCTCTTTTGGCAGGTCACCTGCGTCTATTAAGAATAATAAAGGCTCTAGAGATGACCTTTGAAGATCCCTTCACTTGTTACACTTTTCCATCTTGAAACATCTGCCCTTATCATCACTCTTGTCTTCTGTTCGTTACGTATTCCTTGATTCACCGTAGAACTGTACCTTGTATCCCTGCATGCTCTAATTTTTTAATCAGTCTTTGGTGGGGTACAGTGCCAAATGCTTTCCTACTGTACAAAAATATACTCGTAACGCATCCTTCCCTTTTTTGCTTGATTTCTGTTTTTTCTTATCGTAGAATTCCAGGCAAGACTTACCTTCCCTAAATCCGTGATGGCTTTTCTGTGATACTGACTAATAAATCAATGTCTTTTATCTGTCCCCCAACTTCTATACTGGGATCACGTTTGCAGTTTTTCATCTGCCCTGTATATTTGCCCTCACAAGGGATATTTTGTAGATTATTGCCCTAAGTTTACAAAGTTCTCCCGATCACTCTTGCGGTATCCATTTTGATGTGCTGTAAGGTCCATGGCTTTTGATGTGTAAAACTCATTTAGGAGATTCATTACTTCCTCCTTTGATACACGAATTCTCTCCAATATATGATAATTAGCCCTTACAACCCAGCATTCTGGCAGTCTCTCTATTTCCTCAGAGAATACCTCCTTAAATCTTTTGAATTCCTCGAAAATTCTTTATCGTCTTTTGTGAATTCCCCTCCCTCTTTCTTCAGCCTTATTACTGGGTCTTTTACAGTCACCTTCCTACATAAATGGCCGTGTAGTAGTTTCAGCTCAGATTTGGCCGTTCCTGCTATGTTATTCTCATACTGACGTTCATTGCATATACATTCAATCCTCGCTGTTCTGCTTGCTTCCCTATTCTTTTCTGTCGGCCATGTTCTGTCCATTGTTCATGATCTGTTGCACGTTCCTTTGGCCTCTGCAGCTCTGATTAAACCAAGGGCTGTTTCTGTATCTTGACATTGCATATCTCCTTTTAGGCACAAACGTTTATGTTGCCTCTGTGCACTTTCTGGCAAGGCCCTCCATCATCTCATGGGTTATCTCTGCAGTCAGTTAGTTGTCCACTAGAAATTGTCCGTTTAGAGAATCATCGTTGCAGACTCTCCTCTTATATAATATAGTATACTATTGGTACATCCTATTTTCTTCACTTCCACCTCTACAAAGTATATAACTCTGAGCACTATGTGATTCCAAGCTCATAGTGGTACCCAGTATTCAATTTCATTTATGTCAGATTCACTTAAAGTAAAAACAAGGTCTACTCGAGCTGGTTCTTTCCTTGCCCTCACGCTAGCGACTTTTCACATGTTGGGTCATGAAATTTTCCATTGCCCTCTACGTGAATTTCACTTTTTGTTGGTGGCTTTCCCAGTGAGTCTTAGGTCCATCAGTCTATTTCCTTGAGACTGAAATCACCTGCAATCAGTAACTTTGCATTGGTCATACTTATTCCATGTGCCACGTTATCTAGTGGCTCTGTTCTCATCACACCCCAGCCTTAGTCTTTTCTTTTTCAGTGGGTGATTAAAAACCATTGCTACTATTACCTTCGGTTCCTCAGCCATTAATCCTACTATATAGCCTCTGAAGTAACCAGTGTCCATGTCACACTCCTTAAAGTTCCACTGATTCTTTTTCAGTAGTACCACCCCGTCTCCTCCAATGATGATTCATTGATAATGATAATGCACTGCTTAACATTACAGAATGTTATGTCTCTCTGATAGCTATAATATCTGGATGCTCCTCTGCTACTCTGTCGTATAATTCACCGCTTTTGTGATACCATCTGAGTTTGTATTAAGCACCCTGATGCTTTCATCCTTCGCTTTCTGATGGGATTTCCAGTATAGGAACTGGCTTCTGGAAATTATTTGAATGGGAGAGAAAGCTTTAGTAAGAGCAGCATGAGAGGAAAAGGATGTAAAGTGTTATTACTAGAGATGTTATTAATAGGGAGAGGAGGAAATGCAAGTGAGAATGGGACTAAGCAATGGACTGTAGGAAAGTAGCTGCATAATTAGTAGAATTTAGGTAAGAGAAGACAGAGGATAGAGAGAAAAGAGAATTGCCGGTTCCTACACCTGGCTTTTGGTTCTTACGTCTGGTTGCTGGTTCTAATACATGCCTGCTGGTTCCCACACCTGATTGTTGGTTCCTACGCCTGGTTGCTGGTTCCTACACCTGGTTGTTGGTTCCTACACCTGGATGCTGGTTTCTACACTTGGTTGTTGGTTCCTACACCTGGCTGCTGGTTTCTACACCTCGTTGCTGGTACCTACACGTGGTTGTCGGATCTTACAACTGGTTGCTTGTTTCTACACCTGGTTGGTTTCTACACTTGGTTGCTGGTTTCTACACCTGGTTGCTGGTTCCTACAACTGGTTCCTACACCTGATTATTGGTTTCTACACCTGGTTGGTGGTTTCTACACTTGGTTATTGGTTTCTACACCTGGTTGTTGGTTCCTACACCTGGTTGCTGGCTCCTACACCTGGTTGTTGGTTTCTACACCTGGTTGTTGGTTCCTACACCTCGTTGCTGGCTCCTACACCTGGTTGTTGGTTTCTACACCTGGTTGATGGTTCCTACAACTGGTTACTGGTTTCTACACCTGGTTTTTGGTTTCTACATCTGATTACTTGTTCTTACATCTGGTTCCTGCACCTGGATGTTGGTTTCTACAACTGGTTGTTGGTTTCTACTCCTGGTTGCTGGTTCCTACACCTAGTTGTTGGTTTCTACACCTGGTTACTGGTTCTTAAATCTGGTTCCTGCACCTGGATGTTGGTTTCTACACCTGGTTGCTGGTTCCTACATCTGATTGTTGGTTCCTACATTTGCTTGTTGGCTCTTGCACCTTCACCCTGTGTGTGTGTGTGTGTGTGTGTGTGTGTGTGTGTGTGTGTGTGTGTGTGTGTGTGTGTGCTCACCTAGTTGAGGTTGCGGATGTGTGTGTGTGTGTGTGTGTGTGTGTGTGTCCGTGTGTCTGTGTGTGTATGTCTGTGTGTGTGTGTGTGTCTGTCTGTCTGTCTGTCTGTGCAGCTGCATACTCCAATATGGGCCTGACGTACACGGTGTACAGGATCCGGAACTACTACTTCCTGAGATGCCGGAATGCTATTCTTAGGTTCGGTAGTCGCCCATACGCTGCAGCAGTTATTTGGTTGATATGTGCCTCAGATGAGCTCGATATTATACACACTTGAAGATCCTTTTCCTTGAGTGAGGGTTGTAGTCTCCGGCGCCTTAGACTGTACTCTGTCTGCGATCTTCTTTGCCCTTCCCCGATCTTCATGACTTGGCACTTGGTTGGGCTGAACTCCAAGAGCCAGTTTCTGGAACAGGCATGCAGCCTGTTCAGATCCCTCTGTCCTCCTCCGACTGAATTCTGCTCATTAACTTCACATCGTCTACAAACAGGGACATTGAGTCTTCCGTCATGTCGTTCACATATACCAGAAACAGCACTGGTCCTAACACTGACCCCTGTGGAATCCCGCTCGTCACAGGCGCCTACTGTAACACCTCATCACGTACCATGCCTCGATGATGTCTTCCCGTTAGGTATTCTCTTATTCATTGAAGTGCCTTCCATGTTATACCTGTCCTGTCCTCTAGCTTTTGCACTAATCTCTTGTGTGGAACTGTGTCAAAAGCCTTCCTACAGTCCAAGTCCCTCTCTCTTTGTCTTACTGCTGTCACCTTATTAAAGAACTCCAGTAGGTTTGTGACACAGGATTTCCCGTCTCAGTATCAGTCCTGGTTGTCATTTGTAAGCTTATTCCTTTCTAGGTGATCCACCACTCTTTTCCTAATAATCTTCTGCATGATTTTTCATTCAATACATGTCAGTGACACGAGTCTGTAGTTTAGTGCTGCATGCCTGTCTCCTTTTTTTAAAACTGGGACTACATTTGCTGTCTTCCACACCTTAGGTAGTCGCCCTGTTTCGATAGATGTGTGGAAGATTGTGGATAGTGGCACAAACAACGCCTCTGCTCCCTCTCTCAGGACCCATGGAAAGATGTTATCCGGCTCCATCGCCTTTGAGGTATCTCATTTACCTAGCAGCCTCTTCACCTCCTCCTCGGTTGAATGTATTATGTCCAACACTTGATCGTGTACCCCATGACTCCGGCTTTCTGGAGTCCTTTCTGTCTCCACTATAAATACTTCTTGAAATCACTTGTTTAGCTCTTCACATACTTCTCTGTCGTTCCTTGTGATCTCTCCTCCTTCCTTCTTCAGCCTTATTACCTGATCTTTGATTTGGCTTTCGCCAAGTCTGACTCGCTCCTTATCTGTGCATATTTATTTCTGGCTCTTCGACTAATCTTCTTATTTTCCTGGGTCCTTTGTTTTATATACTTCTTCCTTTCCACAGCGCACTTAGTTTTGGCCTCTCCACTGTGTATATACTCACCTAATTGTGGTCACCAAATTGTGGTTGCAGGGGGATGAGTCATAGCTCCTGGCCCCGCCTTTTCACTAGTCGCTACTAGGTCCTCTCTCAAACTACTCTATTGATTTATCATACCTCATCTTAAAACTATGTATGGATCCACCCTCCACTTCATCACTTGCCAGACTATTCCACTTCCTGACAACTCCTTTACTGCGGAAATACTTCGTTAAATCCTTTGATTCATCTGAGTCTTCAACTTCAATTTGTGACCCCATGTTGCTGTGTTTCATCTCAGGAACATCCTAGATAGATAGATCAGACTCTCAGGTAAGACCCACATGTGCGTGAGCGGAGAAGTGGGGACAGACGAAGAACAGCCGGTGAGAGGTATGTCTTGAGTCGTAGAAAAAGAGCCAGGGCTAAACCCAGCAGCAAGGCATTGCAAAGCAGATGTTCACAGCGAATTAGAAGGCAGAAATATGCTAGCTGTGCAGGCTGAATCTTGAGTGTTTAGTGTATGTTGATCTTGCAAGTGATAAATGGCTGGAGATGGGTGGCCTGGTGGCTAAAGCTCTCGCTTCACACACACAGGGCCCGGCTTCGATTCCCGGCGGGGTGGAAACATTTCGACGCGTTTCCTTACACCTCTTGTCATGTTCACCTAGCAGCAAATATGTACCTGGGTGTTAGTCGACTGGTGTGGGTCGCATCCTGGGGGACAAGATTAAGGACCCCAATGGAAATAAGTTAGTCCTTGATGACGCACTGACTTTCTTGGGTTATCCTGGGTAGCTAACCCTCTGGGGTTAGCTACCCAGGATAACACAAGAAAATCTTATCGGCAGGAAGGGTGGGAGGTGGAGAGAGAGAGAGAGAGAGAGAGAGAGAGAGAGAGAGAGAGAGAGAGAGAGAGAGAGAGAGAGAGAGAGGCACCTTCGAGGTGACTGGTCGTTAATATTTCAAGTTGGAGAGGGTTGAGGCAGCTACGTCGTGATTGGTCGATGAAGTTTCTTCATAGTGTTGTCCATATTAGCTCCATTGTCCAGTCGTGGATCCATTTTCAAGTCTTTTGTATGCTGATCTTGATATTTGGAGGGCAGTTACAATATGAGGTTCGCAACCAGGAGCAACCATGTACTTGATGGTTCCATGCTGAATACGATGGACTACTTCAGTCGCATACAACAGCTGGATGAGTGGATTATATTTGTTTCTTCTTCCATTTCTTCAGGTACTGGTGATACTTGGGGCAAAGGTTCAAGCGGTTGCGTCTTGGCTTCCTTGGCTTGAGGTGGGTGTGGTGGAGGTGGTGATGATGAATGGTCAGTAGTAGAAGTGGCGGTGGAAGTAGGTGGTGGCTGCTCATTGATGGGAATACTTGGAGTGCCCTCATTAGTGGGCTCTGGATTCGAAGAGTTGTCATCGTCACGAATCATGTCTGGCAAGTTGTCAGGTGCAGCGAAGCTGACGATTTTTGGAGTGAACCTCAGAATATCGGTGGAAGGACATTCTGAGAAGATGAAGGCTGGCATGTTCAGTGAAAAGAGTTCATTAATGTTGATGAAGGATTCAGGTTCAGATACGTTTTACATGTGAACAGAGAACATGCAATAATAAATTTGTGTAGAAACACCGTCGGGTAGTGGAGAGAAGTAAGTGGTGGTTGGTGGCGTCTGTCGAGTGGCTTGCAGGATCTTAGTAGTGTCCGTCTGGAGCTTTGTAATAGCACCATAAGCATGGGAATTAGCGGTCGTCTTCTTAAGGTCTTCTTTAATCTTCTTAGAGAAGATGTCCTTGTGGACGGAACATTTAGCTGCTAATTGTTGCAAGTAGAAGCAGCGGTAGAGGTTCAAGATCGATAATCATGGCCATCATTCCCGCAAGTGGAACAGATCTTATCCTTAACGTGACAGTCGGTGGTGGAGTGGTTTTAAGAATAGCAAGTTCAACAAGGAAATATGTGAATGAAGCGTTCTGGCTCGACCTGTCGTGGTTTGATGTTATAATAAGAGATAGCAGGCCGTCTGACAGGGCTCAAGCGACCATACTAGTGTCCAGAAACGTGACCTTAAGCATTGATGAGGCATTGGATATCTTCGGGATACTTTCTACCGTGGCCCAATCATTCTGCTGCTTCGGTAGATAGGACCGTGATGATCTTATCAAGACGTTTCAGGAACACTGAACTTTTAGCCCTCAAGTAGGGAGAGGTTGAGATGACAAAGCCACGTTCGTCAAGGGTATTCATCACACTTGGGGTAAGGACTTTTTTTTAGCCTCCTCATAATCAATGAAGGTGATAAGGAAGGCTTCTTTCAGTGATGCAATGCCCGAGAACTTGACCCGCAGACAGCTTTTTAGGGCACCCGCAGGTGCGAGCTTCGAGGTATCGTTTACGGCAGAGCTTTTGGGTTTTATCTTCACACGATGATACATCGTGGAAGAGTAGAGATAGGTAAAGGTCCCCCTCCCTAATGGGAATCGTAGGCGAGACTGTAAAGATGAAAGTCAGAGCTTCTGCAGCTGCACAGGGCGAGATCTACAGAGCAAATGTGGAACATCCTGTCTTTGTCCGCCTTGTCAATTTCTAGCAGTATTTTAAATGTCGTTATCATATCCCCCCTATCCCTCCTCTCCTCCGATGTCGTCAGGTCGATCTCCCATAAACTTTCTTCGTAGGGCGCCCATGCTGACACCTCGTCACGTACCATCACTCGTTGTTGCCTCCCTGTCAGGTATTCTTTGATTCATTGCAGTGCCTTTCCTGTTATGGGTGCCTGATCCTCTAGCTTTTGCTAGAGGATTGTGTGGAACTGTATCGAAAGCCATCTTGCAGTCCAAGAAAACGCAATTTACCCACCTTTCTCTTTGCAACTGATGGTTGTTGTGTATAGGTGTTCCACCACTCTCCTGATAATCTTCTCCTGACTTTGCATATTATACACGTTAGTGACACTTGTCTATAGTATAATGCCTCTTGTCTATCTCCTTTCATAAAAATCGGGACTACATTTGCCGTCTTCCACACCTCAGGTAGTTGCCCAGTTTCAATGGACGTGTTGAAGACTGCTGTTAGTGGCACACACAGTTCCAGCCACAAAGGGAGTTGAATGATAGCTCTAGGCCTTTCATGTTGTAATCAACACATCACCAGGCAAATGGCAGGAAGGCAGGAAGTACCCTCAGGCATACCAATACCTATAGCCAGAAAGATTGAATATTACAACATTAGAAAAACAGCCAGCCCACAAGCACTGATACTGTAATAGTAGCCTAACGACCGTGACATGGCAGTTATCAAAACTTCGGCCAGACTACGCTATTACATATATAATAACCATATTGCCAGTGATATGGATATCACTGGCAATTTTATATATATATATATATATATATATATATATATATATATATATATATATATATATATATATATATATATATATATATATATATATATATATATAATAAACACACATTAGGGACAGAGTGGGGTTTTGAAGAAACAGTGGGGTTAGGGGGTGAGGGTTGGGGCAGGGAAGGTAGTAGCGCTGAGTATAAACTTAGGCACCTCAGCCCGTTTCTTGTCAGGACAAGACTTTGGGGAAGGAGATAGGAAATGTCGATGGAAAATCCATTACGGAAAGTGTTACGCTAAACTTGTGGCCAACCGGAATTGCAACAAGCCCCAGCCTACTCTTGATATTATATACATATATATATATATATATATATATATATATATATATATATATATATATATATATATATATATATATATATATATATATATGTATAAAATTGCCAGTGATATCCATATAAACCTTGGTAATAAATACCGACAAGTTGGTTTAGAAAGACACGTAAGCAAACACTATGACATATTTATTAGAAAACGTTTCGGTCCTGGGACCTTGATCACTTCTAGCATACAGAGGTAGAAAGACCCAGGATGCAACCCACACCAGTCCACTAACACCCAGGATGTGACCCACACCAGTCCACTAACACCCAGGATGCGACCCACACCAATCCACTAACACCCAGGATGCGACCCACACCAGTCCACTAACACCCAGGATGTGACCCACACCAGTCCACTAACACCCAGGATGCGACCCACACCAATCCACTAACACCCAGGATGCGACCCACACCAGTCCACTAACACCCAGGATGCGACCCACACTAGTCCACTAAGACCCAGGTACCCATTTTAAACTGATGAGTAAACAGGGACAGCAGGTGTCTTATGGAAACACGTCCCTAATGATGACCACCGGACCTGAGTGTGAGCTGAGTGCGCTAACGATCCAGCTACAATACACAAAAGCTAAAATATGGATAAAATTATCAGACAATAAAAGCAATGGACAAACACTCAACACACATAAATACTTTCATACCAGGCTAATATTACCAGTGTTTTAACATAGTATTTCTTTTCTTTCTTTCTTTGTTGGGTTTATCAGGACCACTGACAACATCAGCCGGAGTACCAAGCCTGGTTTCTCGATGATACCAGGAAAAATTGTTGCCCAAGGCTGGGCGATGAAAGAAAAGGAGCAAAAGTTCCTTTGAGATAGAGACTTGAAGTTTCCAATTAGATCCGGTGGACGCCCTTGCCAAGCCCCAACAGAGAGGGACGCCCTTGCCAAGCCCCAACAGAGAGGGATGCCATTGCCAAGCCCCAACAGAGAGGGATGCCCTTGCCAAGCCCCAACAGAGAGGGATGCCCTTGACAAGCCCCAACAGAGAGAGACGCCCTTGCCAAGCCCCAACAGAGAGGGACGCCCTTGACAAGCCCCAACAGAGAGGGACGCCCTTGCCAAGCCCCAACAGAGAAGAACGCCCTTGCCAAGCCCCAACAGAGAGGGATGCCCTTGCCAAGCCCCAACAGAGAGGGACGCCCTTGCCAAGCCCCAACAGAGAGGGACGCCCTTGCCAAGCCCCAACAGAGAGGGACGCCCTTGCCAAGCCCCAACAGAGAGGGATGCTCTTGACAAGCCCCAACAGAGGGACGCCCTTGCCAAACCCCAACAGAGAGGGACGCCTTTGCCAAGCCCCAACAGAAAGGGATGCCCTTGCCAAGCCCCAACAGAGAGGGACGCCCTTGCCAAGCTCCAACAGAGAAGGACGCCCACACTCCCACCAGAGTTCAGTAACCAGCTTCCCAACAAAGACCGTGAAAGTATTATCTGCAAAGCGGAAAAAAATGGAGCTGGCTAAAAGTAAGCCGATGAACAGGTGTCCCTCCTGTAGAGTGCCAGGTGTCCCTCCTGTAGAGTGCCAGGTGTCCCTCCTGTAGAGTGCCAGGTGTCCCTCCTGTAGAGTGCCAGGTGTCCCTCCTGTAGAGTGCCAGGTGTCCCTCCTGTAGAGTGCCAGGTGTCCCTCCTGTAGAGTGCCAGGTGTCCCTCCTGTAGAGTGCCAGGTGTCCCCTCCTGTAGAGTGCCAGGTGTCCCCTCCTGTAGAGTGCCAGGTGTCCCTCCTGTAGAGTGCCAGGTGTCCCTCCTGTAGAGTGCCAGGTGTCCCTCCTGTAGAGTGCCAGGTGTCCCTCCTGTAGAGTGCCAGGTGTCCCTCCTGTAGAGTGCCAGGTGTCCCTCCTGTAGAGTGCCAGGTGTCCCTCCTGTAGAGTGCCAGGTGCCCCTCCTGTAGAGTGCCAGGTGCCCCTCCAGTAGAGTGCCAGGTGTCCCTCCTGTAGAGTGCCAGGTGTCCCTCCTGTAAGATAAGAGATAAGATTTCCTTCGGATATTTAACCCCGGAGGGTTAGCCACCCAGGATAACCCAAGAAAGTCAGTGCGTCATCGAGGACTGCCTAACTTATTTCCATTGGGGTCCTTAATCTTGTCCCCCAGGATGCGACCCACACCAGTCGACTAACACCCAGGTACCTATTTGCTGCTAGGTGAACAGGACAACAGGTGTAAGGAAACATGTCAAAAATGTCTCCACCCGCCGGGAATCGAACCCGGGCCCTCCGTGTGTGAAGCGGGAGCTTTAGCCACCAGGCCACCGGGCCATGAGTGCCAGGTGTCCCTCCTGTAGAGTGCCAGGTGTACCTCATGTAGATTGCCAGGTATCACTCCTGTAGAGTGCCAGGTGTCCCTCCTGTAGAGTACCCGGCGGGCTAAATAGATGAGGACAAGCGTCCCAGTGAGAACTGGGGAAGTTTGTCACTGATACTCAAACGAGAGAGAGACGTCCACACCTTACGAAGGCTGACACAGAACTGCAGCAACACACCTAAAGCCAATAATAACCCAACAAAAAGCCGCAGTAAGAATAATCACTAAATCCCATCCCTGGCAACACCCCCCCCCCCACTCTTCATAGATCTAAACTTACTCCCTGTTCAGTACATCCACACTTACTACTGTGCAATCTACATCTACAGGACCTTAAATTCCAATATTAACCTTGACCTAAAATGCTTTCTTCATAGTTGTGACAGAACCCACAGGTATAACACCAGACACAAACATCTCTATGACATTCCCCGTGTTCGACTAAACCTTTACAACACCTTCAAAACTACCATTAGAAAACATCTCCCTGATACACCCCATCAGCTAACTACACGAATATCACCTGGTGGTTCACACTTACACTCACCCATTTGACCATAAACAGAAATATCAATCTTAATCTTAAAATAATGAATCCTAACTAGTCATAATTTGGCCTGTGATACTCCAATACTGAAACTATGTACTGTGCTAAAACAAAAGCATTCACATTGCTAAACTCACAAACTAGTATTTAGTCACTTAGCCTTAATACCAACTTACCTCATAATTTGTAATATTTTAAAGTTAAGAATTAGTCTAAGTCTGCCCGAAA
Source organism: Cherax quadricarinatus (assembly GCF_038502225.1). NCBI lineage: Eukaryota > Metazoa > Arthropoda > Malacostraca > Decapoda > Parastacidae > Cherax > Cherax quadricarinatus. Next base: position 11,054,675 of record NC_091339.1, on the reverse strand, counting down.
TGCCTAGCCATGCTAGGTGTTCTAGTGATACACTCTGTAATTAGTATTTTACTACATGTAAACCACGCAATAACCAAATTCTGTAAACTCAGCATTGTAATCCTTATAGAGAATAAACTTTGAATAGTAGGAGAGACACAAGAGTGTTGACAGCGTGTTGTTGTTGTTGGATTGTAGGGCCACTGACACCTTACACCGTATTGAGCCCTGCCTCCCGGGTTAACACAACATCTGTCACTGATACTCTGGGAATCTCAACATATTTAACTTGTATGCTCCTGCTGATAAGTTTAATTACTTGGAGCTCCCAACTGGTGCTCAGTCTGAGCCTACTCTTATTATTGGTGATTATAATGCAAGACACAAAAGCATTGGAAACTCTCAGTTTGGTAATCGTAATGGTAACCAACTGTTGTCACTCTTAAACAGTCATGATAATGTGCAAATTGTAGGTGACCTTGAACCCACACATATCTATGGAGGCGTCCTTGATCTGTGCCTGGGCTTCAACATTACTTCTGCCAGCTGTGAGTCTTCCATTGTAACAGATATAGCGTCTGATCATTTCCCTAGGCTAATCTCACTAGATATTGGTATAATCCTCCCTGGTGGGATATTCAAACGGAAACGTTTTAATGTTCCCCCTGATCAGCATGATGACTTTGTTGCACATGTGACTGACTGGTATAATTCCTCTAAGTGTACCTCTGTCGAGACTTTTAACAATGACCTTGTGAGCAGTATTCAGAACTTCTTAGAGCCGCCACTGAAACCTCCTACTACTCTAAATCCAAATGACTTCCATAATAATCATAAGTCTTATAAAAACCATACCTATTACAATGATTCTAAACTTCGAACATTGAAACGTACTGCTCGCAGACTAGGCCTAGCCTATAGAAACCATCGTACTCCTGAAATGCTGAGCCTCTTCCAAACTGCCCTTGCTGCTGCCAGAGAGCGTATGACAGAGCTGCGGCAAACAGACTGGGAACAATTTGTCAATGGTCTTAATGCTCACACCCCACTTAGCCGGGCATGGAGGGACATAAATAGAATTAAGGGTAACAGAACTGGGCAGATCGCGCACCCTCATCCCTTACATAGGGCGAATGAGTTAGTGCTTGGGCTGCTACATCTAGCTATGACAGTCTTCCCAGTACCACACAGGCGAAATTAATGGACAAATATGATGCAAGGGAGAGATTTGTTTGCTTTATGCTCAGCAAGGCAGATGACTGCAACATTCCTTTCACTAATTATGAACTTGATGCAGCACTAACTAAGGGCAACTCCACATCGCCTGGTGAGGACGGTGTTACTTACAACATACTCAGATTGCTGTGTCGAGTACCAGGTAATCCTTTACTTGAATTGTATAACACGAGTTATGTCACTGGGGAGCTCCCTAAATCATGGACCAACAGCTTCATTATTCTCATTCCGAAGCCCAATCAACAAAACTCATTTCGCCCAATATCCCTTACTAGCTGCTTGTGTAAAACATTCGAAAGGATGATTCTTAATCGTCTTATGCACAGAATTAAGCAATTCTTGTCTCCCCGGTTGCATGGCTTCATGCATGGAAGGAGTGTGCATCATTGCATTACCACCTTTCTCACTCTGCACACTGACAGCTCATACACTACCTTCCTTGACCTTAAATCCGCTTTTGATGTAGCCAACCGACATGTGAACTTGCCAGAATGGATGTTGGAGGATGGCTTCTCCGCTGGATTAAAGGTTACCTGTCCAACAGAAAGTCGTATGTGTTGTTCCAGGGACATAGAAGTGTAACTAAAGATTTTGAATTAGGAACCCCACAGGGAGGTGTGCTTAGTCCCACCCTTTTCAATATTCTGATTAATGCCTTACTTAATGCCATGGCTAGCCAGCCCCATCATTATATGGTTAGTTTTGCTGATGATATAATGATTCACACCACCGGATTCTCCAACACCCAAAACATTCATAATCATTTACTAGCCTCGTGTCAAGACCTGGGGTTAATAATCTCAGGGGATAAAACAAAGATACTCAACAGGCGTCCTCCTCGGCAGAGAGGCACAGTTCGTCAGATCCAGTTGCATGATGGGTCTCTTCTAGAATATGTAAGCAGATACAGGTATCTAGGCTTTGAGGTTCCACTACTTGGACCTGTTGTAACGAGACTTTGTCGCCAATACAAAGAAAGGCTGAGAGCACTTAGAGTTGTGACAGGTTTTCATCCCAGGTATGGAGCTAATGTTAAAATTGTGAAAATGATGTATCTTGCTTATATTAGATCATTGGTTGATTATGCGGCGCCACTACTTGCACTCGTGTCTGACTGGAAGCTTGGAGGGCTGGAAAAACTGCAAAACGAAGCAATGAGGATCATCCTAGGATGCCCTCGTACTGCCAAAATTTTAAATATGCGGAAAGAACTTAATATTCCAAGCATTCGAGATCGTGTTACTGAAAGAAATATCCTTATTGGGGTCAATATGCTTAGGTTAGCCCATTCAAACCCCTGCACAGAAGCCCTCCAAACTTTCCTCAGCACTGGTGAACATCCTTCCAGATGGATCAAAACTGGAACCGATCTCCGCATGAACCAGCTACATGATCTATGTCAAGTTAGACAACAGAGACATTTCCCTGCTCCATGGAATATTACCCCATTCCAAACTACCATTCCTCCATTTCCCCCAAAACTCTTCTTAAATCACAACCAAAGCTTCGTCGTGAAGCCAAACATGATGCCTTAAGCTGTATTGATAACTTAGTCACACACAACACTCTTTCACTAATTATTTACGTTGATGGTTCTGTTCACCAGTCCACTGGTGCAGCTGGTAGTGCTGCTGTTGTCATACAGAGTGATGGTTCTCTTCAAGAAATTGGAGCACGCATCAGTAACTGGGCCTCTACCCTTCAAACAGAACTGTTTGCCATACTCCTTGCACTCAAATGCGTCCATGTATCTAAGGTTGACACTTTAATTGTAACTGGTTCTCTGTCATCCATAAATGCTCTCAACTCATTAAGTATAAATTGTGGCATGCTTGTGTCAGAAGCCAGACATAGGTATGGTAAGATTGTGGACAGTGGAGTCAGAGTGCACATTCTGTGGATTCCATCTCACAATGGTCTTCAGATGCATGATAGAACTGATAAACTGGCTAAGCTGTATGCTTTCAAAGAGGGGGTAGATTACAATCTTGGGTTGTCAGTTAGCAGTTTGAGAACAATAATACGAAAAGAACTTCAAATGAACTTTATTGACTTAAGACTTAGGGAGATTGACACAAGTCAGTCCATCTATCATCATTCCATCATGCAGGAGGAGCCACATGTCTATAGTGCATCCAACAAGATAAGCAGACTCTTGGATGTCACTACTGCCCGGCTCCGGCTGGGTTACAAGTATCTTTGGCAGGTTAAATCACCGCCACCAGATGTAGACCAAACGAAATGTAAACTTTGCCAGATGGACTATTGTCACACCTTGCGTCATTATGTACTGGAGTGTGATCAAATTATTGAATTTAGAAACAACTCACTCAGAAATTTTCAAGAAATGGCAAAGTATTTTATCCACAGTGGTATATTACAGATCATTCTGGAGAAATACCCTGACTTTGCTAGCTGTAAATAATGCATTACCATGTGTGTGTGTGTGGGTGTGGGTGTGTGGGTGTGGGTGTGTGGGTGTGTGTGCGTGTGTGTGTGCGCGTGTGTGTGTGTGTGCGTGTGTGTGTGTGCGTGTGTGTGTGGGTGTGCGTGGTCGTGTGTATGAATATATTTGTATGCTCATGTGTGTGTGGGTGTGCGTGCTTGTGTGTATGCATATATTTGTACGCTCATGTGCATATGTCTGTGCATGCGCCCTCGTGTGTGTATGTGTGTGCGCACGCGCTAGTGTGGGTGAATGATCCACTTAATATTTGTATTTATAACTCATTACAATTGTGACCAGGTGTGGACGTATCAGTGGCTCATTACTTTGTAATTTGTTCATGACTGTAACCATGTATAGGAGTGAGGCTGATTCATTACCTCTGTAACTTACCATGATTGTGACCAGATCTACCTGGAGTTCATTACCTTTGTAACTAGTTCAGCTATCATAACTTTGGGGTCCAGTCACTGGACCCATTATGTACCTTTGTAATCATTTGACTACCGCCCACAGGATGGGTATGTGGTGACTACCGCCCACAGGATGGGTATTGGGTGCATAATAAAGATATTAAACTAACTAAACTACTCTGGGAAGAGAGAGACGTCCACACCTGACGAAGGCTGACGCAGAAGTCCTATGATAATCTATGTATTTGTGTCAGCGCTGTATAGCCCTTGTGGTTTAGCGCTTCTATTTAATAATAATAATAATAATAATAATAATAATAATAATAATGTATTTGTGTATACCTGAATAAACTTACTGATGTTACTCGTAATGACACGATTGCAAACAAACCATACCCCCGGCCTGGATTGAACCCGTGGTCATAGTCTCAAAACTCCAGCCCGTCGCATTAGTCACTAGACCAGCTAGCCACAATAAGATTCATCCAACTAGGTATATTTCTACACCATAGGAAGGTTAGCACAGGCACCACTGTGACCAAACCATACCCCCGGCCGGGGGTATGGTTTGTTTGCAATCGTGTCATTACGATTTCTTGAGTCATGTTGACGGCAGTGAAGGGACTTGAGCTAGAGTTCGTCACGGCCACGCTAGCTGGAGATTCGTCTGTAAAAACTTGCATTTGTGGTCACAGTGGTGCCTGTGCTAACCTTCCTATGGTGTAGAAATATACCTAGTTGGATGAATCTTATTGTGGCTAGCTGGTCTAGTGGCTAACGCGACGGGCTGGAGTTTTGAGACTCTATGACCGCGGGTTCTATCCCGGCCGGGGGTATGGTTTACTGATGTTATTTACTCCAGCCAGACGACCAGTATCACCATCATCTCTCACCATCACTACAACTAGCACTTTTAAATTATTATAATAAAAAAGAAGCGCTAAACCACAAGGGCTATACAGCACTGCTAGGCCTTTTAAAGCTAGCAGCCAGAAATCTAAAACTTGTCTTCAGTTCTTTCGCGCCTAGAGGCAGTTTTTTTAGGCACTTGATCATCTTGCAACTGGTGCTGCAAGATGATCTTGCAACTGAATGTTGTCTTATGGAGGATTTCATTGCTTCACTTTACTTTGATGTCCAGAGATCCAGGGATGATCTTATACACAAACAATGATGACCAAGTCATCCTGACTCTCACTCTCATAGTTATGTATATTAATTAACTCAAATTAAGTTTAATTAACACCTGTCCATTAATAAACAGAAAGGTTCAGGCGGGGATTGAACCGCCGTCCTCACATTTACAGTCCGACGCTCTACCGACTGAGCTATCAAGGGAAATTAAACGGGAAATTAAACACACACACACACACACACACACACACACACACACACACACACACACACACACACACACACACACACACACACACACACACACACACACACACACACAACACACACACACACACCACACACAACACACACACACACACACACACACACACACACACACACACACACACACACGTTCCTGACAATCAACTTCTTGGCATACTTTGTATCTTCTAATTCAGATCTTTATCAGTTTTTGTGGTGGTCCTGAGGGCGTCTCGCTGTCCACTTGACGTTTACCAGACTTATTAGTCTTCCTTAATTCAACCAGGTGACTTTTAATCTCTTGAATCAGTACACTATTTTGTAAATCATCGCAGGAAACATCTACATTATTCTTGAATTCGGTCAGCATTGACCTGACCATGTTGACTGACTTTATATCCGGGAAATATTTCATTCTAATGCGGAACCAGTAGACGATATCCATGTGGTGGGTGAGGCCGGAGCTGACAACTATGTCCATGAATGCCAGGGCATGGTAGGCGCAGGTATTGTTGTCCTGCTTTACACCGGTAATTTTCACAACTTTTGTGAAACAGGAGTGCTTTCTCATATATTGTTTTACTACTTGGAAGGCGATCTTAGAACAACCACCACCGTTGTAGTATATCAAGGTCCCATCTTGGCAGGCATATATGGAAACAACGTGATGGGCACCAGTCAAGGATACAATACAACCATGACCTTTGGGTAGAGGAGGCTGACGGAGTAGTTTCTTGTCCTTTAGTATTTTACACACCTGACCGAATGCTCGAGGCGTGTTATTTATAATGGTGGTGATGTCTTTCTTATTTAGTAGTCTCGTGGACTCTAGGAGTGGGTGATAGACACCTGTACACTTAACTTCCATTCTCTTCCCGTCACTCATCAATCCGATAAGTCACAAGGATACTTGCGGGGCTCGAACCCGCGTTGCTTGAGTTTTACAACTCTTGCTAACCACTAGGCTATGGGGATACAAGTAAACATTTTCAAAAATATGTATTTATACACCATAAGAATGTTTACATAGGTCCCTTGTAGTGAATGATAATGTAGTGAGTTATATAGTGATAGTGGCATGTGTTATATTAGTGTAGATAGTACAGTGAGTTATATAGTGATAGTGGCATGTGTTATATTAGTGTAGATAGTACAGTGAGTTACATAGTGAGAGTCTAGTGTTACATAGTGATTAGTGTAGTGTAGTGTATTGGTCACAAACATCCATGGTTGTTATGAAAGGCATTTCTTCAGATTAAGTCAGTTTTGTCCCGGGATGCGACCCACACCAGTTAAATAACACCCAGGTACCCATTTTTCTAATTGAGAACAGATAACCAGTGTAAAGAAACATGTTTCTACCTTTGTCAGGACTCGGACCTGGACCCTCTCCATGAAGCGTGAGCTTTATCCACTAGGTCAGAGAGCTTTATCCACAAGGCCAGAGAGCTTTGTCCACTATGCCAGAGAGGTTTATCCACCAGGCCAGAGAGCTTTATCCACCATGCCAGAGAGCTTTATCCACCAGGCCAGAGAGCTTTATCCACCAGGCCAGAGAGCTTTATCCACCAGGCCAGAGAGCTTTATCCACCAGGCCAGAGAGTTTTATCCACCAGGCCAGAGAGGTTTATTCACCTGCCAGAGAGGTTTATCCACCATGCCAGAGAGGTTTATCCACCAGGCCAGAGAGGTTTATCGACCATGCCAGAGAGCTTTATCCACCAGGCCAGAGAGGTTTATCCACCAGGCCAGAGAGCTTTATCCACCATGCCAGAGAGCTTTATCCACCAGGCCAGAGAGGTTTATCCACCAGGCCAGAGAGCTTTATCCACCATGCCAGAGAGCTTTATCCACCATGCCAGAGAGCTTTATCCACCATGCCAGAGAGCTTTATCCACCATACCCCCGGCCGGGGGTATGGTTTGGTCACAGTGGTGCCTGTGCTAACCTTCCTATGGTGTAGAAATTTACCTAGTTGGACGAATCTTATTGTGGCTAGCTGGTCTAGTGGCTAACGCGACGGTCTGGAGTTTTGAGACTCTATGACCGCGGGTTCTATCCCGGCCGGGGGTATGGTTTACTGATGTTATTTACTCCAGCCAGACGACCAGTATCACCATCATCTCTCACCATCACTACAACTAGCACTTTTAAATTATTATAATAAAAAAGAAGCGCTAAACCACAAGGGCTATACAGCACTGCTAGGCCTTTTAAAGCTAGCAGCCAGAAATCTAAAACTTGTCTTCAGTTCTTTCGCGCCTAGAGGCAGTTTTTTTAGGCACTTGATCATCTTGCAACTGGTGCTGCAAGATGATCTTGCAACTGAATGTTGTCTTATGGAGGATTTCATTGCTTCACTTTACTTTGATGTCCAGAGATCCAGGGATGATCTTATACACAAACAATGATGACCAAGTCATCCTGACTCTCACTCTCATAGTTATGTATATTAATTAACTCAAATTAAGTTTAATTAACACCTGTCCATTAATAAACAGAAAGGTTCAGGCGGGGATTGAACCGCCGTCCTCACATTTACAGTCCGACGCTCTACCGACTCAGCTAACAAGGGAAATTAAACGGGAGTATTCAGAAGTAATTGTAATTGTATTAATAACGATAAGAGTCACAATACCGTGACTGGAACGATACACAAATAACCCGCACATAAAAGAGAGAAGCTTACGACGACTTTGTAAATGGTCCAAGTCGGACCGAAACGTCGTCGTAAGCTTCTCTCTTTTATGTGCGGGTTATTTGTGTAATTGTATTATATTGTATTACAGTACAGTAGTCAAAAGATTACAGAGGTACATAATGGGTCCAGGGACTGTAGCTCAACATTACAGAGGTACATAATGGGTCCAGGGACTGTAGCTCAACATTACAGAGGTACATAATGGGTCCAGGGACTGTAGCTCAACATTACAGAGGTACATAATGGGTCCAGGGACTGTAGCTCAACATTACAGAGGTACATAATGGGTCCAGGGACTGTAGCTCAACATTACAGAGGTACATAATGGGTCCAGGAACTGTAGCTCAACATTACAGAGGTACATAATGGGTCCAGGAACTGGGCCCCCAAAGTTTTGATAGCTGAACAAGGTACAAAGGTAATGAATCATGTTAAGTCAATTTAATTACGTTTATACATGGCTACAATCATGAACAAAGTATACAGTAATGAGCAGTTCACACGTCCACAACCTGTCACAACTGTAATGAGTTATTGGTGCAAATATAAATTTTTGGGTCACACCACACACACACACACACACACACACACACACACACACACACACACACACACACACACACACACACACACACACACACACACACACACACAACACACACACACACACACACACACACACACACACACACACACACACACACACACACACACACACACACACACACACACACGTTCCTGACAATCAACTTCTTGGCATACTTTGTATCTTCTAATTCAGATCTTTATCAGTTTTTGTGGTGGTCCTGAGGGCGTCTCGCTGTCCACTTGACGTTTACCAGACTTATTAGTCTTCCTTAATTCAACCAGGTGACTTTTAATCTCTTGAATCAGTACACTATTTTGTAAATCATCGCAGGAAACATCTACATTATTCTTGAATTCGGTCAGCATTGACCTGACCATGTTGACTGACTTTATATCCGGGAAATATTTCATTCTAATGCGGAACCAGTAGACGATATCCATGTGGTGGGTGAGGCCGGAGCTGACAACTATGTCCATGAATGCCAGGGCATGGTAGGCGCAGGTATTGTTGTCCTGCTTTACACCGGTAATTTTCACAACTTTTGTGAAACAGGAGTGCTTTCTCATATATTGTTTTACTACTTTGAAGGCGATCTTAGAACAACCACCACCGTTGTAGTATATCAAGGTCCCATCTTGGCAGGCATATATGGAAACAACGTGATGGGCACCAGTCAAGGATACAATACATCCATGACCTTTGGGTAGAGGAGGCTGACGGAGTAGTTTCTTGTCCTTTAGTATTTTACACACCTGACCGAATGCTCGAGGCGTGTTATTTATAATGGTGGTGATGTCTTTCTTATTTAGTAGTCTCGTGGACTCTAGGAGTGGGTGATAGACACCTGTACACTTAACTTCCATTCTCTTCCCGTCACTCATCAATCCGATAAGTCACAAGGATACTTGCGGGGCTCGAACCCGCGTTGCTTGAGTTTTACAACTCTTGCTAACCACTAGGCTATGGGGATACAAGTAAACATTTTCAAAAATATGTATTTATACACCATAAGAATGTTTACATAGGTCCCTTGTAGTGAATGATAATGTAGTGAGTTATATAGTGATAGTGGCATGTGTTATATTAGTGTAGATAGTGCAGTGAGTTATATAGTGAGAGTCTAGTGTTACATAATGATAGTGTAGTGTAGTGTA
>NC_091339.1:10986352-11044677 GCF_038502225.1 Cherax quadricarinatus | reverse complement strand
AACCCATCCTCGTAAACACATACCAGGGATCCCATCCCGGTAACTTGGGATGGGATGATACCAAAATTTTTGCCGATACTGATACCGATACTTGATTTTCGACTAATACCGATACTTTTACTGTTCTTTATTTTTAAAATTATGATGATTATGTTCATTATCTTCTGCCGCCGCCACCTATACGTCTACTGCTACTATTACTACTGCTGCTGCTACTAGTACTACTATTACTAGTACTGCCACACTATTACTACTAATGTTGCTACTAATAGTGTTATTACTAATATTACAACTACTACTAGTGTTACTATTACTAGTAATACTACTATTACTGCTACCACCACCACTACTGCTACTATTAGTTGCAAACAGGTCAGGCTGGTACCAAGGTACCAGCTTGACCTGTTTGCAGGTACCAAGGTACCAGCTTGACCTGTTTGCAGGTACCAAGGTACCAGCTTGACCTGTTTGCAGGTACCAAGGTACCAGCTTGACCTGTTTGCAGGTACCAAGGTACCAGCTTGACCTGTTTGCAGGTACCAAGGTACCAGCCTGACCTGTTTGCAGGTACCAAGGTACCAGCCTGACCTGTTTGCAGGTACCAAGGTACCAGCTTGACCTGTTTGCAGGTACCAAGGTACCTGGAGTCTATAGTTCTCGTGTAAACTGTAAACAAAGTCTGTTTATTTATTTCAGAATTTGTTTATGATCAGTACTTCAGTGTGTGTAAACAAATATAGTACACAAGTATAGCCCAAGACATACACCTGTATACACTTCAACACACCTGTATACACTTCAACACACCTGTATACACTTCAACACACCTGTATACACTTCAACACACCTGTATACACTTCAACACACCTGTATACACTTCAACACACCTGTATACACTTCAACACACCTGTATACACTTCAACACGCCTGTATACACTTCAACACACCTGTATACACTTCAACACACCTGTATACACTTCAACACACCTGTATACACTTCAACACACCTATATACACTTCAACACGCCTGTATACACTTCAACACACCTGTATACACTTCAACACACCTGTATACACTTCAACACGCCTGTATACACTTCAACACACCTGTATACACTTCAACACACCTGTATACACTTCAACACACCTGTATACACTTCAACACACCTGTATACACTTCAACACACCTGTATACACTTCAACACACCTGTATACACTTCAACACACCTGTATACACTTCAGCACACCTGTATACACTTCAACACACCTGCATACACTTCAACACACCTGTATACACTTCAACACATCTGTATACACTTCAACACACCTGTATACACTTCAATACACCTGTATACACTTCAACACACCTGTATACACTTCAACACACCTGTATACACTTCAACACACCTGTATACACTTCAACACGCCTGTATACACTTCAACACACCTGTATACACTTCAACACACCTGTATACACTTCAACACACCTGTATACACTTCAACACACCTGTATACACTTCAACACACCTGTATACACTTCAACACACCTGTATACACTTCAACACACTTGTATACACTTCAACACACCTGTATACACTTCAACACACCTGTATACACTTCAACACACCTGTATACACTTCAGCACACCTATATACACTTCAACACACCTGCATACACTTCAACACACCTGTATACACTTCAACACACCTGTATACACTTCAACACACCTGTATACACTTCAATACACCTGTATACACTTCAACACACCTGTATACACTTCAACACACCTGTATACACTTCAACACACCTGTATACACTTCAACACACCTGTATACACTTCAACACGCCTGTATACACTTCAACACACCTGTATACACTTCAACACACCTGTATACACTTCAACACACCTGTATACACTTCAACACACCTGTATACACTTCAACACACCTGTATACACTTTAACACACCTGTATACACTTCAACACACCTGTATACACTTCAACACACCTGTATACACTTCAGCACACCTGTATACACTTCAACACACCTGTATACACTTCAACACACCTGTATACACTTCAACACACCTGTATACACTTCAACACACCTGTATACACTTCAACACACCTGTATACACTTCACACCTGTATACACTTCAACACACCTGTATACACTTCAACACATCTGTATACACTTCAACACATCTGTATACACTTCAACACACCTGTATACACTTCAACACACCTGTATACACTTCAACACACCTGTATACACTTCAACACACCTGTATACACTTCAACACACCTGTATACACTTCAACACACCTGTATACACTTCAACACACCTGTATACACTTCACACCTGTATACACTTCAACACACCTGTATACACTTCAACACATCTGTATACACTTCAACACATCTGTATACACTTCAACACACCTGTATACACTTCAACACACCTGTATACACTTCAACACACCTGTATACACTTCAACACACCTGTATACACTTCAACACACCTGTATACACTTCAATAAAATCTCAAACTAATACTGGAGCTGTTGATAGTTATATGATGACATTGATGCTGGTAGTAGTGGTATGATGACATTGATGCTGGTAGTAGTGGTATGATACTGATGCTGGTAGTAGTATGATGACATTGATGCTAGTAGTAGTGGTATGATGACACTGATGCTGGTAATAATGTTATAGTAACATTGATGCTGGTAGTATTGGTATGATGGCATTGATGCTTGTAGTAGTGGTATGATAGCATTTATGCTGGTAGTAGTGGTATGATGACAATGCTGGTAGTAGAGGTATTACAGCATTGTTGCTGGTAATAGTGGTATGATGACATTGATGGTTGTAGTAGTGGTATGGTGACATTGATGCTGATAGTAGTGGTATGGTGACATTGATGCTGATAGTAGTGATATGATGGCATTGATGCTGGTAGTTGTGGTATTATGACATTGATGGTTGTAGTAGTGGTATGATGACATTGATGCTGGTAGTATTTATTTGATGACATTGATACTGGTAGTATTTGTATGATGACATTGATGCTGGTATTGTTTGTATGATGACATTGATGCTGGTAGTGGAGGTATGATACATTGTTGCTGGTAATAGTGGTATGATGACATTGATCCTGGTAGTAGTGGTATGATGACTTTGATGGTTGTAGTAGTGGTATGATGACATTGATGCTGGTAGGAGAGGTATGATGACATTGATGCTGGTAGTAGATGTATGATGACATTGATGCTGGTAGTAGTGGTATGATGATGATATTAATATTGGCCTAAACTCTGCAGTGCTTTAAAGGGGTAAATGAAAGAGGAATAATACCTGTCTGACTCACTGTAACTGGAGTCCTGTGTCGCTGGAGCTACACGAGGCCGATATCGATGTCTTGATCGAAGAATGCTGAAAGTAGTCACTCGGGGTCGTTGCACCTTCGTGTTCTTTCACTCGCAACACACCGGGCACTTCACCGTCACTCAGTACCATCACTTTTTCATGAGTTTCGTGGAATTATTCACGGTAATGAAAGAGTTAAATAACACTGTATTTTACTTCAGTTCTCCCAATGTTTTCACTCCTGATTAGTTCTACCGCGAATTTCCTGACTCATCTTTTGCACTAGAGTATTCCTAGTGTCTTTAGAGGTTGCTAGTATGATCAAGAGTCTATGTGGGCACACTTCACTACGCACCTGTGGGGTTCTTCGTGATGCATTCACGCTCACTGCTTGAAAACGTATTGCAAAATTGGTTAGAGAACCTTAGGAGGTAATCAGACTTGATTCAAGGAATGGAAGTGTTGTTAGGGTCTTGGCATCAAGAGCCCTTCACAGATAGTAATGTCTTCGTGGTGGTTTCAGGAGCAGGTGCAGCCAGCGAGGTGATTACAGTACGTACTAAGGGCAGTAGACCTACCCCGCCACCACAACAACGTCTGCTGACAGTCAACATGTCTGCCGTTAATGTACACCTGGCTGCCTGGAGGGACCCACAGTGTCCCATCACTGCCTTCACTATCACACTCACACTTAGCAGCCAGAGGGACTGGCAGAGCGGTACGTAATGGTTGGCAGGATTTATTACAGTGATGGTCAAGCACTGAACACTTAGTACTAGGATAAGTATCTTCCTCATCCCTTCATTAACATTTAATAAACATAATGTCTTCATTATATGGAATATTCATACAAGGTTTCTGGGGAGAGTATAATATTCAGTTAAATGGGGAGCTTAATCATGAAAATACTGGGAATGTAGGTGCGCTTGGTACTAAGCATTTTCAGTTACCTTCTCGTCCTTCAGTGAGCCTCTCTGAGTAGGTGTTTGTGATCCTCTAGAAATAAGAAGTCAGACTCTCCTTTCATCTTCCATACAAGTTCCAACAGACCCCTCTCAAGAAAGGGTCGAATTTCAAAATTTCCTTTGTCTCCTCTGGAGCAGAGAGCCGAGACCAGTTTGGCTATAACCTCTTAACTACTCTCCTTCCCCTCTGTCTCAAGAAAAAGGCCACCAGACATTGGACTTAAAACTCTTATCCATTCCCAAAGTTTGTTATAAACTCGTTAATTCATAATTCGTCATTAACAAGAGCTGTCTTCTCCCCTAAGGTACAGTCTTGGGAACCAGGAGTTATGAATGGCTTTAAACATTTAAGCCTGGTTACACTTACCTTATTAGGAACCTTGAGGTCAACTGAACTTTCATGTTTATAATTTTAGATAAAAGAGAAACATGTTGGCTCAGCTGCTATCATCACTCACTGACCCTCGTGATATCACATTATCCGGTAAATGGACTGGATATGTAATTAATTAGGTATCCCTTAAGTAGGTAGGTAAGACACATAGGCAACAGTTAGGCAACTTTATTCCGAAACGTTTCGCCTACACAGTAGGCTTCTTCAGTCGAATACAGAAAGTAGGCAGGAACAGTAGAGAAGTGAAGACGATGTAATCAGTCCATCACCCTTGAAGTCGTAGAATTTGAGGTTGTCAGTCCCTCGGCCTGGAGAAGTTCAGTTCCATAGTCTATGGTGTTCAGTTCCTATGGAACTGAACTTCTCCAGGCCGAGGGACTGACAACCTCAAATTCTACGACTTCAAGGGTGATGGACTGATTACATCGTCTTCACATCTCTACTGTTCCTGCCTACTTTCTGTATTCGACTGAAGAAGCCTACTGTGTAGGCGAAACGTTTCGGAATAAAGTTGCCTAACTGTTGCCTATGTGTCTTACCTACCAACCTGTCGGTATTGTATACCATTTTGATGTTCATCCCTTAAGTAGTACCTTTAGTCGATGCCTGACTTTTTTTCCATCCAACGATTTTGTTTATAACTTGAGATCAACTTCAAATTTTCAACACTGATGAATTGTAATTAGGAAAGTATTCATGCAACTATTAGCAGATTAATAGCCAAACAGTTTTGCCTACTCAGTAAGTTTCGTCGGTAAATACATTGGTGACTGCAATCCTAAAGACAGTAGAAATGGATGGGTGTTTTGACATGATCAGTCCCTCAGTCTAGACCATCTTCCATCAAAGCTAAGGGACTGATCAACTCAGACTGCCTCCCTACTTCTACAGTACTAAAAGTGCCTCTGCATTTAATTGATAAAGTCTGTTGAGCAGGCGAAACTTTTCGTCAATACAGATGCTTAAGTGCTACACTCATTGACTACTGGAATATGCAGGTGCATTCCCAGTTTTGCTTACAGTGCTGTAACTTGAGAGGCCTCTCATCTGCTTTACACTTTCTACAATAGTCTATTCTACTCAAAAGATTTTCACTGGAATTATTACTGACCAATTTACTGATTTATTTTAAAAACTGTGTGGAGAATAACTGTGTAGAGAAGAATTGTGTAGAGAATAACTCTATAGGGAGTAGATGTGTGAAAAATAACTGTGCAGAAATCAGATTAATGTCTAATTTATTGTAAGTATATTATTGATGAAGCACTAAACCCGCAGTGTTCACCAAGAAGTATTCACAATGGAAGGTAATAATAATAATAATAATAATAATAATAATGATATGCACGTGTGTTAAACTCACAGGTGTGCAACACCGTCTGAGGAATGGGAGACAAGGTTAATTAAATCCAAGGAAGGAAGAAGCTTTCTCTAAATTCTTGGATAAATATCCCTTCACAAGAATGTAGGCAACCCTCTTTCAACCCAACACTTGCTGCTACAGTTTGCACTTGTATCACACATGGTGCCAAATTGTACCACACATGGTGCCAAATTGTACCACACATGGTGCCAAATTGTACCACACATGGTGTTAGTCTACAAATTTTATACACGTGAGGCCAGAATGTGCAGGTCACACGTGGTTTAGGAATTGATAATTTGCTCTTTCTTCTAATAGTGAGCGGACGCCTGGCAGGAACGCAGACAGAGTACACACTGGGGAAGCTCCTCCCTGCCACTTCCTATGAGATAAGTATCACTGCCACTAACCCTGCAGGGGAGACAACTGCCACGTACTCCTTCGTCACTCTCACCCTCACCGGAAGTAAGTGGAATCAGTCACATATTAAGTTACTTAAAGGTAGTGGTGGTGGTCTGTTCGTAAGGAAACCAGATGCGGGTTTTGTGAGATGATGATAAAACGTTGGGAAGTAATGCATCTATTGGTTAATAGGAGATATGTTGTACACGCTGTTTAAAAAGTAGTTGCATAGTTGACAGAAACAATATATACTTAGTGGCCATTTTATTAGGTGTACACATACATCTGTTCCTTAATGCAAATATCTACTCAGTCATGTGGCAGCACCTCAGTGCCTAAAAGCATGTATACATAGTTAGGTGGTTCAGTTGTTGCTCAGAATTAACATTAGAATGAGAAGCAAACATGATCTAAGTGACTTTGACCATGGAATAATTGTTGGTGTCAGATGGGGTGATTTGAGTATCTCAGAAACTTCTGATCTCCTGAGATTATCACACATAAGAACATAAGAAAGAAGGAACACTGCAGGAGGCCTACTGGCCAGTGCGAGGCAAGTCCAAGTCCTCTACTGACTTATGCCATTGACCCAACCTAGTCAGGTCCAGGTCACATCCACTTAAGGAAGGAGCACGGCATCAGACCAACTAGTACAAGCTAGTCAGGTTCAACTCACACCCACCCACACCCGCTCGTGTATTTATCTAACGTATTTTTAAAACTACGCAATGTTTTAGCTTCTATGACTGTACTCGGGAGTTTGTTCCACTCATCCACAACTCTATTACCAAACCAGTCCTTTCCTATATCCTTCCTGAATCTGAATTTTTCCAACTCGAAACTATTGCCGCGAGTCCTGCCTTGGCTAGATATTTTTAGCACGCTATTTACACCCACTTTCTTTATTCTAGTTTTCCATTTAAACACTTCAATTATATCCCCCTAATTCTACGAGGACATACGATGGTGTGGGTGCCTCTGAGCTAATTTCATTCTACTCCCCATTTGGTGATATACTGTACTGCTTGTAGAGGCTAGTAGGTACTAAACGGGGAGTAGAATGAAATTAGCTCAGAGGCACCCACACCACCGTATGTCCTCGGATCACGGTAAAACACCTAGTTCTGCTGGGTGCGTGATTCTTATAGGATTGAGTGGTCCTGTGGGTTAGAGCATATGTGATTTTCGCCCAGAGTACTTAGAGGATGAAATCAGCAAGATATTCAACATAGACACAAAACTGAGATATACTAGTGATTTTGTCGAGAAGGCACTAATGTCAGCAAGAAAGACTTTCTACAGGACTGAAACTAAGGAAGTGATTGCCAGGGAAAATGTACTAGTTTTACCATACAATGAGAGTGTGGTTTGCCTGCATGAGGCATTAAAAAGGCTTAATATAAATGTTACTTTCAAAAACACTGGGACTCTGAAACAAAGATTGATTAAAAACACACCTTCCAATAAAGTTGGTGGAGTTTACAAGATCCAATGCACTCATTGTCTTCTCTCATATATTGGTCAAACAGGTAACCTTCTGGAAACCAGAATAGCCCAACATAAATTTCTGCTATCGCAAGATGAACGTGTTAGTGTTCCGTTTGCATCTATCTTGACTATGAGAAAAAAATTTACCAATTCATTTCTCTCCGTGGCAGAGCACTTGCAGGAGGGGCTGGGTTCTGTGGCAGGGGGTGGGATGCTGGGATCGTCTTCAGGTGCTGGGTCGTCGGCACACGAGGTATTCACCGACCCTGCCTTCGTCGTGCCCGTCGTCATCTCCTGCATCGCTCTCATCTCCATCATCATCGCTATCACCCTCTGTCTCAAGAGAAGTAAGTAAAATCTTTTAAACCTCTAATCACTTACCTTATGATAAAACAGTAAAATACCGAAACTATTCAAGCAAAACAAACATGATTCACCCTCTCATTAGAAAGAAGGCTGACACTTCACATTGTGTGTTTGCTTGTGAGAAGGCCAGTGCATGCCTGCAATGTGTCAGTAACACTGTGTTTACTTCTCGTGTCTCAACAGTACTGTGTTTATCTGAAAAGATTTTGAGATGCGTGGGACCTGCTGTGTTGTGGGTTATTCATGTCGAATAAGATCGTCGAGTAAAATGCCAACACTGATCAGAGACAAAACTGTGCTGCATCACACACCTCTGTATAGATAACATTTTGTCTCAAATCAAAGTCAAAGTCAAGGTCAAATTTTATTTTTGGGGTTACTTCTTACCGCAGTTACTGTGAAAAGTTCCTAGTGATGCGAAGGATTTCGGGTTGGCTAAAACTATCACTTATAAATTACTTAATAGTAATACAAAAGATTTAAACACGTAATTTAATTTTTTCGCTGCTATTTTGCATAAAAAATATCTGTACAAAATAAAGTAAATTATATTAGCAAATTAATGAGTTAGCAATATAATACATAAGTGAGAGAGTAAATGATTGTTATATATATATTAATATTTTAAATCACGATCAGATATTTTTTAGCATAATTATTAAAATCTCTGTCTTACCATTGGCTGACAGTAACAGCTTTTGCATCAGCATGAATAATATGCTACATTTTCATTTTATTTTTTTCTTGCCAAGCCATTTGTTCCATTAAACATCGACATCAACTTGAAATAGATCTCTTTTAAATCCAGCGACATTTCTTTGAATATATTAACTACAGTGGAGCCAAATATTATCATTAGATTCTTTTAGTATCGGCATATTCAATTTTGATTATCATTTTATCCTAAAATGTCAAGACAAAGAATTTCAAGTTACGATACCAAATCTTGCTTTTATATAATAGATTAGGTAATTCATTATTACATTAAGTACCTAAACTCTAGTTTATGACTATGATGATTTATTTTCTCCTGTGTGATTGTCTCGCTACAATTTTACACTGAGAAACAATATAATAATCCAAAAAAATAAGAAATACTTCTTTACTGGCTTCTCTTTGTTTGTAATGATAATGTTTAGGTATTAAATTACTGGAGGTATTGAAATTCATGTATTCACACTGAAATAATTTACTAAGTTAAAATGTATAATTGATATATATAGTATAGTAAGGTGGCCCGTGGCCTGGTAGGCAAAGGTCTCACTTCACACGATGGATACAGACCCATAATGAATCTCACCATTTAATAATAATTATAATCTTTATTTATACAAGTACATGTACAAGGTGTGCAGGCTTAGCTGATATCACTGACACACTACTGTATAGGAAGCCGTTTGTTATGCAGAGCATTTTGGGCAAATTAAGTCAATTTTGTCCCAGGATGTGACCCACACCAGTCGCCTAACACTCAGCCAGGTACCCGTTTTACTGATGGGTGAACAGGGACAGCAGGTGTCTTATGTAAACACGTCCTAATGTTTTCCAGCCGTACCTGAGATTAGAGCTCAGGAACTCAGTGTGTGAGCTGAGTGTGCTAGCAATCGAGCTACGTGACACGTTTTGTTCTGGGTGAATTGTAGTCTTTCATTATATTTTTTTTTTAAATTAATACTATGAAGTACAAGAATTGTGGAAATATGTGGAGACTCCAAAATCCCCACCGACGGCTAGTAAACATTAAATGTTTAGTATTTTACATTGCATACCTAGGAGTGTGCGGTGCCTTTAATCTTCTTAATCCCCAAGACGGACCTGAATGAGACCTTAAATTCAGCTTAGCATTTTGAGGGATTTAGGCCTTAGGAATACTTTAGGGAGGCTTAATTCATTATTAAGTACTATTAGGATTATTACAGTAGGCTGATAGGTAAAAGAGAGCAGCTGGCAACTCAACAGGATGCTGAGATGAGTGAAGCACATGATCCGCTCTCCTCCTTCTGGTCAAGGCGAACTTAGAGGGACGAGTGGCACTTGTGAGAACAATGCCCAACAAAATATGCATCTAGCAGTTGGAGAAGTGACTGCAGATACCACCCAAAGGCCTCTTTGCCAGACCCCTGTGAGTTCATTCTAGTATTTGCCCCAGTAACCTAGGTAGCCACTGAACACTAATGTGGGTAAATGCAGGATTAGGGAACATTGGGTTATAAGCAAGGCAATGCCCCATCCTAGGGAAGAGATTAATAAAGTTTGCTAAGTAAATTACGCCCTGTGAGCATTGTACCAGAAGTTAGTAACTCTTGAGACATATGCTGATGCTGGTTAGGGAAGCCCGAAAAATCTAGGGGAGCCTAGGCCTTATGCCAGAGTTACTAACATCATAATTGTTTGTAGGTACCATCTCTTGCACATGACCATTGAATAAAAAGCTTCATGGGGTCAAGCTAACTTGGGATAGTCACTGGGGAATCTAGCTACAGACAGACTCCACAACAACTAAGTTTGTTCCAATTTGTGCATGGAGAGGTGGGACCTAGCTAGTGCTTCGTCTCTTTAAAACTTAGCAAAGAAGTAAAACAAGGGAAACTTGCGAGGGTAGGATTGTTAATTTTACATTAGCCCTGTCAGCAGCGATACCTTAGTTGTGCACCTCATAAGTTTCCACACAATAGCTTGTCTGGTCATTCAGACGTGGATGTGGAGCAAGCACGTGTAAGAGGCTAATAAAGTCTAGCATGGCTAAGCTCCGCTATGACATGTCAGTGAATTAAGAAAGTTAGGCTAATTTAGGTAAATTTACTTGCATACATAAATTTAAGAATTCAAAGCTAGTTAGGCAAGATAGACTAATATATTTGCATAGAGAATTATATTTCTTGAGAGGAAGGAAATCAAAAGGCTGGGCAGGAGATGCAACATCCTTTCAATAAAAAGAAGGGGCGCCACGAGTACTCTAGGAGACAACACAGTAAGTGTTAGGTGCTCAAGACTAAAGTTGCTTCCAGCATTCATGAGGAGGATTACCCCCCCCCCAAGATGGAGCTCCAGCAATGGTTGGCTGGCATAAAGTGTTAATTGCATTTGTCAAGAAAGAATTGACTCGTTTCAGTCTTGATCCAGGTGATTTAATTATATGCCACTGCATCATACATCAAAAAAATCTCTGTGCACAGCCGTTGCTGCTTAATAAATTTTGTCAAAAGCAGAGGGTTTAACAACCGCCAGTTTAAGAAGTTACTGAATGATCTTGACTCTGAGTACAGTGATCTTGTTTATCAGTGTGAGGTGCGGTGGCTGAGTCGCGGGAAGGTGCTCATGAGGTTTTTCGAACTGCAGGATGAAGTCAAGCAGTTCATTGAGATAATATAATAATATAATATCTTTATTTACTACAGGTACATGTACAAGGTATACAGACCTAGCTGACATCAATGACATACTACTATATAGAAAGCCGCTTGTTATGCTGAGCATTTCGGGCAAATTAGGCCAGTTTTTGTCCCAGGATGCAACCCACACCAGTCGACTAACTCCCAGGTACCAATTTTACTGATAGGTGAACATAGACAACCGGTGTAAAGAAACTCGCCCAAGTTTCTACCCTTGTTGGGAATCGAACCCACATCGTCGCTGTGTAAAGCGAGACCTTTAGCCACCAGGCCACGGGGCACTGTAATGAGAAAACCTGTCAGGGAACTCAGTGATAACAAGTGGCTGTGTGATCTAGCATTCATGGTGGACGTTACCAAGTACCTCTCAGAGCTGAACGTCAAGCTGCAGAGCCCCAACCAGCTTCTCAGCTCCCTACTTTCAAACATGAAATTATCTGAAGCTAAATTAAGGCTGTGGAAAGTGTAACTCGAAAGGCATAACATGGTGCATTTCCCCACTCTGGAAGGACAAAAGCCTTCTACGACACTTGAATATGTGGTGAATGTGCGAAACTAATTGAGGCATTTAATGAAAGATACAAGGACGTGAAAAGTAAGATAAGATAAGATGAGATAAGATTTCGTTCGGATTTTTAACCCTGGAGGGTTAGCCACCCAGGATAACCCAAGAAAGTCAGTGCATCATCGAGGACTGTCTAACTTATTTCCATTGGGGTCCTTAATCTTGTCCCCCAGGATTTATTTATTTATTTATTTATTTCCAATTTGTGCACACATACAGAGGTACAAAAAAAATACAGATAAGAGCAGCATGCCAAAGCCACTTATACTATGCATAGCATTACGGGCTGGCATAAAATTAACTTAAGATTAACTAAGCAATGATGAAATCATTGATAAAACATTAATGTAAAGAGATTACTATAAAGCACAAGTGAGTATTACAAAGACAGGTCATATGGTTGCATTCAGTCATATGAAGGATTCTGTTAGGTAGTGTATTTAAAAAATAATAAAGTTAGATTCGGTTTTAGGTTTAACATTTATGTGATACAATTGTGAGAAACATTTAAGATATACAATTTATAAGGTTCAGTTATTCAGTATTTATTTGGTTTTGGGTGAGTAAGTGATCTTTGAGAAGAGACTTGAATTTATAAACAGGTAGTGTTTCTTTTATATTTACAGGTAATGAATTCCAGATTTTAGGGCCTTTTATGTGCATTCAGTTTTTGCATAGTGTGAGATGGACACGAGGAACATCAAAGAGTGATCTGTGCCTTGTGTTATGGTCATGTGTTCTGTTGAGGTTGGCAAGGAGATGTTTGAGGGGAGGGTTAATATCAGAGTTAAGTGTTCTATGTATGTAATAGGTGCAGTAATAAGTATGGATGTTTTGTATGGTGAGTAGGTTTAGTGTATTGAATATTGGTGGAGTGTGCTGCCTGTAGTGAGAATTTGTTATCATTCTAACTGCAGCCTTTTGTTGGGTAATTAGTGGTCTGAGATGGTTAATTGTTGTTGAGCCCCATGCACAAATTCCATAGGTGAGATAGGGGTAAATAAGAGAGTGATATAGGGCCAGGAGGGCTGACTGTGGAACATAGTACCGTATCTTCGATAGTATGCCTACAGTCTTGGAAATTTTCTTAGAAATTTGTTGTATATGTGTATGAAATTTGAGTCTATTATCAAGGTGGATTCCTAAGAATTTTCCCTCTGTTAGTTTTGTGATAGGTGATCCGTTTATCATTATGTTAAGAGGGACATCTGTAGCTCTGTTACCAAACTGAATGAAGTAGGTTTTGTCAATGTTTAGTGTAAGTTTGTTAGTCCTCATCCAGGTAGATATTTTCTGTAATTCGGTATTTACAGTATTGGCTAGCGTGACTGGGCTCGGGTGAGAGAAGACGTATGTAGTGTCATCTGCAAATAGTGTGAGTTTGAGTAATTGCGAAGCATTTGGAAGGTCATTTATGTATAGGAGAAAGAGAAGAGGGCCAAGGACACTTCCCTGTGGGACACCAACTGTAATTGGTTGCGCAGAAGAGTTTGCCCCATTTGCGTACACATATTGGCTTCTGTTGCTGAGGTATGACTTGAGGTAGTTGAGGGAGTGCCCTCTTATACCATAGTGTGACAATTTTACGTGGAGCAAGTCATGGTCAACTGTATCAAAAGCTTTACGTAAGTCAATGAAGATCCCCAGTGGGACTTCTTTTTTCTCTATTGCCGTGTATATATGTTCTAGCATGTGTATAATAGCATCATTAGTATTTTTATTAGGCCTGAATCCAAATTGGCAGGGGTTGAGTATGTTTTGGGAGATAAGGTAGGAGTAGATTCGTTTATGAATTAATTTTTCGAAGATTTTTGAGAGAGGGTGTAAGTTGGATATTGGCCTATAGTTATTCAACTCTGTTTGGTCTCCTCCTTTGTGGATCGGGGTGACCCTTGCTATTTTGAGTACTGTAGGGAAGGTGGAGGATTCAATGGATTTGTTAAAGTGTTGCAATGATTGGTGATAGCACTTGTGACACTTTTTTGTATATAAAGGGTGGTAAGGTATTTAAATCTCCTGCCTTGTTTTTTAGTGCGTTGATAATAAGGGAGACTTCGTATGGATTAGTCGGAGCTAGGAACAGTGTGTTCGGGTAGTTGCCGGTGAGGTAGTCATTTGGTGGGGTATCTGAGCTTGGGATTTTATTGGCAAGGTTTTGTCCTATAGTGGAGAAGAAATCATTGAGTCTGTTTGCTGTTTCTGTTGGTGGGAGTTGGGGTTCATCTGATTTTGCTAATTTTATTTCGCTATTTCGTGAAATCTTTTTTGTTCCCAGAATTTCTGATAGGGTTTTCCAGGTCTTTTTTATATCACCTCGTAAGTTGGATAATCTGTTCTCATAATACAATTTTTTTGCCCTTCTTATCAGGCTGGTTAGGATTGACGAGTAACGTTTTGTTTGGTCTCTGGTTATGTGACCCATTCTGTACTGTTTTTCATATTGGTGTTTTGTATTTATGGATTTGAGAATGCTGGGTGTTAGCCAGGGACTGTTCAGTCTCTTTGCTGTCATCTGTTTAGTTTTTTTAGGGCAGTGCTTGTTATAGAGGTATTGGGTTTTTTTTAGAAAATTATTAATACATTCGTCAATATCTGTATAGGTTTCTAGCTCAGTGTGCCAATCAATGTTTGCTATTGCTGTTGTGAAGTTATTAATGGCTGCCTCATTGTGAAGTCTGAAGGTGACTTTAGTAGTGTCTTGGGGTAGTTTACCAAGAGTTGTTATGAGGAAAGTAGGGTAGTGGTCTGTGGTATTATCTGTAATTATGCCTGATTTTAAAGGGGATATGGTGTTGGTCCAGATGTGGTCAAGTAGGGAAACACTAGTCTCTGTAACTCTTGTAGGTTTTGTTACTGTTGGTAGTAACATACAGTTACTCATTGTGTTTGTGAATTCAGTAACGTGTGGGTCCTGGTCTTGCAGGAGATTTATATTGAAGTCACCTGAGAGTAGTAAGTGATCTTTGTTCATGCGTGCATCAGTTATCATACTTCCTAGATTTTGACTAAATTGGCTAATGTTTGACTGTGGAACTCTGTAGATGTTTATCAATGTGAGAGGTTTTTGTAGGTACTTGGATTTGAATTTAGCTATTATATATTCCCCATGTTCATCCCTTGTGCAAGTATTAGTGATACATTCTAGTTGGTCTGAGTAGTATATGGCTGTGCCACCCCCTTGTTGGTCTGGCCTACAGTTGTGTATGGCTGTGTAACCAGGAATGGCATAGACATCTGTACTATCAGGCTTTAGCCAGGTTTCAGTTAGTGTAATGATGGACATATTGGCATGTAAGGAATTTAGTAATGCTATGAGGTCATCGTATTGCTTGCTTAAAGATCTGATATTGTAGTTAAAGATAGTTATGTTGTTGTTGGCACTGAGAAGTGCCTTTGATTGTTCTGCAGTGTAGTAATTACAGTAACTGTTTGATTCATTTAAGTCATTAAATAAGAGGTTGGTATCAGGATCAATGCTTGTAATCATAAGATTTGTAGTGAATCTATAGTTTGAATTAAGTATAAAATAAAGTAAATAGTCTTAAGCTAAAAAATAGCACCTGGATTATTTAACAAATGTAAAATAATGAGCTAAGGGACTAATACAAATAAAGTGATGATCAAATAGTGGAGCTTGGGAATATGATAGTAGGTAGTACTATAAAGGTAATTTTTTAAAGTTAGAATTATAGTATAAAATTATAATATAAAAGGGACTAATATAGGTTGTGGTGAACAATAAAGTGGTAATCAAATAAATGAGCTTTGGAATATAATGGCAAAATTGTGAACTTATTCTACTTTAGCACCTGAGAATAGCACCTTGATTATTTTAACAATTGTGAATATATAAACTAGGGTAGTTATATAAAGCTAAAATAAAGGAGAAAATATATAAGGGACTAAAATTAAGTAATGGTAAGCAAAGTTAAATGGACAGATGGTAGGAATTATAATATAAACTTATAATATAAAAATACAATTTGAAATGGTACTTGCAATTGCACTAGAGTCTGGTATAGGTTGTTGATAAGATCAAGATTATAACTAGATTTAAATTGACAAAATAAAATTCACAATTAAAGTACCAAAAGAATAATAGTAAAAAAAATAACAATGGTAATGTCTTGGTTATAATATGATAATAAGATGGTAGACAGGTACCCAGGTACACAGGTACAAGGGATAATATAAAGGTTGGGGTTGAATATACAAACTTGAAAATTTGGCAACAAAATGTTATGGGAAGTATAAAATAATGTTTAATGTACAAAAGTAAAATTGACTGGTAGTAAATATGGTGTTTAATAAAATTTTAGTAAGTAATAATGATTACAAAAAAGTGAAAAAGTAATGTTTATTTCATTCAATATTGCACTGGTAGTTATACTTGAGGTTATATGGCAGTACAAGGTAGTTAAGAGTAATCTAGGATAGTAAATGTGGTATTAAAACAGGTAAAGGTAATTAGACAAGTAATGGTTATTAAATGTCAAAAATGTTAAGAATAAATTGAAATTTTAGTAAAAATGATATTTATTAATTTTAGTAAGTAATATCAATTGATAGTATTTAAAAAAATATGAGGTAGTAATATGGACAGAGAAAGTATCAATTCAGCTAATGTTTAAGCGAACAATAGTAAATAAGAAAATCACATAAGGTGACTTATGCTTACTAGTAAAATCACAAAATGAGGTAGTTGATTATTTAATTACTAAGAGATTGTACAATGAAATTTGAACAATAATGGAGCAAAACGTACACTACACTACGTAGGCTTTTAGGTTGGACATTGTTCAGTTATTCTCTGTAAGATTAGTATCCCTGAGAAATCGTGATAGATCATTCTCGTTCGTGATTGTGTACAGTTGACCTACATTTGTTTTCCTAACTAGAATTTTCCCATCCCGTGTGAAGCATTGGTGTATTGTGTCATTATTCTCTCGCTTAAGTTTTCTGACTCTATACAGGAGGTTCTGACGTTTTTTGGTAAGACACTCGTTTATGTATACCTCTTTCTTTACTTTAATAGATGCAATAATTAAGTCTTTTTTCCTGTCATGTGAGTGGAATCTAAGCATAACACTTTTTCTACCATGGGATCCTAGTAACCTGGCTTCTTTTATTTCTGACTCTGGTACAATAACACTTGTTTGGGCCTTTATGATCTGCAGAGTAATTCTTTACTGTTTGTTTGGTTCATATCACTGGGAAAAAGTGGACTGTTAACTATTATTGCGTCCGATAGTTTATCTTGTTCAGTTTTATCTTCTTGGAGAGCAAAGTAGTCACTGAACTGGTTATCTAAGTTGTTCTTCCACTCTTTAACTGCTTCTTCAACCTTTGTATTAAGAGATATTATTTGTTGGGTATGGCTATCTATGACTGTTTGGATGGTCTTGTCACAGTTAGTCATTCCTGGTGTTGATAACTTTTGTTCAAGACTGAGGATTTTGTTTTCGAGTTGTGTCATCCTGGTGTCTTGTTTTGTTAGCGTCTCTCGAAGATTCATATTTTCAATAACTAAGTTGGAGATGCATGACTTTAGGGTATCTGGATCGTTGGTCATACCTGAGAGACTACTTGGTAGGTTGAATCCGGGGAAGAGAGGCGAGGATGGGCTGGTGGCAGCCATGTTTGTTGTTATTGTTGTGGTGTCGCCTTGAGCGGTGGTGAGTGGGGTGGTTGCTGGGCCGGCGTCTTCCTGGCTACACTTGTTGAATAGTTGATTTTTCGGTGTTTTCTTGCTGGCCTTGGTGCTGTTTCCTCTTAGATTGCGCCTCATAATACTACAGGAATTGCTGTAGTTAAGAAGAAGTTGTAGTATACAAAGCTTAGGGTTACGTTGTTCGGCTGGCAGCGGGGTGTTGCTTTCGGTTTGTTTGCAGTCTTCCTTTGATCTCTATTTTTTCGATTTGTAGGTTTCACTGTTGGTAATCTTTGGTCATTCTGGGTGCTACGTTGGGTAGTGCAGTTTTGCTTGTAACTAGGTCATCATAGGAGCATTGGTAGCTCTGGTAGTTGGAGAAAAGTACGGAGCTTGGAAGTCGCTGCTGCCGCTGCCGCTGCCACAGTCGACTGCCACACCAGTCGACTAACATCCAGGTACCTATTTGCTGCTAGGTGAACAGGACAACAGGTGTAAGGAAACGTGTCGAAATGTTTCCGCCCGCCGGGAATCGAACCCGGGCCCTCCGTGTGTGAAGCGGGAGCTTTAGCCACCAGGAATTGAACATCTTTGCTACACTAGGGACGCCAAGCCCATGATGATTCTCTTCAAATCGTTCGTTCTCTCTAGGCTGGAATACTGCCGTACACTAACTTGCTGACCTGGAGAGTGTACAATGAACTTTCACGGTACACATAAGTACGATAAGGCACCTAAATTACTGGGGACGGTTGAAGGCCCTTGATCTGTATTCCCTGGAGTGCAGGCGAGAGAGATACATGACAATATACACATGGAAAATCCTAGAGGGATTAGTACCAAACATACACACGAAAATCACTCCCTATGACAGTAAAAGACTCGGCAGGAGATGCAACATTTCCCCAGTGAAAAGCAGGAGCGCTTTCTTAACTTATTAATCTCCAAACCTTCTTCATATTCTCAGCAAAATTTGTTGATAGCATCTCACCCTCTCATTTGTTCTCCTTTTACATTCCTTTTCTACTCTTATCCTCTATTTTTCCTTCAATATAATCCTCCCTCCTTATATCACTTTTTCTTTGGCAAAACGACTTACATGCTAACATTTTACGTCAGTTTAAATTCATTTAATATTGCTTCAAATCAGTGATATATATATATATATATATATATATATATATATATATATATATATATATATATATATATATATATATATATATATATATATATATATATTCGTTCAGGTTGATATCCTCTGATTTATGGCAAACACAGATTTTCATTAGCCAAACTCAGCGATTCGGCATAATTACCACTACATATACATATAGTCATTCACTAGTATAAGTACATAACACTTCTCATATTTTGTCGCCTGGGATTCTTTGCTAACAAAGTTTCTCTGCACCTGTTTTTTAGTAAGTTCAAACCTTATTAAAAATATTGTATCCAGTCAAGGCTATTTCTCTCTCAGCGGCTGTTTGAGTTCAACCAAGATTCATTTAAGAGCAATAATAGTATTTGCATGCTCTGTGGAGGCACAAGTTGATAATTTGCCCCTTTCTTGAAATAATGTATATTACCTGTAAAAGACTTCTTAATACACCCAGCAGATTTCCCCCAGGTTGAATTCCTGGTGCCTCCGAGTTACCTGACTAGCTGTGACAAGCCCACCTCTACCTCATTCCCCACCCTTCCCTGCCTGGTCTTCCTTTCCATCGTCACACTCTCTGCCCCATGTAGCCCCTCATGTAAGATACGTCCCAGTTCAATCATCTGCTTTACATGCTGCTCAAATGAAGTTCTTGCTTAAATTCGCTTCATTTACTATTTAAATTTTCCCATATTGAACATAGCGTTCGTATCATCTTGGAAGTAATTATGGTGAATATATGCTTAATAGTTGTGATGAATGGTTTGAAAAACCGACAAGTTGAAGATTGAGACACTTATGCAGCATATGGGAATCTTTATTCAGGAAACGTTTCGCCACACAGTGGCTTCATCAGTCCTTACGCCTTCCTCTTTGTATTGGACTGATGAAGCCACTGTGTGGCGAAACGTTTCCTGAATAAATATTCCCATATGCTGCATAAGTGTCTCAATCTTCATGCTTAATAGTATTCGTTTATAATCGCTGAGTTTATGATATTAGATTATAAAGTGATGTGTTCATGCTGTGTCCTGATGAGCCTTGCATACACTAACGATGTGGTTCGCCGGTGTTGTCCCGGCCCGGGTTTTTTCCAGTTGGTGACCTGGCGGGTCATACAGCAGGTCCGCACTCGAATGTATCCTTATACTGCCCTGGTCTACACGTAGCACCCCTATATAATATGGACTTTTAATTAAGTCTTATGATGAATACAGTTCCTCTGATGACTACCATCATCAAGGTTATTAAGGTGAACTTAAAGACTGTATTACGAAGGACCATATATAACGTTAATTTCACTGGTATTTTACAGGATCCTTGGGAAATTGTGAGAACCTTATTACCCTTCATATGACATCACAAAGAGAATATCAGCTCAAAAATATTTAGAAATATACGCTGAACATAATTTCAATGACAATGAATATAAAAGAGTGTAATAGGATCATATCTACAAATATGTTTAGGCAAACCTCGTTAAACAGCGATATTTTACCCAGGTTATTCCTTTATAAGTTCCTTCATTATTCTTGTGATGAATGGTTTGAAAAGCCGACAAGTTGAAGATTGAGACACTTATGCAGCATATGGGAA
The DNA here is from genome assembly GCF_038502225.1 of Cherax quadricarinatus. NCBI lineage: Eukaryota > Metazoa > Arthropoda > Malacostraca > Decapoda > Parastacidae > Cherax > Cherax quadricarinatus. The sequence goes on along the minus strand of NC_091339.1, from coordinate 11,023,966 downwards.
TCTTTATTCAGGAAACGTTTCGCCACACAGTGGCTTCATCAGTCCAATACAAAGAGGAAGGCGTAAGGAGAGGAGGAGAATGAGGTAATCAGTCCCTCAAACTGGAGTCCATGTGTTCAGTCCATCAATCTTGTAGAATGTAGATTCCCATATGCTGCATAAGTGTCTCAATCTTCATTATTCTTGTCCCTATGAAAAGTCTTACCCACGTGTAGCTACCAGTGAACAAAGAGGTGATCCTGGTGTTATATAGAGGGAATTCTAACCTTTTGATGTTTAATAAGGGTTGTGTAACCCTGTTAAAGAGTCCCAGCCAACTCCAAATTTAAACAGTTATTCCTGATGGGGGTTTATGTATACGACTGAGGAAACAGGTTGGCGCAGGGAGGCGAACGCCTCAGTTTACAGCCTTCGTTACAAATTCTAACATTTTCCTCGTATGTTCATCCAGGATCGGTTTACTTTAGGAAAACTAAATATCAGTAATAATGAACGTGTCTGAAACAGAAACTAAATTAAAAAAATTATTGGTATGTTGAGACAGTATTTACGTAGCTCTGATTTTATTACAAACAGTATGGAAGCACTTCCAGATAAACTTAATAATAATAGTAATATTTATTTCTACAAGTACATGTACATGGTATATAGGCCTAGCTGACATCAATGACATACTACTATATAGAAAGCCGCTTGTTATGCTGAGCATTTCAGGCAAATAAGGTCAGTTTTGTCCCAGGATGCGACCCACACCAGTTGACTAACATCCAGGTGTCCATTTTACTGATGAGTAAACATGGCCAGCAGGCGTCTTAAGGAAACACGTCCTAATATTTCCACTCGTACCGTGGATCGACCCCCGGACCTCATTGTGTGAGCTAAGTGCGCTAGCAATCGAGTTACGCCCAAGACTGGGCGTAAATATAAATGGACATTTAATAATTATAAGTAAATTAATTATTCCGTATAAATAAAAAAAAATTTTGTGTGAAATAGTATTTAATAGTAATTAACAACAGATCGTAAAAAATAGAAAATGATCAATAATTAGACAATAATCCTGTAATTACCAGAATCCTCTTCTCTCTGAATTTAATTTGTTCTAATATGAATTATGTAAGTTAAGTTGTGCAGGTTTATCCAGTATAACATTGATCCTCACAAATACGAGATATTCAGATATCGTCTACCTTTGATATACCTTTGATGAGTTTCGAGAGCCTTTCCACTTTCGGAGCTCGGCCATGGGTCAGGCTCGTCCGGTGCTAGCCTGATCAACCAGGCTGTTGCTGCTGGAGGCCCGCTCACCCATATATCCATCACAGCCTGGTTGATTCTGGTAATTAAGTCATCACCACTTAGGGATGTCCCTGAATTATGAGAGTGGCAGACCTGAGCGTCTCCCTGGGATCTGTGTGGGATATTTCAGACTGCTTTTGCCAATGCGTCAAACCAGTGTGGCTGAGTAATATTTTCGATTTCTAGACTCGTTGAACTAATTTCTATTTTTACTAATATTAAACTGCTGGAAGTCTCTCTTACACATTGAAGCTCAGTAGGCCTGAGCTCCGTTCGATAACTTCTCTGCGAACCCATGACTAAAATGATCAAGCGGTTACCTGACTAAAGTCAGCTTCCTGCTTATCCAACCTGTCGCACATGGCGTTAATTCTCTGTTAATTTAACTTAGCTTGTTCGAGAGCTAAATTGTTAAAAGAGCAAAATGGACACTTGCCTCGAAAATTGGTATCCACATTGGTGAAGAAATCCGCGATGAAGTTGAGTACAACAAGAACAGAAGCCATTTTAGCTAGTTAGCTCACGTTAATCCGTTAAACTCTGAAAACTAAAGCAAGGACAGCTGTATAACAGTAGGATTGGTGCTAAACTTGTAAAGGATTTATAGTGGAATGTATAATTGGAGGTAATCGTCTATGCTTATATACATAAAAGTGAGAGTTTCTCTAATTATATGGATGAACAACTGTTCGCCAGCATCTAGGCACTTTTCAACCCCCGTCCTTAAGATGATAAGAATATCAGAATGTCTAAATCTATGTATGTTACAGGATCAGGAGGGAATCTGGAGGGTCCTCCTGACGGTGATGATGGAGGACCTTCAGTGACTTCAGCAACGGAGAACAAGACCAACCCGGCAGTAAGGGAGCAGTATTATACCAGCGTCAGGAAACCACCGCCCTCACCAGTACACGACGTCAACGCACTCGACAGAATACCAGGTGGGTGTTGTCTAAGGGTGCAATATTGCTCTATTCCTGGGGAAGAGCTAGACTCGTCTGACTTATAATGTGATACCCTTTATTATTGTCAAGAGTAAGGCAAAGTGTAGGACGAGACTCGGAGCGTAGATGACAGTTTGTACTATATCTTATAAGTTGAAGCCAGGTCGATATCGTTAGCTGGAGGCCAGCTAACGGAGCTAAGGAGCCCAGGGTGGAAGGGGGCCAGTTACCATGGATGGCCAGTAATTATCAGGGAGGACGAGCACTGTTACCAAGACAGGTAGTAGTTCAAAATTCTATAGCACCTGGTGGTAAAACGAAGTCAGCAAAAATCTGGCAGCCAATAGGACAGAGCAAGGATAAGACAAACACAACTGTGGTAGATTTCTTTACCCTTGTATTCCTTCACCGTGCGTGATCACGACACTACCAGTTCGTGATCACGACATGCTCCAACCCACCTGGCTTGCACATAGCCAGATGGGCTGGAGTGACATCACCTTGGCTGGCTTAGCCGGCTTCCAGTGATAGCGGGTTGAATTGGACTTACGTAATAAGCACAGCTGTGGGTAATGGGAATAAGCCGTTAATCTGCCTCAGGGTTGGTGGAATTGATAAAGAAATGTGCAGGAGACAGGAGCTGAAAGTTGAGTACACGAGAGCTATAGATTTAATTAGGTCTAATGGAGGGGTCTCGATCACATGTAGCATTTTGCCTACAAAGAGAGTGGGCAATGAATGGATGTCTAGGGCACTTGGTGTAAATTGCTGGCAAGACAAGTACTATAAGTAACTTGGCAATCTCAGTCATTGACAAATGGAACAATTTCTATGGTACACATGATACATATGCAAGGGATGAGGTACATCTCTCTGGGGAAAGAGCAGAAGCATTACCCAGCTCTGTCAAGGGGGCTGTTGCTAAGTTGTCTGGGACTTTAAACTGACAGAAGATAGAGGTATGGGTGTGTGTGTGTGTGTGTGTGTGTGTGTGTATGGGAAACAAACAGGTTGTAGCACGAGAGATGAAAACAGCAAAAATTGAAAAGATACCTTAGCGAAATCTTCAAAAGACTTTGCTCATCATATATTCACAAATAAAATCAAAGGAATTATTCAACAAAGAGAGACAGTAGAGGGCAGTGACTTACATCCTTCAGGTCTAGTATACCAATAGTAGAAGTGCTAAAAATAAGATCAACTAAAACCAATTGCACGTACAACAAGCATAGATATATGTATTATTGATATAACAGAATCCTTGTTCAATGTGATAGATAAATGCATTCTGAACCCCACATACAAGGCTATAATTTATTCCACACTGATAGGGTGAACAGGAAGGGTGGTGGAGTGGCGATGTATGTCAGAGACAATTTCATCTGTTGCATTAGACAAGATGTATAAGTGACAACGACGGTCACTGAATCTATTTAGCTACAGTTTCTTCAGGGACGTGAAAGGCTAATCTTGGGTGTAATTTATAGGCCCCAAACCTTGGTAGGAAATACTAAACTTCTTTGGGACGAAATTACTAAGGCATCTAGATACAAAAATGTTGTGTTGGAGGGAGATTTTAACTTTAGCCACTTTGGTTGGAACAACTTGACAGGAAATCTTAGGTCTAGCGACTTTCTTGATAGATCCAGGATTATTTTTAAAACAGTTTGTGACAGAACCAACTAGAGGAAATAACCTGCTTGACTTGGTTCTTGCTAATAAAGAATCACTAGATATTAATCTTTAGGTTAATGATGAGCTTGGAGAAAGCAATCACAAATCACAGTTTAAAAAAAATCATGGAGTTAAATTAATAACTACAATCAAATCAAAATTCCTGATTTTGTTCAGCCGATTTTGTGAAACTGAGTGATTATCAAAGTAGAGTCGACTGGTGTGACCTGTGGGTCATGTAGGTGGAGATGGTAATGAATGTGACATTTGTCAAACCATAGTTCAAGCTGCCCAGACACCTAGTAGTGAGAAGGGTTGGATTCCAGAGAGACCTGACTTCTTACTTCTACTAGTGGATCCCGTTCCTTCAACGTCTTCAAGATCTTCCACCTCACTTTCGACAGTACACAGTATTTAAGACTCCATTTTCATGCTTCAGCTTCATATCGTTCCAGACCATGAAGTTGAACTCGGTCTTCCTGTTTGACTACCATATCCCTAGTGACTGTGATAATACATAATTTATCTTCTTCAGGCCCACTATAAAAATTAATTACTGGGATATTGTTAGTATTTTCCTGTGTGAAAACCGAGAGGAAATAATTATTAAAAATTGAGCACATTTCATTCTTTTTCTCAGTAAGATGCTCAGTTATTTTTAAAGGGGCCTATCTTTTCTTTAACTTTTGTTCTATATAAAAAAAAACTTTCGGGTTAGTTTTTGAACCCCTAGCAACTTTAATTTCATAGTCCCATTTAGATTTTATCTCTTTTTAACCTCCCTCTTAATGTGTATATATTTTCATAAGATGACCCTCATCTCTTCTGATGTGCCCATAAATTCCTTTCTTCTGCCCTAAAAGATGTTTGAGCCTATTCATCCATTTTGGGTCACTTCTATTGTATCATATTTCTTTATACAGAATAAATGTTCTTTGGCCAGCATGTATAGTGTTTAGAAAGCTGTCATACTGATAGCTCTTTTTCTTACTCCAGTCCACAGATGATAGGTGTTCTCTAAGCCCATTGTAATCTGCTAAGCAAAAATCTGGGACCATTACTGAGTTATCCCTACTATCATACTTCCATTCACTGCTAAAGGTCACTTGTGGTCACTTGTGCCAAGTTCCTCATTAATTTCTAAATTATTAACAATGGTTTCCTTGTTTTCCAGAACCAAGACAAGCACGTTATTTCTGTAACAAACTACTTTAAAAAAAATCCTGAACTACCTCTAAAAAGTCGTTAGACTCTAAATTCCGGGTTAATCTGACTAAAGTTTAAGTCCCTTAGAATTACTATGTTTTCGTGCCTTGTGGCCCCTAACAATTTCCTCCTAAAGTCGTCTCCCTTGGTCCCTATCCAAATTTGGGGGACAGTATACTATGCCAAAAATCAATTTTTTATGTGCCTCTGAAAATTCTACCCAGACAGACTCTGTATGTTATTTCAGACTTTATACCCATTTTTATGCAGTGTCACCCAACCCCCTTTCCGATACTTCTGTCTACGATACTTCTGTCTACGTGGAACAATTTAAAACCCTGAACGTGACATTCAGCAGGCATGTCCCGATTTTTCATATTAAACCACGTCTCAGTTACTGCAAATACATCATTGTTACCCGCACTTGCAACTATTCTCAACTTGTCCATCTTATTTATAGCACGCGACTATTTGTATAACATAAATTTAGATACCCTTCTCTTTTCCCTTCCTGCTCATTTCTGTTCTTCCACTATATTACTGTCCTTGTCACTTAGTGCAACTGGTTTTCCAATATTCACTAATAACTCTATACCCCATTCTGCCTATAGCTGGTTTCCCTAAAACTCACACTATCACTAGAGGGATTAGTACCAAATTTGCACATGAATATCACTCCCTACGAAAGCAAAAGACTCGGCAGGGACACCACTAGCACGATCAGAGACAGCACAGTAAGTGTCAGGGGCCCCAGGACTGTTCAACTGCTTCCCAGCATACGTAAGGGGGATTACCAATAGACTCCTGGCTGTCCTCAAGAAGGCTCTGGACAAGCACCTAAAGTCAGTACCTGACCAGCCGGGCTGTGGTTCATACTTCCGTTTATGTGCGGCCAACAGTAACAGCCTGATTGATCAGGCCCTGATCCACCATGAGGCTTGGTCACATACTGGGCCACAGACATGTTGACCCTCGAAATTCTCTCCAGGTATAATGAGAATTCATCGTTTTCCCACAAAAACCCATAACACGATTTCTGGTTTAAAGCCCTAACAGCCCCCTCCTCTGCATTGGTTAGTGCTCCCACCCCAAACCTAAATAAGTGAACCCCATCCCTTGTATACATGTCATTTCTGCCATAGAAGGGGTCCCAGTTGTCTATGATGTTATTGCATTTTCATTAGCGTTTGTCCAGCCACCAATTAACACCAATTGCCCTGGACAACCATTCATTTCCAAGTCCTCTCCTCGGCAAAATGCCACATATCACAGGGCTCCCATCCTTCTTCCTAATTATCTCTAGTGCTGACCTATACCTGCTAATAAGATCCTCACTCCTACATCTGCCAGCATCGTTGCCTCCCGCACTGAGACAGATAATAGGATGGCTCTCATTATCTCTCATGATGTCGTCCAGACGGCTAACATTATCCTTCATCCCAGCCCCAGGGAAACATACTCTCTGCCTCCTCTTCCTATCTCTTAGACAAAAGACCTATCCATAAACTTAACCTGACTGTCCCCAACTAAAACAATGTTCTTACCTTCACTGGTGGTGTTTATTGTGACGTTCTCGATGGTTTTCGTTGGGATGGTCTTCATTGGAATGGTCTTCGCTGGGGTTTCTACGGTCAACTCAACCTCATCTGCTAATGCTTCCTTGGTGCTCATTGTGACATTCCCACATTCGTAGGTTAGCACAGAAAATGGGTTCGAAGTTTCCACAGTAGTCTCCCGGTTCATTGCTGTTTCTGCCATTCCATCTGTCTTCCTGATCCTCAGTTTCGTTCCATGTCCGGCCACTGTCCAGGTTCCTTTCTTGAACTAAGGATTCACAACAGGAGGGCTACTACAAATCCCTTTGTTTTCCTCAGTCATTCGCCGTATCTGGAGCTTAGCCACTCATAGTTCCTCCATGAGCTGCTGGTAAAGTTGCTCAATAGAGGACATCTTGGTTCAGATTCACAAAGAGCAAGCTAGACACATCTTCACAGAAACAAGATGCATGTCACCATTGAGAAGCAAGGTACATGTCAACACTGAGAAGCAAGGTGCATGTCACCACTGAGAAGCAAGGTACATGTCACCACTGAGAAGCAAGGTACATGTCACCACTGAGAAGCAAGGTACATGTCACCACTGAGAAGCAAGGTACATGTCACCACTGAGAAGCAAGGTACATGTCACCACTGAGAAGCAAGGTACCCGTCACCACTGAGAAGCAAGGTACATGTCACCACTGAGAAGCAAGGTACATGTCACCACTGAGAAGCAAGGTACATGTCACCACTGAGAAGCAAGGTACATGTCACCACTGAGAAGCAAGGTACATGTCACCATTGAGAAGCAAGGTACATGTCACCATTAAGAAGCAAGGTACATGTCACCACTGAGAAGCAAGGTACATGTCACCACTGAGAAGCAAGGTACATGTCACCATTGAGAAGCAAGGTACATGTCACCACTGAGAAGCAAGGTACATGTCACCACTGAGAAGCAAGGTACATGTCACCACTGAGAATCAAGGTACATGTCACCACTGAGAAGCAAGGTACATGTCACCACTGAGAAGCAAGGTACATGTCACCACTGAGAAGCAAGGTACATGTCACCACTGAGAAGCAAGGTACATGTCACCACTGAGAAGCAAGGTACATGTCACCACTGAGAATCAAGGTACATGTCACCACTGAGAATCAAGGTACATGTCACCACTGAGAATCAACGTACATGTCACCACTGAGAAGCAAGGTACCCGTCACCGCTAACTGATAAGTTGAAAAATTAGACATGTGCAGCACTTGGGTATCTTTATTGAGGAAACGTTTCGCCACACACTGGCTTCATGTCCTATCCAAATAAGAATGGTGAAAATCAGAAGGAGCTTGAGGTAACCAGTCCCTGATTACCTCAAACTCCTTCTGATCTTCACCATTTTTCTTTGTATAGGACTGATGAAGCCAATGTGTGGCGATACGTTTCCTCAGTAAGGCTACCCAAGTGTTGCACATGTATCTAATTCTTCAATCTAATACAAAGAAGGCAACAGAAGTAGTAGAGATGTAAAGACGATATAATCAGTCCACCCTAAAAGACGTAGTTTTCAGGTGGTCAGTCCCTCAGCCTGGAGAAAAGTTTGTTCCATAGTCTGGAACAGTGTGGAGCTGAAGCAACAGTATGGAGACTCATATACTCTCAAAGATGAGGCGCTGATAATCTTGACGACAGGTGAAGCATATGTCTCATCAACTTGTCAATACCAAATTAATTCTAGTCACAAACAGATTGTGAATTGATAAAGTCCACATTTGTGTCTTTATCATCTTGTCGGTATTTTATGCCGTTTCTCTCTAAATAAAGGGGACATAAATAACATGCTAAAAATATCTAGCCGAGACAGGTACATAATGGGTTCAGGGACTGGATCGCAAAGTATTGATGAATGAATACGTTATAAAGTTAATGAGCTGTTTACATGTTTAGATCCCATCACAGTCGTAATGAGTTATTTATGCAAACACTAATTAGGCCACTCACCCACTCACACACACACACACACACACACACACACACACACACACACACACACACACACACACACACACACACACACACACACACACACACACACACACCTGCAGAAGGACTCCAGCCACGACACCCCAAAGGCAACTGAACAATCCAAACCAACCAACACACACCGATCCCTCTGTTCTCACCCCCCCCCCCACACCACAGTTACAGTATTAGAACAGAAGTTGAAGGTTTGGTACACAAATGCGGATGGATTAACGAATAAACATGAGGAATGGCAAGAAAGAATCAATGAGAAGTCCCCAGACATCATAGCAGTTACAGAAACAAAACTCACGGAGACAATAACAGATGCAATCTGCCCACCAGGATACAAGATCATGAGGAAAGATAGAAGGGGCAGAGGGGTAGGAGGGGTTGCTCTGCTCGTAAAAAACATGGGAGGCATAGACGAGACGGGAGAAAGAGACTACATAGTAGGTACGTCAGTCTGGGCAGCACAAAGTGGTCATTGCAGTGATGTATAATCCACCACAGAACTGCAGGAGGCCAAGAGAGGAATATGAAGAGAGCAACAGAGCAATGGTGGACACACTTGCTGAGGTGGCAAGAAGAGCTCACTCCAGCAGAGCAAAGTTGCTGGTTATGGGGGATTTCAACCACAGGGACATTGACTGGGAAAACCTGGAGCCACATGGGGGTCCGGAAACATGGAGAGCCAAGATGTTGGACGTGATGCTGGAAAACCTCATGCACCAACATGTTAAGGACACTACCAGAGTGAGAGGGGAGGATGAACCAGCAAGATTGGACCTTGTGTTCACCCTGGGCAGTTCAGACATTGAGGACATCACGTACGAGAGTCCCCTAGGAGCTAGTGACCACGTGGTTCTGTGCTTTGAATACATAGTAGAGCTGCAAGTGGAGAGAGTAACAGGAGTTGAATGGGAAAAGCCTGACTATAAAAGAGGGGACTACATAGGGCTGAGGAACTTCCTGCAGGAGGTTCCGTGGGACAGAGAACTGGCAGGAAAGCCAGTAAACGAAATAATGGAATATGTAACAAAATGCAAGGAGGCAGTGGAAAGGTTTATTCCCAAGGGCAACAGAAACAATGGGAAGACCAGAACGAGCCCCTGGTTTACCCGACGGTGTAAGGAGGCAAAAAACAAAGTGCAATAGAGAATGGAAAAAGTACAGAAGGCAGAGAACACATGAAAATAGGGAGATCAGTAGCAGAGCCAGGAACGAGTATGCCCAGCGACAGTATAAAAATAACATAGCATCGAAAATCAAGACTGACCCGAAACTGTTGTATAGCCACATCAGGAGGAAGACAACAGTGAAAGACCAGGTGATCAGATTGAGGACAGAAGGTGAAGAACTCACAAGAAATGATCAGGAGGTATGTGAGGAGCTAAACAGGAGATTTAAGGAAGTTTTTACAGTAGAGACAGGAAAGGCTTTGGGAAGACAGCACAGAAGGGAACATCAAGAGGGAATATACCAACAAGTGTTGGACCGGACAACATCTCCCCATGGGTCCTTAGAGAAGGAGCAGAGATGCTGTGCGTGCCCCTAACCACAATCTTCAACACATCCCTTGAAACTGGGCAACTACCTGAGAAATGGAAGACAGCAAATGTAGTCCCCATATTTAAGAAAGGAAACACAAATGAGGCACTAAACTACAGACCTGTGTCTCTGACATGTATTGTGTGCAAAGTCATGGAGAAGATTATCAAGAGGAGAGTGGTGGAACACCTGGAATGGAACAAGATTATAAATGAAAACCAGCATGGGTTCATGGAAGGCAAATCCTGTGTCACAAACCTTCTGGAGTTTTATGACAAGGTAACAGAAGTAAGACGCGAGAGAGAGGGGTGGGTAGATTGCGTTTTCCTAGACCGCAGGAAGGCCTTTGACACAGTTCCCCACAAGAGATTAGTGCAGAAGCTGGAGGATCAGGCACATATAACAGAGAGGGCACTGCAATGGATCAGGGAATACCTGACAGGGAGGCAACAACGAGTCATGGTACGTGAAGAGGTATCACAGTGGGCGCCTGTGACGAGCGGGGTCCCACAGGGGTCAGTTCTAGGACCAGTGCTATTTTTGATATATGCGAACGACATGATGGAAGGAATAGACTCTGAAGTGTCCCTGTTCGCAGATGATGTGAAGTTGATGAGAAGAATTAAATCGGATGAGGATGAGGCAGGACTGCAAAGAGACCTGGACAGGCTGGACATGTGGTCCAGAAACTGGCTTCTCGAATTCAACCCTGTCAAATGCAAAGTCATGAAGATTGGGGAGGGGCAAAGAAGACCGCAGACAGAGTATAGGCTAGGTGGACAAAGTCTGCAGACCTCACTCAGGGAGAAAGACCTTGGGGTGACCATAACACCGATCACGTCACCGGAGGCACACATCAACCAAATAACTGCTGCAGCATACGGGCGCCTGGCAAACCTGAGAATAGCGTTCCGATACCTTAATAAGGAATCGTTCAAGACACTGTACACTGTGTATGTTAGACCCATACTGGAGTATGCAGCATCAGTCTGGAACCCACACCTGGTCAAGCACGTCAAGAAGTTAGAGAAAGTACAAAGGTTTGCAACAAGGCTAGTCCCAGAGCTCAGGGGAATGTCGTACGAGGAAAGGTTGAGGGAAATCGGACTGACGACACTGGAGGACAGAAGGGTCAGGGGAGACATGATAACGACATACAACATACTGCGGGGAATAGACAAGGTGGACAGAGATAGGATGTTCAAGAGAGGGGACACAGAAACAAGGGGTCACAACTGGAAGCTGAAGACTCAGACGAGCCATAGGGACGTTAGGAAGTATTTCTTCAGTCATAGAGTCGTCAGGAAGTGGGATAGCCTAGCAAGTGAAGCAGTGGAGGCAGGAACCATACATAGTTTTAAGTAGAGGTATGACAAAGCTCAGGAAGCAGAGAGGGAGAGGACCTAGTAGCGATCAGTGAAGAGGCGGGGCCAGGAGCTGAGTCTCGACCCCTGCAACCATAATTAGGTGAGCAATTAGGTGAGTACACACACACACACACACACACACACACACACACACACAAATAGGCGAGTACACACACAGTGGTAATGCTTTATTACAGTTAGCAAAGTCAGGGTGTTTTCCCAGAATGGTTTGTAATATCTTCAACACTTCTGAGTTGTTTCTGAATTCAATAATTTTATCGCATTCCAGTACACAGTGACGCAAGGTGTGACAATTGTCTATCTGGTAAAGTTTACATTTCGTTAGGTGATGATTTTTAACCTCCCAAAGACATTTGTATCCCAGCTGTAGCCGGGCGGTAGTCATATCCAAGACTCTGCTTATTTTACTGGATGCACCATAGACATGTGACTCCTCCTCCTGCATGATAGAATGATGACAGATGGACTGACTGGTATCAGTCTCCCTCAGTCTTACGTCACTTAAGTCCAGTTGAAGTTCTTTTCGTGTTATTTTTTCTCAAACTGCTAACTGACAACCCAAAATTTGCAATCTATTCCCTCTTTGAAGCCAATTCATCAGTTCTATCATGCATCTGAAGACCAATGTGAGAAAGAATCCACAGTATGTGCACTCTGACTACACTGTCCACAATCCTACCATACCTGCACCTGGCTTCCGGCACAAGCATACCGCAGTTGATAAAGATTTGAGACCATTTATGGATGGTAGAGAATCAATTACAATTAAACATACAGGAAAGTACTGTTTTGTTAATAGAGTTGTGGATAAGTGGAACAAACTCCCGAGTAGCGTTAAAAATGGGTTAAGCAAGTACACAAGTGAATGTGGGTGGGTGTGAGTTAGACCTGCCTAGCATGGACCAGTAGGTCTGCCATAGTGCTCTCACTTCTTATATGTTGGGATGGCTTACGAAATGTTAAGATGGCTTACCACGTATCACCTTTTATGACCTGATGAAAAGTTATTTTGTATGGCCACACTTATTGATATTTGTTGTAACATAAATGCTGATATAATCACATATCTTGCTAAAGTTGATAAGACTTATGTGCAACTGTTAGGTATCTTTTTTTCGAAACGTTTTGCCTATACAATAGGCTTCTTCAGTTGAGTACAGAAGAGTTAGCAGAAGCAGTAGAGATGTGAAGACGATGCAGTCAGTCCATGGTTTAAACATTTTTTCTAGCTACGGTATACCTGGAGGGTGCTCCGGGGGTCAGCGCCCCCGCAAGGTCTGGTCAGGGAACAGGACTTATGTGAGTTTTATTCTTGTATTAACTGAACTGACTTGGTGGCGTTTCTTTCAGAATACGCAGAAGATATATACCCTTACGCAACTTTTCAAATCCAGCGGCAGGAAGAGACGTTGTCTACGCACCTGCAGACCTTAGTGTATCAAGACCCGAGAAGAACCACCGTGGAGACCCTCGCTTACTGGAAGGTCAGTATGTCTATTATTATCATATTTACAGGCAAATGCTGAACCCCCTATGGCTATTAAAACTCCTCAGAATAGATGGTGATAAATGGTATAAAATACCTTCACATTGGATAAATAAACGCAAATGCGGTATAATGCAATCTTTTACTGACAACGTTTCGCCCACACAGTGGCTTTATCAAGTCACAGACAGATAAGAACACAAGAAAAAAGGAGAACTATCTGGGTGAATAGGACATGTGTATTTATAAGGTGGAGAGTCAGGTCTTCTTCTTATGACCAGAGCTTTGGTAAGAAGGGTAAGGAAGAAGGATGGGTAAGGATAGAATTCTTGGAAAAGAGTGGGAGGGGGGAGAGAGGTAGGATATAAAAGGTAAGTGGCCCAACCACTTTGGTGTAATTTAGAAAGTGTATGTGGAATAATATAATATTCTTGAAGGGGTATAATACTAACCCATCAGAGTCACATAGATATAACAGATACATAAGTACATGACTCTGAATTGGTAGTAAATATACAAGTTGGAATTGCTTTTTTTGCGATTGCACAACGGATATTTAAACGACACTGAAGGCAATAATTTTCTGGCCAGTTCATAAAGAATTACTTGACACATTAGCTTCTTACAAGGTGGTGTCCCGCCATAGTAAATGTAGCATAATTTTAACAGTAGAATATTATACAAGATGTCTCCCTAATTGGGGGCGATGATTTTCTTAGTAAACATAGAAGGGTTCTGGTGTTACCCAATCATCTTCATCTGCAGGGAGGTTGCTCAATATCATTGGTCGATGGTAATCGTCTTTATGGATAAAACGACGGACCCTCTGTGGGAGAGTCATTCTTTGAGTCCTGTGAGGAGGAGTGTTGATGATATGATCTGTGGTATTTTCAACTTGGAGAGGATGTTCTCTATCTGGCATGTAGAGTTCTTGCAATGTATAGAGTTGTTTCTTCTTCAGGGTGTCAAGGCGTACATTTAAGGCAGTTATATCTTGTACATGTAAATCTGCCATTTTAACTCTGTCTCTCCTCCTGGTATCCGTAATGAAGCGGAGAGCTCTATTCTGGACCCGTTGTAACCGTAGCATGTTGGTCTTTGTTGTTAATGACATTGGGACACATGGGCATTCGAGTATAGGTCTTATTATCATTTTATACAAATTTTTTTGACATGTGGAGGGGCTTGATTAAATCTAAACAGACTGTTAAGACCGACTTTGGCTATGTTGATCTTTTTATTTACATGAGATGTTGAGTGGAGTAGCCTGTATATTTCATATCCCAAGATCTTGTTAGGGTTTCTAATGGCTACAAGTGTACCTCTGATGTAGTTAACTCCCTTATCTTCGATGGTTGATGCAAAAATCCTATCGTGCTAACAAGGACTTTGTCAGGATTAGTCGTAATTCTCCATTTCTTTTCCCAATTAGATGTTCGACGAAGTTCAATATTCATTTTTTCTATGACTCTCTCATACTTGTATTTTTCTGTTACCGGAGTTGACGAGACGACATGGATAACATCATCTGCAAATTGCGTTATAATTGTATCATTAAACTCTGGTTGAGGAAGGTCATTCACATAAATGTTAAATAGAATTGGACTAAGACAAGAACCTTGTGGGACACCAGCCGTCGGTATAAAAGGCTCTGTCGACCTGCCGTGAAAGGTGGGAATGAGTTTTCTTTGAGTTAAGAAGTTATATATTAATCTGAGAAAGGTCCAGTTATGGTCTGGTAGATCAATAAGTTTGTATATAAGACCATCATGCCATAAGCTATCAAAAGCTGTATGAACATCTCTGGTGGCAATTAGGGCAAGATTGCCCTGATGTTTTAGACTTGCTACTGCATCGAAAATAATATTTATCGCATGATGGGTACCTCTGTGTGTTCTAAAGCCAAATTGTTTTTCAGTAAAAAGGTGATTAAACTTCATATAGTAGTTCAATCTGTTGGAAATGATCTTCTCAAGAACTTTTCCAGTGACTTCAAGTAAAGATATAGGTCTATAGTTCCATGATTGATGGATGTCTTTATTGGGCTTAGCAAGAAAGATCATCCTAGCAGTCTTAAAAAAACTGGAAAATGTCCTGAGACCAAGATGGCATTAAAGATATTAACCAAAGACTGTTTACAATTTCTGGGTAGGAACTTTATTTGTTTCATTGTTATTCCAGAGAGACCAGGGGCTCTATTTCACATTCTTCCAATAACCTGACTCATCTCGAGTAATGTAATAGGTCTAGTAAGCGGGTGGGCGTCTTCAAGAGTTGATGTATCGATAGAAGGTAGTGGTTGTAGATCATCTAAGTTCTCATCTCTCCATTCATTTACCAACTGATAGTGATTATTGTTAAATCGACGACTGTTATTGTGGGAGAGAATTTTCTCCCATACATCACCCATCAAATTAGCCTGGTCCTGTGGATCATCAAGTTTAATCTCAACATCTTCATCATCATCAGTGAAGGTATGAATTAGGTAGTTAGGAGCCTTGTGCTTTGCCCCTAAAAGTTGTCGGATCTTACTCCAAAATTTTGCTGGCTCACGTTTATACTGATTAGCTTGGAGAACTAGCAGTTTCCATAAGTCACGTTTGTGATGACTAATCATGTTAATTAATTCTTGCCTCAATCTGTGCAATGTAGCTACTGGTGGTTGTCGCGTTTGAAGATGCCTTCGACATTCTGTTTGATAATTTCTCAAAGCGTCTCTAATTTCCCTCGTAGGTTTATATTGTTGGTAGATCTTTGTGGAAGCTAATTGACAGGTTGCATTAGTAGCATCAATTATTCGATTGTGAAGGGACCTGATCGCGTCGTCAATTGCAGTGGAAGGTAGATTTTCCAACGACACAATTTCATCGTCACCCAGAAATGCCCTGAAGGGGTCAAATCCTAGGGTGTTGAGATTGGGTTTAGGAGGTACAGGTATTCTAAATGGAGAAGTTTGTAGTTGTATTAAAACAGGGATATGGTCAGATCCTACGTTTCCACCAGGAGAGATACGACAATGAAAGAGGTCACAGTCTCTGTTTGTCAGGACTATATCTGGTGTCCCTGGATGAGGACCAATATACGATTTAAAGAATGGGCCTTGAAATGACAAGTTTCTGGCTGTCATGATATTAAATAGTTGTTTTCCTTTCAAGTCACCCAGTGGATTACCAGCTCCACAGTTGAAGAGGGCAGGGCGATGAGCATTAAAATCTCCCACTAGAATTGTTGGAATATTTCTGCTTAATATCCTATGTAGAGGAATGGACTCTATATATTGTTGTCTCGGGGGAAAATATCCAGTTGCTATCACTAGTTGGCCATGAGACGTCATCATTTCTATTGCAAGAATGTTATCTTCATCAACATGAATATTTTTAAATGCAAGGCCTAATTTAACTAAGATGGCTACGCCGCTATAGGGTCCTCTCGATTTCTCCACAGTAGAGTAACCACGTAATTTAATATGCTGATCAACTCTCGCAGCTGTCTCATTCAAGAGTATAACATCGAGATTGTAATTATGTAGTTCAACTTCAAGGAGGTAACGGTTATTAAAGAAATGTTGAACATTAAGTTGGAAAATTGTAATCCCCATTATTTCTTGCACTTCGCACGTGTACTGCGGTCTGAACGTCTGCAAGTAATGTGTTGTTTGGTATACACACTATCCCTGCTGGACTCGTCAAGGGAAGGAGGGAAGTTCTGAGTAGTTGCAAGTGTATTAAAAATGTCACCATCCTCTCTAGAAGTGGTAATATTAACAGAATCATTAGTCATTAGAGTCATCATCATAAAACTGAGGTGTGATAGTCCCAGTTTCAGGAAGCAGAGGCTCGTGAGAGTTAATGGGAGACTGTGGAGGCTCCAAAGGAAAATTTTGTAGGTCTGGTGAATTATCCTGGGAAAGTTCCTGTTCAACAGGATTGGCTGCAATAGCGGAAGAGTAAGCATCAATCTCTGGGGCATCATTAGGGTCAGGTATTGACTCATCGGTTTGAGGGGAGTTGACCATCTGGGTATGCGAGGTGGGTGATCCCTGGACAAGGGATGACTTAGGCTTATTTGTAGAAGTACAGTATGGTACATACTTCTTGTTATGAGAAGGCTGGGCCATAATAACCTTGACATTATCTGGGATAGTAATGGGAGTGATCCCATTAGCCATTAACAAATCATTTAAAATCTTAGAGCAGAGTTGAATGTTACCACCTGCTATGCCTTTGGCCATCATATACATTAGTTGTGCTCTCGTCATATCCCCGGCTGAGGATACTGAGACATGGGAGATGAGACTGAACCTTGTTGTTGCGTTTGTGTATGTTGTAGGTGAGGGTTAGATTGGGGCACTCCAAGAGGGGCAGAATTCCAAACATTGGAACCAGTGGAAGAGACCTGAGGAGTCCCACTAGATCCAGGCAAAGCTGGGAAGGAAGTTTGGGACATTGTTGGAGGTGCCTCGGGAGTGTTCTTCTTAGAATTGGACAGTTTCTTAGCTTCTAGAAGTTTCTGCATTTCCTTTTTCCTCTCGGGACAGATAGCAGAAACAGCATGATGCTTTCCACTGCAGAGTACACATTGGGTTTAGTTTTGTTATTACAATTTTTAAAAGAATGTTGCCCAGAGCATATGCTGCAAATTAGCATATGCATTTGTTGGTGGTATGACCAAATGCGTAACATTTGGAACATTGTGTAACACTGGCAAACCGCTCAAGAGAGATTTGGTCAGGTGTACATCTGGTGCCAAAACATTTGAAGCCATTTTGACACACTAGTTTGGCTTCTTCAGGTGTCTCAAGTATTAACTTTAATGTTTCCTGGTTGTTGCCAGGTTTAGAAAATTTATGTGCTTGGACAGCATGAAATTCTGAATTCTCTGCATTAAAGTCAGCAAGAAGTTCATTCACTGTGCTATCTCTCATGATGCTGTTAATTCTGGCAACAAACACAGTTCGCTGAGCTTGATAGCTTTCAGGTGCAATTGGGTGGATACCAAAAGTCTTCAATTTGTCCAGGACGTCCTGCTTAAGTAGTTGAAGTAACTCTTCTTCAGAAGAGAGGAGAAGTACTACCCCAGCGAGAGTTGCAAAAACATCCATTGGAGCAACAGTTGAATTTGAGCAAATGCATGCTAGAATTTCTTTTCTCGATTTTTGGTTGTCATCAACCCGTAATCTGACTCTTATCCGCGCCATGATGTCCAGGAAGGTACATCTGGCACATAAGTTACTTTAACAAAAAGGGTCTTTCCTTAGTGTTAGTCTAACATCCTATTTCAGCTGACTTATGAAGGTCAGCCCCTAAGATAGCCTACCCTCGAGTGGTGAAGAGGACAGGGCCCAAGGCAAAGATCGGCCGAATTTTAAAAAACCACACGGGCTACCGGATGGTCAAAATGCCTTGTGTTAACTCGCCAAAGCGAAGTTGCCGAAAAAGAAGAAGATAGGAAAGTCAGAAGGATAGCAATGTATGTAGTGTGTGGGCCAGTGTTGATGTTTGGGTGGGGGAAGGATGGGGGAAGGATGGGAGGATGAGGAAGAGAGGGGTGAACAAGCAAGCAAGTCACCGCCTTACCCTCTTGATGGGATGGTGCCCGAAGTAACTGCAAGCAAGTTTCCTCTCAGCTCTGGTAAAGAAATACTCAGGATAATCCAAGAAAAATCTTGAGTAACAGTGTTCAGAGTTGCTCTGCTCGAGAATTACTCAGGATAACTGAAGAGCAGGAACGACGACGTCTTCTCTCCACGACGGCTGGGCGGCTTCCTGTGTCTGTGTCCCGTGTCTGTCTGTCGAGAGTCAGGTGGAGAATGCTAATTATTATTTTTATAGTTAGTTTAATATCTTTATTATGCACCCCATACCCATCCTGTGGGGGGTAGTCAAAAGATTACAGAAGTACATAATGGGTCCAGGGACTGGGCCTCAAAGTTTTGATAGCTGAGCAAGTTACAAAAGGTAATGAACTCACAATTTACAAAGGTAATAAAGTCTTAATTTACAAAGGTAATGAACTCCAGGTAGGTCTGGTCACAATCATGACAAGTTACAAAGGTATTTACAGGTTACAGAGGTACGTAATGGGTCCTGAGAAAGTGCTTATCCAGTAATGTTCTTTAAAGTATCTGAGGATTAGAGTATATGAGGAAGACACAATAATACAATCAGGATTAATCTGATCAAATAGAAGCTAGCTCTAATTCCTCTAATTCCTTGAATTGCGAGCTCTTGCTAATTTAGTGTGCTTCTGTGAATATCAAAATAAGTATATATATTTCGGTCGCTGCAGAGACCAGGAAGTTTCCCCAATGTTGCATTACCCCAGCCTCCTGTACTGCAATGTTGCATTACCCCAGCCTCCTGTACTGCAATGTTGCATTACCCCAGCCTCCTGTACTGCAATGTTGCATTACCCCAGCCTCCTGTACTGCAATGATGCATTGCCCCAGCCTCCTGTACTGCAATGTTGCATTACCCCAGCCTCCTGCACTGCAATGTTGCATTACCCCAGCCTCCTGTACTGCAATGTTGCATTACCCCAGCCTCCTGTACTGCAATGTTGCATTACCCCAGCCTCCTGTACTGCAATGTTGCATTACCCCAGCCTCCTGTACTGCAATGTTGCATTACCCCAGCCTCCTGTACTGCAATGTTGCATTACCCCAGCCTCCTGTACTGCAATGTTGCATTACCCCAGCCTCCTGTACTGCAATGTTGCATTATCCCAGCCTCCTGCACTGCAATGTTGCATTACCCCAGCCTCCTGCACTGCAATGTTGCATTATCCCAGCCTCCTGCGCTGCAATGTTGCATTACCCCAGCCTCCTGTACTGCAATGTTGCATAACCCCAGCCTTCTGCACTGCAATGTTGCATTACCCCAGCCTCCTACGCTGCAATGTTGCATTACCCCAGCCTCCTGTACTGCAATGTTGCATTACCCCAGCCTCCTGTACTGCAATGTTGCATTACCCCAGCCTCCTGTACTGCAATGTTGCATTACCCCAGCCTCCTGTACTGCAATGTTGCATTACCCCAGCCTCCTGCACTGCAATGTTGCATTACCTCAGCCTCCTGTACTGCAATGTTACATTACCCCAGCCTCCTGCACTGCAATGTTGCATTACCCCAGCCTCCTGTACTGCAATGTTGCATTACCCCAGCCTCCTGCACTGCAATGTTGCATTACCCCAGCCTCCTGCACTGCAATGTTGCATTACCCCAGCCTCCTGCACTGCAATGTTACATTACCCCAGCCTCCTGTACTGCAATGTTGTATTACCCCAGCCTCCTACACTGCAACGTTGCATTACCCCAGCCTCCTGTACTGCAATGTTGCATGACCCCAGTCTCCTGTACTGCAATGTTGCATTACCCCAGTCTCCTGTACTGCAATGTTGCATTACCCCAGCCTCCTGTACTGCAATGTTGCATTAACCCAGCCTCCTGTACTGCAATGTTGCATTACCCCAGTCTCCTGTACTGCAATGTTGCATTACCCCAGCCTCCTGTACTGCAATGTTGCATTACCCCAGTCTCCTGTACTGCAATGTTGCATTACCCCAGTCTCCTGTACTGCAATGTTGCATTACCCCAGCCTCCTGTACTGCAATGTTGCATGACCCCAGCCTCCTGAACTGCAATGCTGCATTACCCCAGCCTCCTGTACTGCAATGTTGCATTACCCCAGCCTCCTGCACTGCAATGTTGCATCACCACAGCCTCCCGTAGTGCAATGTTGCATTACCCCAGCCTCCTGCACTGCAATGTTGCATTACCCCAGCCTCCTGCACTGCAATGTTGCATTACCCCAGCCTCCTGTACTGCAATGTTGCATTACCCCAGCCTCCTGCACTGCAATGTTGCATTACCCCAGACTCCTGTACTGCAATGTTGCATTACCCCAGCCTCCTGTACTGAAATGTTGCATTACCCCAGCCTCCTGCACTGCAATGTTGCATTACCCCAGCCTCCTGCACTGCAATGTTGCATTACCCCAGCCGCCTTCTCTGCAATGTTGCATTACCCCAGCCTCCTGTACTGCAATGTTGCATTACCCCAGCCTCCTGTACTGCAATGTTGCATTACCCCAGCCTCCTGCACTGCAATGTTGCATTATCCCAGCCTCCTGTACTGCAATGTTGCATTACCCCAGCCTCCTGTACTGCAATGTTGCATTACCCCAGCCTCCTGCACTGCAATGTTGCATTACCCCAGCCTCCTGTACGGCAATGTTGCATTATCCCAGCCTCCTGTACTGCAATGTTGCATTACCCCAGCCTCCTGTACTGCAATGTTGCATTACCCCAGCCTCCTGTACTGCAATGTTGCATTACCCCAGCCTCCTGTACTGCAATGTTGCATTACCCCCAGCCTGCTGTACTGCAATGTTGCATTACCCCAGCCTCTACTGCAATGTTGCATTACCCCAGCCTCCTGCACTGCAATGTTGCATTATCCCAGCCTCCTGTACTGCAATGTTGCATTACCCCAGCCTCCTGTACTGCAATGTTGCATTACCCCAGCCTCCTGCACTGCAATCTTGCATTACCCCAGCCTCCTGCACTGCAATATTGCATTACCCCAGCCTCCTGTACTGCAATGTTGCATTACCCCAGCCTCCTGCACTGCAATGTTGCATTACCCCAGCCTCCTGTACGGCAATGTTGCATTATCCCAGCCTCCTGTACTGCAACGTTGCATTACCCCAGCCTCCTGTACTGCAATGTTGCATTACCCCAGCCTCCTGCACTGCAATGTTGCATTACCCCAGCCTCCTGTACTGCAATGTTGCATTACCCCCAGCCTGCTGTACTGCAATGTTGCATTACCCCAGCCTCTACTGCAATGTTGCATTACCCCAGCCTCCTGCACTGCAATGTTGCATTATCCCAGCCTCCTGTACTGCAATGTTGCATTACCCCAGCCTCCTGTACTGCAATGTTGCATTACCCCAGCCTCCTGCACTGCAATGTTGCATTACCCCAGCCTCCTGCACTGCAATATTGCATTACCCCAGCCTCCTGTACTGCAATGTTGCATTACCCCAGCCTCCTGCACTGCAATGTTGCATTACCCCAGCCTCCTGTACGGCAATGTTGCATTATCCCAGCCTCCTGTACTGCAACGTTGCATTACCCCAGCCTCCTGTACTGCAATGTTGCATTACCCCAGCCTCCTGCACTGCAATGTTGCATTACCCCAGCCTCCTGTACTGCAATGTTGCATTACCCCCAGCCTGCTGTACTGCAATGTTGCATTACCCCAGCCTCTACTGCAATGTTGCATTACCCCAGCTTCCTGCACTGCAATGTTGCATTATCCCAGCCTCCTGTACTGCAATGTTGCATTACCCCAGCCTCCTGTACTGCAATGTTGCATTACCCCAGCCTCCTGCACTGCAATGTTGCATTACCCCAGCCTCCTGCACTGCAATATTGCATTACCCCAGCCTCCTGTACTGCAATGTTGCATTACCCCAGCCTCCTGCACTGCAATGTTGCATTACCCCAGCCTCCTGTACTGCAATGTTGCATTACCCCAGCCTCCTGCACTGCAATGTTGCATTACCCCAGCCTCCTGCACTGCAATGTTGCATTACCCCAGCCTCCTGTACTGCAATGTTGCATTACCCCAGCCTCCTGCACTGCAATGTTGCATGACCCCAGCCTCCTGTACTGCAACGTTGCATTACCCAGCCTCCTGTACTGCAATGTTGCATTATCCCAGCCTCCTGCACTGCAATGTTGCATTACCCCAGCCTGATGCACTGCAATGTTGCATTACCCCAGCCTCCTGCACTGCAATGTTGCATTACCCCAGCCTCCTGTACTGCAATGTTGCATTACCCCAGCCTCCTGCACTGCAATGTTGCATTACCCCAGCCTCCTGCACTGCAATGTTGCATTACCCCAGCCTCCTGTACTGCAATGTTGCATTACCCCAGCCTCCTGTACTGCAATGTTGCATGACCCCCAGCCTCCTGTACTGCAATGTTGCATTACCCAGCCTCCTGCACTGCAATGTTGCATTACCCCAGCCTGATGCACTGCAATGTTGCATTACCCAAGCCTCCTGTACTGCAATGTTGCATTACCCCAGCCTCCTGTACTGCAATGTTGCATTACCCCAGCCTCCTGTATTGCAATGTTGCATTACCCCCAGCCTCCTGTACTGCAATGTTGCATTACCCCAGCCTCCTGTACTGCAATGTTGCATTACCCCAGCCTCTGCACTACAATGTTGCATTACCCCAGCCTCCTGCACTGCAATGTTGCATTACCCCAGCCTCCTGTACTGCAATGTTCCATTACCCCAGCCTCCTGCACTGCAATGTTGCATTACCCCAGCCTCCTGTACTGCAATGTTGCATTACCCCAGCCTCTGCACTACAATGTTGCATTACCCCAGCCTCCTGCACTGCAATGTTGCATTACCCCAGCCTCCTGTACTGCAATGTTCCATTACCCCAGCCTCCTGCACTGCAATGTTGCATTACCCCAGCCTCCTGTACTGCAATGTACGTGATAGGAATAGTGCAGAATGCCACATAAGTTTCTTTTACAGTAATGTACTAGCACTGAAGATCTGAAATGGATCAGAAGACATTCACAAGTCAGTATGTCAAATTAGAATATTTACACCTCAGATCTAATTCTAACAATCCAATTAGACACACTAGCATTCAAGAGAAACTGATGAGGTATTCTTTTGTTCTCAGAAAGACCAATATCCTGAAACACGTAAGCATACCACGGTTCAAGCTGCTCAAAATTTGCATTATCTGTTACCAGCGTTAAGGGGTACATAACAGGCCTACTGCCCAACAGAGGACAAAATCAGCTCAAACATTTAAGGTTTGGTATAAACCTTGTTAATAGACACTGACAAATTGGTTTAGAAACACATGTTAGCAAACACTAGAACATATTTGTATCATAGTGTTTGCTCACGTATCTTTCTAAACCAGTTTAACGTTTAAGAAAATTTTATTTAATTTTTTAGCAATGGTCTGGAGGGCACCAGATGTTACGTGCTCATGAAATATACTTTCTAGATTTAACCGACAATAACCCAATAAATTGACTTATTTCTGATCAGAAAAGACGTTCTCTTGTTAATTTATGAAAATCAGTTCGACTAATAAAATTGACATATCTAAACTTAACAGAAAAGTCATTCAAGGCGAAGCTTCTTCCAAGGAAAATGCTTCACCACTAAAAGTTTCAAGCCTACCAAAAGATGCATTCTCCAGTCAATGTACAGAATCCAATAAATTTTGCACATACACAGCCTAAAGAAAAAACACTTCCTCTGTTTTATTAAATGGATCAGCCATTAAAGATTTCTATCATTCATAGATGTTTTATTTTAATCAGGGAAAAGCGTTAAGCCTGTAAGGGTCATAGAGCGCCTTTGAAATCTGAGGCATTCATATTCGATTCAAGGAAGTGGAGTATAAGCCCAGTTCCCTAGATCAAGAGTCATCAATATCAAGGCACCCCCGAGGTCTACTTTAATTACTTAATTCAAAATAATAATATATCATTTCGAGAACAAATGTGGTAAAATGGCGCCCACAAACTGCATTATCAGTACCAACCTTCTAAGTAGGAAACACCAGTGTTGAATTTTGAAGCTGATCTGAAGAGACTTTCTAAATTTATTGCGATGAACCCAAATTTCGGAAATGGCCTACATAAAACTGAGCAGAAGGCTCCTAGACACGCCAGTTGTTCCATGAACCTATAACTAGTTTTAGCTGACCAGGTTTAAAAAATAGAAGCTGATAGTTGAAGTTGAAACGTTAAAGGCTTCTCATATTAACTAAATGAAAATGAAAACTTGGAAGAAAAAGAGAAAAAAACTCGGTGAACCAATAAAGGTCTCTTCTCAGGCATAACTAATAAACGTAAAGTGAAACAAGAGATTCTTGAGCATGTTGTGTTTTGGCTCTTTGGATATCCAGCAATACTGATTATATATTGTAGCCCAAGAACATGTAAGAATGTCTCAAGGGGTCTTTAAATGAGACAACTTTACACATAGTAGGAGACAGAATTTAACCAAAAACTGTGAGTGTTAAGAAGCACTAATGACTCGGGATGAGGTGAAGCAGCAGTATTCTGTCTCAGTCCCGTGTTCACCGCTGGTGAGACAGTATCTGTCACAGGCTGAGTAGACTCAGGTAGCAGTGATAGGAAGGTAAGCTAGCAGTTGTTCCACAGCAATGATGAGGCTCACATAGTGTAAGCTAGACTTGCTTCCCCAGATGGAGCATTTGATGAGTAAAGCTTACACCACTGCTCGCTGTACTTCCTTTTCCTCGTAGTTCGGGTGACCCAGTTTGACCCTGTGGGCTGAAGAAAGGCGGTAGAGTAATTATCTAAAGACGAAGTAAATCAGTCACACAGCTGACTGAAGGACCAAAACTCTTAAAATGTCAGTCATGTGTTAGTGCATTCAAGGGTGGAATGTCGGTGATATACCTGGACACATAACTCATAGCACCTCCAAATTACCAAGAGCGAGAAATTTAGGCTTAATCATATCTGCATACCAACCTGTGCTGAATACAAAAATTTCTACCTCATACAGAGCATGATGGGAACAGTTACCTTCCTCAGCCTTTGTTAACCATGGCTTCCAGACTTAAAGCACTTATTCCCACCTCAATTAAACACTTAGGGCTAACACCTAAAGGTGCTAAAATTGAGTTTAAAAATTATGATGTGAAGTTTATTGGGTATGAAACGAATATGAAAGAATGTGACACTGGGAATGCCCATAATACCACTTCAAACCCACTCACAACTCCAGCACCACACTGTCGCGGTAGTGACGAACAAATTCTACCT
The DNA here is from genome assembly GCF_038502225.1 of Cherax quadricarinatus. Taxonomy (NCBI): domain Eukaryota; kingdom Metazoa; phylum Arthropoda; class Malacostraca; order Decapoda; family Parastacidae; genus Cherax; species Cherax quadricarinatus. The sequence goes on along the minus strand of NC_091339.1, from coordinate 10,998,005 downwards.
TCTCCAAAGCGGTAACTACAGTCACTGTTCAGCACTGTTTCCTCATACTGAAAATAAGCTAAAGGCTGACAACACAAGACGTCCACAATACAAAGATACATTAGTGACTCGTGTGGGACACAACTCTATCTCATTTCTTTGCCGAGAGACTCAATTCACTTCAAGAATTCTGATAGCAACTACAGTGATTGTACATTTATTAGAAATAGTCAAAAATTTAAGCAGATAAGAGATGTTTTAAGTTCCGAGTATGTATATAAACTAGATGGTTTTGTGGATTTTTTTGTGACAAAAGCCGAGAAAAAGGATATTCTACTGTTTATAACTGAAAACAAACCAAAACAAATGCATAAAAGGGAAAATCAAAAAAGGAATAAAAGAAATCAATGAGGTCATATGGCAACACCCGCTGGAGCTGCTGTTGCCATCAAGCTGCCACAGTATTCAACTTCCTGCCAACATAATCATATAAGTGCGGGACCAATTCCACTCATTTTTTTATTAGTTCTACATAAAAAAAATGCTCTTCTATTTTAGATTTGTTTTAAATCGCGACAGAGATGGGACATTTATTTTCGATGCCATTAATTGTGACATGAAAACTCTAAGTTTTGTTAAGTTTATAAAAAAACAAGAGTCACAAAGTAAAAACAGCTAACAAATTAAAATAAAACACGAAAAAATTAAATAAACCAGATCAGAGGATGATACAAGAGCTCAGGGAACCAGGTGTCAGGTGATCTAAAGCTCAATAAATTCCTGTGTTGTTTGGCAGGTAACACCGGAGGCAGAGATAGATTAATGGTTATAAATGACCATAATTTTTAAAGGGGTGGACCGGTAAGCCAGCGGAAGGCCTCGGTCAGATGACCAAAAGCTCCAAAGGCGGGTCATCATCTGACTAAGACCCGCGTCAGGAAACATTTGCCCTGTTTCCTGACGAACCTTACCTAACCTAACCGGAGGCAGAATATCTCACGATCAACATCGCAGTCATTCACACACTTTCTCTGAAATCGATATATACAAGCGAAGGTTTTCCTCTCATAAATGATTACAAAGATTTAGTAATAGTCATAAATTATAACCGGAAACTAGAGTAAGCAATGTTTTGTTGCAACAACATAACGAACGCCATTCTTAGCCTCATAGGAAGAAATTTCCAGTAGAAAACAACTCTTGAAATAATATTATGATTTTCTTGTTAGACCCACTGCGTGTATGATGCTCTTGTTAGACCCCACTGCGTGTATGATGCTCTTGTTAGACCCCACTGCGTGTGTGATGCTCTTGTTAGACCCCACTGCGTGTATGATGCTCTTGTTAGACCCCACTGCGTGTATGATGCTCTTGTTAGACCCCACTGCGTGTATGATGCTCTTGTTAGACCCCACTGCGTGTATGATGCTCTTGTTAGACCCCACTGCGTGTGTGATGCTCTTGTTAGACCCCACTGCGTGTATGATGCTCTTGTTAGACCCCACTGCGTGTATGATGCTCTTGTTAGACCCCACTGCGTGTATGATGCTCTTGTTAGACCCCACTGCGTGTATGATGCTCTTGTTAGACCCCACTGCGTGTGTGATGCTCTTGTTAGACCCCACTGCGTGTATGATGCTCTTGTTAGACCCCACTGCGTGTGCGATGCTCTTGTTAGACCCCACTGCGTGTGTGATGTTCTTATTAGACCCCACTGCGTGTATGATGCTCTTGTTAGACCCCACTGCGTGTATGATGCTCTTGTTAGACCCCACTGCGTGTATGATGCTCTTGTTAGACCCCACTGCGTGTATGATGCTCTTGTTAGACCCCACTGCGTGTATGATGCTCTTGTTAGACCCCACTGCGTGTATGATGCTCTTGTTAGACCCCACTGCGTGTATGATGCTCTTGTTAGACCCCACTGCGTGTATGATGCTCTTGTTAGACCCCACTGCGTGTATGATGCTCTTGTTAGACCCCACTGCGTGTATGATGCTCTTGTTAGACCCCACTGCGTGTATGATGCTCTTGTTAGACCCCACTGCGTGTATGATGCTCTTGTTAGACCCCACTGCGTGTATGATGCTCTTGTTAGACCCCACTGCGTGTATGATGCTCTTGTTAGACCCCACTGCGTGTATGATGCTCTTGTTAGACCCGACTGCGTGTATGATGCTCTTGTTAGACCCCACTGCGTGTATGATGCTCTTGTTAGACCCCACTGCGTGTATGATGCTCTTGTTAGACCCCACTGCGTGTGTGATGCTCATGTTAGACCCCACTGCGTGTATGATGCTCTTGTTAGACCCCACTGCGTGTACGATGCTCTTGTTAGACCCCACTGCGTGTATGATGCTCTTGTTAGACCCCACTGCGTGTATGATGCTCTTGTTAGACCCCACTGCGAGTATGATGTTCTTGTTAGACACCACTGCGAGTATGATGCTCATGTTAGACCCCACTGCGAGTATGATGTTTTTGTTAGACATCACTGCGAGTATGATGCTCTTGTTAGACCCCACTGCATGTATGATGCTCTTGTTAGACCCCACTGCGTGTATGATGCTCTTGTTAGACCCCACTGCGTGTATGATGCACTTGTTAGACCCCACTGCGTGTATGATGCTCATGTTAGACCCCACTGCGAGTATGATGTTCTTGTTAGACATCACTGCGAGTATGATGCTCATGTTAGACCCCACTGCAAGTATGATGTTCTTGTTAGACACCACTGCGAGTATGATGCTCATGTTAGACCCCACTGCGAGTATGATGCTCATGTTAGACCCCACTGCGAGTATGATGTTCTTGTTAGACACCACTGCGAGTATGATGCTCTTGTTAGACCCCACTGCAAGTATGATGCTCTTGTTAGACCCCACTGCGAGTATGATGATCTTGTTAGACCCCACTACGAGTGTGATCTTGTTAGACCCCGCTGCGAGTATGATCTTGTTAGACCCCACTGCAAGTATGATGTTAGACCCCACTGCGAGTATGATGCTCTTGTTAGACCCCACTGCGAGTATGATGGCCTTGTTAGACCGCACTGCGAGTATGATGATCTTGTTAGACCCCACTGCGAGTGTGATCTTGTTAGACCCCACTGCGAGTATGATGCTCTTGTTAGACCCCACTGTGAGTATGATGTTCTTGTTAGACATCACTGCGAGTATGATGCTCATGTTAGACCCCACTGCAAGTATGATGTTCTTGTTAGACACCACTGCGAGTATGATGCTCATGTTAGACCCCACTGCGAGTATGATGTTCTTGTTAGACACCACTGCGAGTATGATGCTCTTGTTAGACCCCACTGCAAGTATGATGCTCTTGTTAGACCCCACTGCGAGTATGATGATCTTGTTAGACCCCACTACGAGTGTGATCTTGTTAGACCCCACTGCAAGTATGATGTTAGACACCACTGCGAGTATGATGCTCTTGTTAGACCCCACTGCGAGTATGATGGCCTTGTTAGACCGCACTGCGAGTATGATGATCTTGTTAGACCCCACTGCGAGTGTGATCTTGTTAGACCCCACTGCGAGTATGATGTTCTTGTTAGACCCCACTGCAAGTATGATGTTAGACCCCCACTGCGAGTATGATGCTCTTGTTAGACCCCACTGCGAGTATGATGCCCTTGTTAGACCCCACTACGAGTATGATGCTCATGTTAAACCCCACTGCGAGTATAATGCTCATGTTAGACCCTACTGCGAGTATGATGCTCTTGTTAGACCTCACTGCGAGTATAATGCTCTTGTTAGACCTCACTGCAAGTATAATGCTCTTGTTAGACCTCCACTGCGAGTATGATGCTCTTGTTAGACCCCACTGCGAGTATGATGCTCATGTTAAACCCCACTGCGAGTACTATAATGCTCATGTTAGACCCCACTGCGAGTATGATCCTCTTTTTAGACCTCCACTGCGAGTATGATGCTCTTGTTAGACCTCAATGCGAGTATAATGCTCTTGTTAGACCTCCACTGCGAGTATGATGCTCTTGTTAGACCTCACTGCGAGTATGCTGCTTAGGCTAAAGTTTCGCCGGGAAACAGGACAAGTGTTTCCAGACGCGGGTCTTATGATGACCCGCCACTGAAGCTTTTGGTCATCCGACCGAGAACCTTCCAATGGCTTACTAGTCCACCCTTTTGAAAATTGAAGCTGTAATCCACTGCGAGTATGCTGTTGTCGCCCATTATACAGAAAATGTCGATAAACTTAAAAGGATGCAAAGTAGAGCATCAACACTTAAATTATCGAGAAAGAATTAAATCACCGTTGTTTACAAACCTTCAAGAGTCTAAATTTGGCACAATCGAGCATGATTTTTTCCTTTACTACAGAGTGACACAAATACATTAAACAGCTGCATGACACTCTGGCAAGTGGTTTAAAATCTATAAATGCAAGGTTTTCTTTTTTCCTCAAAGAGAATTGCTGAGCACTGGAATGGTTTCCTAACACAAGTTGTTGGTGACAGAAAAATCAGACAAACACTTAATAAATATACGATATTACTATTTTGCAGTTAATTCCACAACACAGGATATTCTGCTAGTCACAAATCACCTGGAGTACAGTGTCTACTACTGCTACTAATAGTAGTAATAGTGGTGGTGGTAGTAGTAGTGGTGGCAGTAATAATAGTAGTAGTAGAAGTAGAAATTTTAGCAGTGGTAGTGGTGGTGGTGGTAGAAGTAGTAGTCGTAATTATTAGTAGCAGTAGTAGTGGTAGAAGTAGTAGTATGTAGTGGTGGTAAAAACAACAGTAGTGATATTGATAGTGGTAGTAGTAGAAGCAGTAGTATTAGTAAATAGCAGCAGCAGCAAAGGTAGTAATAGTAGCGCAAGTGGATTGAGAGACTTTTGCAACAGTTGGGAATCTTTATCGAGGAAACGTTTCACCAGCCGGTGACTTCTTCAGTGAAGTCTTCAACTCTCGCCAACCCTACAGGCATCACCTGGTTACGCTAGTAGATTTGTCCAATAGTGAGTCCACCTCCAACTACTCTAAAGCTAACCTATGACACTGAGCTTGACTCTATCATCATTACTGATTCTATGTCATCATTGAAGGCTCTTGGCTCATATAATGACTCCAACAACATGCTCATTGGGGAAGCCAGGTATAGATACTCAAAAATTAGGGACAAAGGAATTAATGTACAATTGCTATGGATCCCATCACACATTGGATTACTCCTTCATGATAAAGTTGATATGTTAGCCAAGAAGAGTACCCAGAAGGAGAACGTAGAATATAACTTTGGTATAACTGTGTCTAGCATTAGGAATAATATTAGGGAGGAAGTAAATAATGAAAATGATTGTTATAGGAATGCAGTTAGAAGCCTGAGTAGATCTATAACCCACTATGATAACATGAACGTAGATAAGTATGTTTATGGAGCAACTTGCAATGTGAACAGACTGACTGATGTTGTAGTGGCCAGGCTTAGGCTTGGTTACAAGTACTTCTGGCAGTTTGGGAGACACACAGATGATGATCAAACTAAATGTAAATTATGTGATCAGGCATATGGTCACTCTCTTGAACACTATGTGCTTAATTGTCCACTTATTGAGGAATACAGAGACAGACAGTATAATAACCTATGTGACATGTCAAGATATATTATTAATGAAAATAAGATACCAGATATACTAAGCAAATTTCCTAAATTTGCTTGTAACAGATAAGTGAACTATAGATATGTAGATATAAATCCATATGTATTCCTGTTAACCCTTTGGGGCCTAGTTCCTAGGCCTTTTGTGTATCCATATGCTCTCGCGCTACCGTCCACAGGATGGATATGGGGTGCACAATAAACTAGCCACTTCGGTGGCAAAATCTAATCTAAATCTCCAACTACTCTCCGAGCATATGCTGTATGTACTTTTCTCAAGACTGATAGACTGAACACATCAACTCCAGACTGAGGGACTGATTACCTCAAACTCCTCATTTTCCACCGTTCTTCTCTGTATTGAACTGAAGAAGGTACTGGCTGGCGAAACGTTTCCTCATGTTACAAAAGGGTCTCAGTCTTCAACAAGTCGGTTTTCCAAACAATATACATCACGTTAATAGTAGTAGTAGTAGCAGTAGTAGTGGCAGTAGTAGTGGTAGTAGTAGAAATAGTAATAGTAGAACCAGAAGAAATAGCAGAAGCAGTGCCTTCTGCACATTTCTACATGTCTCATTAAATTTCCATTTCTCTCTCTTATTTAAAAACTGACTTTGACTTGTTCGCAGACTGACAGCGGAAACAGTGGTAACAACAGAGATGGAAGAAGTGGCAGAGCAGCAGCAGCAGCAAGTGGAGGAAAAGGAGCGTCAGGAGGAGGAGGTATAGGAGGAGGAAGCAGTGCAGCAGGAGGAAGAGGAAGAGGAGGAAGAGAACTAGTGGGAGGACGAGCAGCAGCAGGAGTAGAAGGAAGAGGAGCAAGAGGAAGAGAAAGAGGAGGAGGAGACGGGGGAGGAATAAGAAGAAGAGTAGGAGGAGGTGAAGGGGAAGGAGGAAGAGGAGGAGGTGTAGGAGGAGGAAGAGGGGGAAGAAGAGAAATAGGAGGAAGAGGAGGAGAAATAGGAGGAGGAAGACGAGGAGACAGCGACGACTATGCCAGGGTGAAGAGATGTGGACTTAATTACGGTGGAGAAAGTGAAGATTACGAGGACAGTGTCAACAGTGACACTGACTCTGACCACGCTGCTTCCTCCCGTACCGAGAGTTCTGCCCACCTCGATGATACCCACCACACCCCCCTCTCTGACCGCAACCACCACCACAGTAAGTCTTACACCCACCACACCCCTCTCTCTGACCGCAACCACCACTACAGTAAGTCTTACACCCACCACTCCCCCCTCTCTGACAACAACCACCACCACAGTAAGTCTTACACCCATCACACCCCCCTTCTCTGACAGCAACCACCACCACAGTAAGTCTTACACCCACCCCACTCCCATCCCTCCCTTAGAATTCGTGGAGGGTGCACATCTCGCTTTAATCCTGCTTTGAATATCACTGATAAATTTTCTGTTTTCTTCCTGAGGTAGGAAGGTGGTGTATCAAGTTCCTAACTCATCCTGTGATGGGCTCGCTCCTGCACCTGCACTCCACTCTCACAATCCACGTCAAGTATGAGGCATAGAATACAATATTTGAAAATTAATGGACAGCTCAAAACCACTTCAGATATTATCAGAATAAGAGGTGCTATCGAAATTTTCAGTACTCAAATTATCGCGAGTGTCCTGGGTTAAATATGGTAGCAGCATAGATCACAGATAATGCTGCGTAGGACACAACTTTGTGAAGTAGCGTGACCGACACAACTTTGTGAAGTAGCGTGACCGACACAACTTTGTGAAGTAGCGTGACCGACACAACTTTGTGAAGTAGCGTGACCACTTACAATACCGTCCGTCATTCCGTTAAAAGAAAGATGGGCATTTTCTATCGTGTGGTCAAAGCATTGTTGCAATTTGTGTGTACTCACCTAATTGTACTCACCTAATTGTGGTTGCAGGGGTTGAGACTCAGCTCCTGGCCCCGCCTCTTCACTGATCGCTACTAGGTCCTCTCTCTGCTTCCTGAGCTGTATCATACCTCTTCTTAAAGGTATGTATGGTTCCTGCCTCCACTACTTCACTTGCTAGGCTATTCCACTTCCTGACAACTCTATGACTGAAGAAATACTTCCTAACGTCCCTGTGACTCGTCTGAGTCTTCAGCTTCCAGTTGTGACCCCTTGTCCCTGTGTCCCCTCTCTGGAACATCCTATCTCTGTCCACCTTGTCTATACCCCGCAGTATCTTGTATGTCGTTATCATGTCTCCCCTGACCCTTCTGTCCTCCAGTGTCGTCAGTCCGATTTCCCTTAACCTTTCCTCGTACGACATTCCCCTGAGCTCTGGGACTAGCCTTGTTGCAAACCTTTGTACTTTCTCTAACTTCTTGACGTGCTTGACCAGGTGTGGGTTCCAGACTGGTGCTTCATACTCCAGTATGGGCCTAACATACACAGTGTACAGTGTCTTGAACGATTCCTTATTAAGGTATCGGAACGCTATTCTCAGGTTTGCCAGGCGCCCGTATGCTGCAGCAGTTATTTGGTTGATGTATGCCTCCGGTGACGTGATCGGTGTTATGGTCACCCCAAGGTCTTTCTCCCTGAGTGAGGTCTGTAGACTTTGTCCACCTAGCCTATACTCTGTCTGCGGTCTTCTTTGCCCCTCCCCAATCTTCATGACTTTGCATTTGGCTGGATTGAATTTGAGAAGCCAGTTACTGGACCACATGTCCAGCCTGTCCAGGTCTCTTTGCAGTCCTGCCTCATCCTCATCCGATTTAATTCTTCACATCATCTGCAAACAGGGACACTCGGAGTCTATTCCTTCCATCATGTCGTTCACATATATCAAAAATAGCACTGGTCCTAGAACTGACCCCTGTGGGACCCCGCTTGTCACAGGCGCCCACTGTGATACCTCTTCACGTACCATGACTCGTTGCTGCCTCCCTGTCAGGTATTCCCTGATCCATTGCAGTGCCCTCCCTGTTACATGCGCCTGATCCTCCAGCTTCTGCACTAATCTCTTGTGGGGAACTGTGTCAAAGGCCTTCCTGCAGTCTAGGAAAATGCAATCTACCCACCCCTCTCTCTCGTGTCTTACTTCTGTTACCTTGTCATAAAACTCCAGGAGGTTTGTGATACACGATTTGCCTTCCATGAACCCATGCTGGTTTTCATTTATAATCTTGTTCCTTTCCAGGTGTTCGACCCCACTCCTCCTGATAATCTTCTCCATGACTTTGCACACAATACATGTCAGAGACACAGGTCTGTAGTTTAGCGCCTCGTTTCTGTTTCCTTTCTTAAATATGGGGACTACATTAGCTGTCTTCCATTTCTCAGGTAGTTGCCCAGTTTCAAGGGATGTGTTGAAGATTGTGGTTAGAGGCATGCACAGCATCTCTGCTCCTTCTCTAAGGACCCATGGGGTCCTTAGAGAAGGTCCCATCGCCGGTCCCATCGCCTTTGAGGTGTCAAGGTCACTTAAGAGCTTCTTCACCTCCTCCTCAGTTGTTCGTATGTCATCCAACACTTGTTGGTATATTCCCTCTTGATGTTCCCTTCTGTGCTGTCTTCCCACAGCCCTTCCTGTCTCTACTGTAAAAACTTCCTTAAATCTCCTGTTCAGCTCCTCACATACCTCCTGATCATTTCTTGTGAGTTCACCTTCTGTCCTTAATCTGATCACCTGGTCTTTGACTGTTGTCTTCCTCCTGTGTGTGTAAGAGAGAGAGAAAAAAAAATTTTGCTTCAAACTCGATAAAACGGCTAGTAAAACTTATAAAATGCTACAGCAAACATTTGGAGACGAATGGGTTGAACAGTGTTTTCATTGCTTTCCTCGAATCACAGCAGCATACGTCTATTTCGGATGAATGCTCTGGCCGTCCATCAGCGTCATAAACAGTCGCCAACATTGAAAAATGAGGAAAGTTATTCAGAAAGATCGTCGACGGAGCATCCAGGACATTGCAAGTGTTGTGGGAATTTTTATGAGTTGTGTTAAAGCACTGCGTCCGAAAATTTAATTATAAGGCGAGTGACTGTGACAACTGTGCCCCACTTGCCGACTCTAGACCAGAAAGACCATTGCTTTCTGGCCGAAAACAACATAGTGGTCGTCCCCCATCCCCCATTCTCTCAAGATTTAGCCCCCTGTGATTCGTTTCTCTTACCAAAAATTAAAATGGCAATAAAGGGACGGCCTTTTAATAACGTGGAAGACATTCAAGTAGATTCAGAGGAATCATTAGATACTGTTAAGAAACAAAAGTTTCAAAAATATTTTGAGAAGTGGCAGAGGCGTTGGGATCAGCGTATAGCCTCCAGAGAGATTATTTCGAGGAAGACAACTTCAACTAGGTGATTAGATAAGCCTATTTTTTTTCGTAGCAGTTTGGAATTTTTTTTACAGCACCACGTATTTAGTTGTAAAGTGTCCCTGTCGTATTCCTTCAGATAACCCACGTTCATACTGAATGGAAAAGCTCTGTTTATTTATGAAGAGGTCACTATTGATAGGTATGGATTCTTGCGATCAAAAATGACAATCAAAATGTCACAATAGTTATTCTTTGTCTTGCAGCTTTTGACTCCTGTATAATATTATATCACCAACTGGTTGAACCATACATGTGAAACTGAATTTTTTTTTATATAAACCTTACTAGCAAGGAACTAAGCTTTGATCAGTAGCCAAGTGTTTCTATATGCTGGAGAAACATGGTGACTTAATACTGGAAACTTTTAATATTTGTAAATGAATCGTTTATGCAACCTTACTCCGTCCGTTGATTTCCACTATGCTTTACCAAAACTTACAAAGAACTTAGTAATAACCAGAATATGCATCTCACAGTGGCAGATAAATCAAGGTCGTTTTTCATTTTAGATAAGGTGGAGTATTTAGATAAGATGAGCCATTTACTCAGTGACAATGAGCCATATGAGCCTCTTACTAAGAATGTCATTGACCAGGTTAATAGTCAATGTTAAGAAACGTTTAAAAAGGCTTTTGAAGGAAAATGATAAATTAATTAAACATCTGTCTGCCGTACTTGTATACATTGATTACGACACACACACACACACACACACACACACACACACACACACACACACACACACACACACACACACAAGGAATCTGGCTCATCCTACAATAATTTCAAGAAGTTTAGTTCTATATAACATATCTACATTGTTAATTAAACTCCCTTGGCAGGAAGGATTTCGGATGAACATATAAAAAAAATATGGACTCCACAGGGAGACTCCAGAATTTAAATATGTTCAATGAATTACTTTCCGGAGTTTGTATGTTACTGTCTTGTTCATCTGAGTCTGTCTCTATTTGTTAAAGTATCTCGAAGAGGAACTAGGAAATTTCCCTATGTCTTTCTCCATACTATAACTGAACTAATTAAACTGTATGTAATGGCCTGGAAGGTAGACGTTATGCAATGTACAATCCACTCTTCTCTCCCTGTGATGCGCAATTTATATATGGAGTTCTACGAGACAACGCTTTACAGATATTCTCCCAAAGAAAGCTAAGTGAATTAAATGTTTGTATGATGTTCTCTGTCTGTGGTTGAAAGATCAAAATCTTGATGAGTATTTACGTAAAAGAATAGTTTAGCTCCCTCTATAAAATTCTCAGTCAATCTTGACTGGGACAACAAACTACTATTTTTAGATGCTGTAGCCCATCTTGTCCATGGCAGCTTTAAATTGACATTGTACAGTATATATCAAGTCAGTGTGTCGTCGTGTATTCACTATTATTCCAGTCATAGTCCCTTATACTACATTAGTATGGATATTATTTGGGACAGTGATGAAATAAGGCATTTGGGAAATTAATGTTTATTTGAAAAATACACGACAATGATGTGACAGATAATTGATTTAATAAGAGACATGATTATCCTTTGTTTTTATAAGCATTGCTTATAAAATCGACCAATGTTGAATATATTTTGGCAAGTTCTTCGTCGTCGTACCAGGTTCTAATAACAGCAACAATTACCTTATCCACAGTTGAACAGTCCTGTTTCACTATCCTGCG
>NC_091339.1:10848852-10981352 GCF_038502225.1 Cherax quadricarinatus | reverse complement strand
CTTGATACCGCACCCCATTCTGACCCTGCCTTGTTTTTAGACCACTCTTCGGACACTCCTGATGCCCCTGTACCTCTAGCTGGTGCTGTTTCCTCACCCACTTCAGGTACCAGGGCTTCGACTGACTCCTTTGATTTGTCTGACCTCCGCTCTCCTTTGACTATTCTTCCGGCTTCTCCCTCTACGGTACCGGCAATTTTCGAATCGCCAGCCCGTTTCACAACGGACCAACTCCGGTCCTACTCCTAAACGCCAACGTCAATCTCCTGATGACGTTCCTTCGTTACCTTCCCATTCTACTCGGAAAAGACCGACACGTCATGCACTCTCTCTTCACCCTCAGTTTCGGATCACACAATGGACTAAATTCTTTACTTTAAGACCGACTTCTTCTTCTGCCTATCTTTCTGACCATAGTATTGGCAAAGCGCTCCTGCGTCATGTTGGTAGAGATATTTCATTTCATGCTCTCAAGAGTGGTACGTGCATCGTCACACTCCAGAATGCTACCCAAGCTCATGATCTTTCTCTCCTTTCGCATATCGATACTACTCCTATCACTATTGAAAAACATCTTTCTCTCAATTCTTGTAGTGGTGCTGTCATTCTGCCCCATACCATAGTCCAACAAAATTTCCAGGCATGTGGCAATGACATTCTTGAACAGCTGGAACTCCAGGATCTCCCAATCCTCAAAGTCGACACTTATGTCCTTCCTGCCCGTGGGCTGAGACGTTACCCTTGCAATGTGGCTCGATTAACTTTCGACAGCCGAGAACTCCCATCCTCTGTTTATGTCGTGGGACATAGGTTACAAGTTCGAAAGGTTATCCCTACACTGCAACAGTGTAGAAATTGCTGGCATTTTGGTCACCCAGCGAAATATTGCAGATCTATATCCGAATGCCCAGTCTGTGGTGCCGACGACCATTCTAATACATCTTGCAGTCATCCTCCATCTTGCCTTAATTGTAATGAAGCTCACCCTCCATACTCCTGCCATTACCAGGTCTACTTAAATGAGCGTGAAATCCGTTGCCTTAAAGAGGCAGAAGGTCTCCCTTATGCTATGGCAGTTACTCATCTCCGCCTCCAAGGAAGACTACCCAGTGTTTCTTATTCTCGTGTTTCAAAACATCCCCCCACTTCTGGGTCCCATCTTCTGCAGCCTCCTCTGTTGTTACCCCTCCCATAGCCACTCTGGCATCTAATTCTTTTGCTGTCCTTGGCTCTGACGTCCCGACTACAACTCAGTCAGTTCTCACATCTTTGTGTCCTTTCTCACAAGCCCCAGTATCCTTCCTCACAAGCCCCAGTATCGACAAGACCTGGTACGACACCTTATACCAATCGCCCCTCTACTTCTCAGAAGTCCAAAAAATCCACATTGCTCAAATCTTCTTTGCCCCTTCCTTCCCTTCTTCCACCTCTACACTTTACCTTTCCAGTCTCTGTGCCTAGTTCTTCCACTCTGGCTCTATTACAAGTGTGGAGGTTCACCCTCCTTCTCGTACTATGCCTTCCACCCCCGTCCCCTCCCAAGTTTCTCCATCTTTTGCCACCTCCCAGGTTTCTGCCTCTTCTGTCCCCCCCACACATCATCTCCAGTCCCCTACACTCTTTCGTCCCCCTCTACTTTGGTACAGTCCATTACTGTCCCAATCTTTACTCACCCTCCTCTTTCTACCTCCAATATGGTCTCCCATACATCTTTGAATTCAGAAACACTTGAAGCCATTTCAGAATATATTGCAGAGACTAAACATTCAATGGACACTGATTCACCTCCTGTTCCTTCTCTTCCCTCTCCTCCATCTTCACAACTCCATTCTTCGCAATGCTCCGTTCCTTCGTTGCATGAACATCCTCCAATGCCACCACACGTTGACTTTTCTAACCCCTCTAGTCCATAGGTGCCCTTCCCTACGGATTCCTGGTATTTTCTTCATTGCCAATCATGGCCTATTTACAGCGGAATATCCGCGGCCTCAGGGGGAGGGGGTAATTGGGGTGAGCTTCAGATGTTGCTTTCCAGGTTTTCCCCTGTTGGTGCTTGCTTACAAGAACCAAAATTACACTCAGATATTTTCCAACCTATCTCAGGCTATAATTTATTGTATTCTTCAGATCCTTTCTCAGATGGGACCTTTAATGAAAGTGCCCTTCTTCTATGCAATGATATTCCGTACTGTCGACTATTTGTCCACACCTCGCTACATTACACTGCAGCCCGTATCCACTTGAATAAGTGGTTTACAATATGTTCTTTATATCTCTCTCCTTCTCGAGCATTTTCTATCCCAGATTTTGCCTTCCTAGTTTCATCCTTACCACCACCACTTCTGTTACTTGGTGATTTTAACGCCCACCATTTCCTCTGGGGGGGGGTCTCATTGTGATTCACTTGGCATCGAGTTGGAGGCTTTTCTCGCCTCTCACCCCCTCCATGTTTTAAATACAGGTACTCCCACCCATTTTGATCCTCGTACTCATACTCTCTCTTGCATCGATCTATCAGTCTGCTCTTCCTCCACTGCACTAGACTTCACCTGGTCTGTTCTGCCGGACTTACATGACAGCGATCATTTTCCAATCATTCTTACTTCTCCTTCATATTCACCACCTTTCCGTAGCCCTCGCTGGCAATTTGATTGGGCAAATCGGGACCTTTACTCGCAACTCACTGCACCTCTTCTCGACGTCAGTTTATACCGCAGCTTCTCATTCTATACCCCAAACCTCAGGCAGGCATTCTCAGAAGTGCGTGCCTTGGTGGTCTCCTGCTTGTGCTAGTGCAGTACGTTTGAAACGCACTGCATGGGGCAGGTACCGATACAATAGAACCAATGAGAGACTTCTTGATTTTAAGCAGAAGCGTGCGATCGCTCGCCATGTCCTCCGTGATGCTAAATGCACTTGCTGGCGAGACTATGTTTCCACCATCACCTCTGCTTTCTCTATGAGTGTAGTCTGGAAAAAAGTGAGGAAATTGAGTGGTAAATACTCTCCTGACCCGGCTCCTGTTCTATGGGTCGCCAGTAATGATGTAGCAAACCCTCTTGACGTTGCCATTGAAATTGGCACTCATCTGGTCCGTATTTCCAGGGGGCTTCATCTATGCCCCTCGTTTCTTTCCTCAAAGTCTGCCAGAGAGTTAGTACCCTTGGACTTTTCTTCTCTCAGAGAAGAACAGTGTAATGTGCCTTTTACACTTCAGGAACTGGAGGCAACACTCTCAGCTTGCCGATCATCGGCAGCTGGGCCTGACGACATTCATATTCGTATGTTACAACATTTACATCAGTCAGCCCTTGTAGTCCTTTTACACCTCTTCAATCATATTTGGGCACAAGGAGTTCTTCCCCAGCTGTGAAAATCTGCCATTGTTCTCCCTTTCTGCAAGCCGGGTACTACAGGACATGATGCCTCCCACTATCGTCCCGTCGCTCTTACTAGTGCAGTTTGCAAAGTGATGAAACGTCTGGTAAATCGACGTTTAATGTTGTATTTAGAGACACACAACAGTCACTCCGCTAGTCAATATGGCTTTCGTAAGGGCCGTTCTACCATAGACTCCTTACTACGCTTGGATAGTATGTTCGTAATGCCTTTGCGAATAATCACTCGGTTATTACCATATTTTTTGACATTGAGAAGGCATATGACACAGCTTGGAGGTATAATATTTTGGCCCAACCCCACTCCTTAGGCCTCTGAGGCAATCTACCATCCTTCCTTAAGAATTTTTTAACTGACAGACACTTCCGTGTTCGAGTCAATAATGTGATTTCCCCGGACTTCGTCCAAGCTGAAGGTGTCCCTCAGGGATGTGTTCTGAGCACAACAATTTTTCTCCTTGCTATAAATGATTTGGCCTCTGTTCTTCCACCCAATATTTGGTCATCACTCTATGTTGATGACTTCGCTATTGCTTGCACAGGCGCTGACTGTCATCTTATTGCAGTTTCTCTCCAGCATGCGGTCGACCTTGTTTCCACTTGGGCCACCATGCATGGGTTTAAATTTTCCAGTACCAAAACTCACCAAATTACTTTTACTAGACGCTCTGTCATCTCCGATCATCCTTTGTATCTCTATGGTTCCCGTATCCCCGAACGTGATACAGTCAGGTTTCTAGGCCTTCTCTTTGACCGTTGGTTATCCTGGAAACCTCACATTACCTCTCTGAAGGCAACTTGTCACAGCCAGCTAAACCTTCTTAAAACCCTTGCTCATCTTTCCTGGGGAGCTGATCGTCGAACTCTGCTTCGCCTACATTCAGCCCTCGTTTTATCGAAACTCGATTATGGTGACCAGATTTATTCAGCGGCCTCTCCTGCTACTCTCTCTAGCCTTAACCCCATCCATCACCAAGGATTACGTTTATGCCTTGGTGCTTTTCGCTCTTCCCCTGTTGAGAGCCTCTATGCAGAAGCGAATGTTCCATCCTTGTCTGATCGCCGTGATGCCCATTGCCTTCGCTACTATGTACGCTCTCACGATCTCCACAATCCTTCCATTTATAGAATTGTCACCGATATTAGTAGACATTCTTTATTTGTTCGCCGCCTCTGTTTGCTCCGTCCCTTTTCTTTGTCCCTTTTCTCTTCGCCTACATTCGCTCTTGTCTTCCCTTCAGTTACCACCTTTATATGTTTATGTCGCATCTCACTTTTCCCTACCTCCCTGGGAAGTTCCAGCTGTTTGGGTCTGTTCTTTCTCACTCCCTTGTTCGAAAGCCCAACTGCCTACTGTGGCTTCCCGCTCTCTTTTTCTTGATCACTTCCACTCTCATTCTCATGCCATCGCTGTGTACACAGATGGCTCTAAGTCTTCAGACGGCGTCGGATTCGCAGCAGTGTTTCCAGACAGCGTCGTGCGGGGGCATTTACTATCTTCGGCTAGCATTTTTACTGCTGAATTGTATGCCATTCTTGCAGCACTTATTCGTATCGCATCTATGCCTGTGTCATCATTTGTGGTAGTCTCAGACTCCTTTAGTGCTCTACAGGCTATATGAAAATTTGATACATCTCACCCCCTAGTTCTCCGTATCCAACTTTGGCTACGCCGTATCTCTGCCAAGCATAAAGATATTGTTTTTTGTTGGGTCCCTGGTCATGTCGTCGTACAGGGCAATGAACAGGCAGACACTGCTGTGCGGTCAACAGTACATGACCTACCAATTTCCTATAGAGGTGTTCCATTTCTGGACTATTTTGCTGCAGTAGCTACCCACTTTCACACCCGTTGGCAACAACGTTGGTCATCTCTACTCGGTAACAAACTTCATTCTATTAAACCGAGCATAGGTTACTGGCCGTCTTCTTGTCATCAGTGCCGAGGTTGGGAGACCACTCTCTCCCGCCTTCGCATTGGCCACAATCGTCTTACTCATGAGTATCTCATGGAGAGGCACCCTGTTCCTCTCTGTGAGCAGTGTCAAGTTCCTGTATCGATTAGCCACATTCTGTTAGACTGCCCTCTCTATCAATGAGCACGCAGAATTTATCTCCAACGTCGTCTTCGTTCTACTACTCTCTCTTTACATTCCCTTCTTGCTGATGGACCCTCCTTTAATCCTGACTCTCTCATTGACTTCTTGACAACGACTGATTTACTCCACAAACTCTGATGATGATGCCTTTCGCACTCTCCTCAGCCCTTTCTAGCTCAGTCTCTTGCTGCCCTTTACCCTTTCACCATCCACTGCCCCGCTGTTCTCCGTAACCTATTACTCATCCATCTCCCTTTTGCCACCTAATGCCCTCGCTTCCTTCCTGCCCTGCAGCGCTGTATAGCCCTTGTGGCTTAGCGCTTCTTTTTGATTATAATAATAATAATTACCCAGGTGTGGATTCCAAACTGGTGCTGCATCCTACAATATAAGCCTGACGCACACGGTGTCCAGTGTCCTGAACGATTCCTTACTGAGATGTCGGAAAGCAATTCTTAGGTTTGCTATGCGCCTATATGCTGCAGCAGTTATTGGTTGATGTGCGCCTCAGGAGATATGTTCAGTATTATACTCACTCCAAGATCCTTTTCCTTGAGTGAGGTTTGTAGTGTTTGTGTGTGTACATTCAAATTGCAAAACAATCGCAGACAGGCTACCTGAACAATGCAGTACAAGATTTCCATCCCCCGTGGCGTGTCTAACATATATTACACACACACACACATTCTATATATATATATATATATATATATATATATATATATATATATATATATATATATATATATATCAATAACACTGCGACTAGCCAAGGACTCGAACCCATGCTGCTTTGTCCTGCCTCATGGTGGGTGAAAACTCATGACGCCTTAATCCACGGGACCATACAATTCTTAAGAGTAGCACATCCAGCAGAACTGGATGTTGTACTCGCTATCCAAGGACACACGATGGTGTGGATGACTCTAGGCTAATTTCATTCTAGTCCCTGTTTGGTGTACTAGTACAACGAGCAGTATTTTATATTGTGCCCACGAACAAGTGGCATTGATCAATAACAACACTGCGACTAGCTAAGAACTCGAACCCATGCTGCTTTGGGTTCGAGTCCTTGGCTAGTCGCAGTGTTGTTATTGATCAATGCCACATGTTCGTGGGCACAATAATATATATATATATATATATATATATATATATATATATATATATATATATATATATATATATATATATATATATTATGCGTATGTGTGTATTCACAGCTAAAATTAGGTTTGTACATAAGATAACGGAGGAGTGTAAATCTACCGGCAGATCTGTTGTACGTAGCGTCGGACGCCAGCACAGTGACCTCTCCCTTGCAAGAGAGGAAGAGCTTACCCCGCCGCTCCCGCTCCAGGTAAGTCCTCCCAAGATGACTACTCCCATGATGTTATCACTCCAGGTAGGTTCTCCCAAGGTAACTCCTCCCATGATGTGATCACTCCAGGTAGGTTCTCCCAAGGTAACTCCTCCCATGATGTGATCACTCCAGGTAGGTTCTCCCAGGATGACTCCTATGATGTGAGCACTCCAGGTAGATCCTCCCATGATGTGAACACTCCAGGTAGGTCCTCCCATGATGTGATCACTCCAGGTAGGTCCTCCCATGATGTGATCACTCCAGGTAGGTCCTCCCATGATGTGATCACTCCAGGTAGGTCCTCCCATGATGTGATCACTCCAGGTAGGTCCTCCCATGATGTGATCACTCCAGGTAGGTCCTCCCATGATGTGATCACTCCAGGTAGGTCCTCCCATGATGTGATCACTCCAGGTAGGTCCTCCCATGATGTGATCACTCCAGGTAGGTCCTCCCATGATGTGATCACTCCAGGTAGGTCCTCCCATGATGTGATCACTTATTGACAGCCCACACTGTTGCCTTTATTAAGTCGGAAACAGATCTATATTACATTTGTCTCTTTATCCCCCCATGATATCTGTTTCCAACACATGTCTTCTCATTACATAGCTCCTCTCTATGTTGTCTCCTCAAAGTTTTCTCCTCATGATGTCTTATGCCCCATGAAATCTCCACAAAGATGGCTTCTCCTCACTATGAATTTTCCCTTTAATGCATCTTCCTCATGATGGCTCCTCCATATAATGGCTCTCTTCCATTATGGCTCGTCTATTTGATGGTCCTTCCCATGAAAGCCCAGTAAATGAAGTTTTTTTTCCTCCATTATGGCTTCTCAGCATGAATTCTCCTCCTTGTGATGGTTCCTCTCAGTGATAACTCCTACATGATTTATCTTGTCTGCGATATCTCCTCCTTATGATAATTTCTTCCCCATGTGGCTACTCCTCATGATTTCTTTTAATAATTATGTATCCTTCCTATTAGTCTCTTTATCAAGACAATTCCTGTTCATGATTACTCCTTTCCATGATGCCTCATTCCCATGATGGCTCCTCCCAGTTATGTCTTTTTCCGAAGATGTTTATTCCTTCTGAAGTTCCTTCCCCATGATGTCTCATCCTTATGAATCCTCCTTCCTATGACGGCACCACTTTTATGGTGGCTTCTCTCTTCTCTCTTAATGATGTTTCCTATCTGTATCTTCTTCACATGATTTCTTCTTCAAATATCTCTTTCCCTTGATGTCTCCTCATGATGGTTCCTTCCCAGATGCCTCCCCCTCATGATGTCTCTCCCTGTTGTCTCCTGCTCGTATATTCTGCCCATTATTCACTTATTAATCCCACTATACACCCAGCCACTTCAGGCTGTTTCTAGAGGCAAAGGATTCCCCTTTGCCTCCAGAAACTACATGAATTACTCGTGGCATGAATTCAACAAGATGCTGGAAACATTAAGTAGAGATCCATATTAACATAATAGCATATTTTTATGAAGTCGTGTGCTTGGACGTGGTAAGTACCACATCTCATGAAAGGGGACAGTATGCCACCGTATTCCGGAAAGTCTTATCAGTTACAGGAGCGTCTGACTCTTGTAATGCCATCTGTCATTCACTTTAAGTGAAGTCCAAACACACTTGCACTTCGTTCTGAGAAACGGGATTACTAATTAACCCTATGGGTTTCTGGACGTTCTTTGGAGTTTGGAATAGTCTGATAAAAGATGGCCAGGTTTATGGCAGTAACAAAAGTGGTTTCTCCTGCTAGCACCTGCTTATTGTTTAGATGCGCACTGTGGTTCACTCCTAGCTTCAGTCTTCATGCCACCTGCAGATCACTTTCCCCGATGTTCATTATCACTGCAATACTGTTGGGAAAAGAATTTTTAGGCTCTCTCACTTGAAGGTATCAGCCACTTTTGCTGCCTCCAAAACTGACGTCAATTTGTGATACTTCAGAATTAATTAATTGCTCTATTAATTTTTTTAACGCATTTTCAACGAATTTACGTCTGTACTTGGCAGGGATACATTCATATACATTGAGTACCATAACCATTATAGTGCCGTAATAAGAGAAGCCCCTCATCACTCTGGTTAGAAATAAATTCCTGTGCTTTACCCTACCTTGATGTAATAATAAGTGCTGCCCAATGCTAGACTGATAACTGATTCTCGAGTGAGTCGAAAAATTGCTCAGGGAAAACAAGTACCAAGGATACTGATTTCTGCACTTTAAAATATCCATCTCCTCTTCTCCCAGTCATAATCTTTTCTCGTCTTCTCAAGGGTTAACTTCACCAATTCGAGTGTCAATGAAGCTGATGGATCCTTAGCTAAAACCTAGTTCACTGTCACCCCTACGACTGACGGGTTATTAAGAAAACCTTCACAAGTATTATCAGCGTCAATACGGACAAGGAAACATAGTGGGGAGTAAAGACTAGTACGAGGTCAATGTGTAATAGACACACCAGATGGGGAAGGCATGTCTAATCATTCAGACTTCAACTAGTTGTGAAATGGTTCACGAAGCTGTGGAGCAGTAAAAGGAAGTCCTGAGAGAATGGTAGGTTCATGCTAAGATGGTGGGTTCTCTTAGGATAGTGGGTTCTCTTAGGATGGTAGGTTCTCTTAGAATGGTGCATTCTCTTAGGATGATGAGTTGTTTTAGGATGGTGGGTTCTCTTAGGATGGTGGGTTCTCTTAGGTTAGTGGGTTCTCATAGGATGGTGACTTGTGTTAGGATGGCGGGTTCTCTTAGGATAGTGGGTTCTCTTAGGATGGTGGGTTCTCTTAGGATGATGGGTTATCTTAGGATGGTGAGTTGTTTTAGGATGGTGGGTTATCCTAGGATGGAGGGTTCTCTTAGGATGTAGGGTTCTCTTAGGATGGTGAGTTGTTTTAGGATGGTGGGTTCTCTCAGGATGGTGGGTTCTCTCAGGATGGTGGGTTCTCTTAGGATGGTGATTTGTTTTAGGATGATGGGTTCTCTTAGGATAGTGGGTTCTTTTAGGATGATGGGTTCTCTTAGGATGGTGAGCTGTTTTAGGATGGTGAGTTCTCTTAGAATGGTGGGTTCTCTTAGGATGGTGAGTTGTTTTAGGATGGTGGGTTCTCTTAGGATGGTGAGTTGTTTTAGGATGGTGGTTTCTCTTAGGATTGTGGGTTCTCTTAGGATGGTGGGTTCTCTTAGGATGGTGGGTTCTCTTAGGATGGAGGGTTCTCTTAGGATGGAGGGTTCTCTTAGGATGGAGGGTTCTCTTAGGATGGTGGGTTCTCTTAGGATGGAGGGTTCTCTTAGGATGGAGGGTTCTCTTAGGATGGAGGGTTCTCTTAGGATGGAGAGTTCTCTTAGGATGGAGGGCTCTCTTAGGATGGAGGGTTCTCTTAGAATGGAGGGTTCTCTTAGGATGGAGGGCTCTCTTAGGATGGAGGGTTCTCTTAGGATGGAGGGTTCTCTTAGGATGGAGGGTTCTCTTAGGATGGAGGGTTCTCTTAGGATGGAGGGTTCTCTTAGGATGGAGGGTTCTCTTAGGATGGTGGGTTCTCTTAGGATGGAGGGTTCTCTTAGGATGGAGGGTTCTCTTAGAATGGAGGGTTCTCTTAGGATGGAGGGTTCTCTTAGGATGGAGGGTTCTCTTAGGATGGAGGGTTCTCTTAGGATGGAGGGTTCTCTTAGGATGGAGGGTTCTCTTAGGATGGAGGGTTCTCTTAGGATGGAGGGTTCTCTTAGGATGGAGGGTTCTCTTAGGATGGAGGGTTCTCTTAGGATGGAGGGTTCTCTTAGGATGGAGAGTTCTCTTAGGATGGAGGGTTCTCTTAGGATGGAGGGTTCTCTTAGGATGGAGGGTTCTCTTATGATGGAGAGTTCTCTTAGGATGGAGGGTTCTCTTAAGATGGAGGATTCTCTTAGGATGGAGGGTTCTCTTAGGATGGAGGGTTCTCTTAGGATGGAGAGTTCTCTTAGGATGGAGGGTTCTCTTAGGATGGAGGGTTCTCTTAGGATGGAGGGTTCTCTTAGGATGGAGGGCTCTCTTAGGATGGAGGGTTCTCTTAGGATGGAGGGTTCTCTTAGGATGGAGGGTTCTCTTAGGATGGAGGGCTCTCTTAGGATGGAGGGTTCTCTTAGGATGGAGGGTTCTCTTAGGATGGAGGGTTCTCTTAGGATGGAGGGTTCTCTTAGGATGGAGGGCTCTCTTAGGATGGAGGGTTCTCTTAGGATGGAGGGTTCTCTTAGGATTGTGGGTTCTCTTAGGATGGAGGGTTCTCTTAGGATGGTGGGTTCTCTTAGGATGGTGGGTTCTCTTAGGATGGAGGGCTCTCTTAGGATGGAGGGCTCTCTTAGGATGGTGGGTTCTCTTAGGATGGTGGGTTCTCTTAGGATGGTGGGTTCTCTTAGGATGGAGGGTTCTCTTAGGATGGAGGGCTCTCTTAGGATGGAGGGTTCTCTTAGGATGGAGGGTTCTCTTAGGATGGAGGGTTCTCTTAGGATGGAGGGTTCTCTTAGGATGGAGGGTTCTCTTAGGATGGAGGGTTCTCTTAGGATGGAGGGTTCTCTTAGGATGGAGGGTTCTCTTAGGATGGAGGGTTCTCTTAGGATGGAGGGTTCTCTTAGGATGGAGGGTTCTCTTAGGATGGTGAGTTGTTTTAGAATGACATTTCTTGTGTTGAGTCCTTCTCTCCCTCTCTCGTTCTTCTTTCTTCTTCTTCTCTCTCTCTCTCTCTCTCTCTCTCTCTCTCTCTCTCTCTCTATTAGCGTACCTGTTTATATCATCTCCTCCCTTGCTACAGAAGTATTCTTGATCCAAAGAACTGGAGCTACCCTCCTTCCCCTCTAATAAACATAATCATCATCAACACCAGGCACTGCGTGGACCTGTCACCTTCAACACTTGTTTATAAATATCACATAGCGCCTCTGAGAGGAAAAGTAGTCATATACGCTCAAAAATAAAGGTTGGCAGTTCTAATTCCTTGGATGAAGAGCCTTCTACTAGCATTAAGAAAACTCGTCCTCTTGAAAGGTATAATAATAATAATAATAGTAATAATCGTTAAACCACGGAACGGGTGAGGTTTGAATGCATGGCGAGTGACTTATAGGTTCAAACCCCACCCGTTCCGTTGTTTGTTGGCACTTGTGTCATTACAGGTCGAGCGGGAGTGGGAGCTACACTGGCCTAGGAGAGCTCAACAAAGGAATGATGAACAGCAGCAACAAGGGAGTGGTGGGGGCAGGCGTGGGCGTGATGACGACGGGAGGCATGGGTCGTTGCCACGCCCACGGGCACTCCACGCCCGCACACAGCTGCGACACCTTGGAGATGAGTGAGACTGAGGTGGACAGGGACAACAGAAAACGGGCCAACAGCGACAGATGCAGGAACACCAGCTTCTCCATCGCTGTTTAACAAGTCTGTCAGCACAAGCAAGCTGAGATAACTCCAACAAGCAGCCAACAGTGACAACATCATTGTACCAACACAAGCAACCAACAGTGACAACATTATTGTACCAACACAAGCAACCAACAGTGACAACAATTACTGTACCAACACAAGCAACCAACAGTGACAACATTATTGTACCAACACAAGCAACCAACAGTGACAACAATCACTGTACCAACACAAGCAACCAACAGTGACAACAATCACTGTACCAACACAAGCAACCAACAGTGACAACAATCACTGTACCAACACAAGCAACCAACAGTGACAACAAACATAACTACTAACACAAGCAACCATCAGTGACAACAAACATCACTACCAACACAACAAGCAACCAACAGTGACTAAAACTCGTGCAGTTATGAGCAGAAGAACATGTAAGTAAACTTGACGTATCCAGAAGACGAAGAGAGGAATGTCCAACATCTCCGCTAGTACAGCCAGGCTCACCTGTCCCCATCACATGGACACTGTACTCTGTCTTGTCTCAGACATCAGAAGATCGCGTCCCGTATTGCGGATCAAGCTACTGTCGCAAGCTGTTGTCGTTTCGTACACCTTCACACACACATCCCACAGCTGGCTAATTACTACTCTATCCCTTGACCGCTATTAATCTATCTCACAGTTGGTTTGGCACTTCCTCTTCCAGCTGAATCAAAGCCATAACTATCATCAGCTAACCAACGTACGAATCTGACAAATTCTCAGTTCTGAACAGTGGACTAGGACCAGTTATGGAGACTTTGCTTGTGAAATATATCTAAGACACCAAACCGTTGTTGTGGACGGAGGTTCGAACCTTCACGGCTCATTGTGCTAAATAATCCACCCGGATTTAGTGCTTCATTAAATATAATACCATGTTAAGCAAATATACAGAAATAATCTCAAACTCCCTAAAGTGCATGAAACTAATATCAATGTGTGGCCAAGAGACGTAAGCATTAAATTTTGTATATAATAAAAAGGCAAAGAACATTTATGTTGTATTACAACGTTCATTTAAATAAAAAATAAAAACGAAATGCTATTTTTTATTAACATTTAACCAGAGAAAATATAAATTAATTATGTAACTTGTGATTTTTTTTGTTATTTGAGCACTACAGTAGCACACTGACCCATAACTGAGTCTTCTCAAACATAACTACTCTCTCCTATATGTCTAACCTGATTTCAAAGTTACTCCAGGTATTATCTTGATAACATTGTGAGTGTGCTTCTTATATATATATATATATATATATATATATATATATATATATATATATATATATATATATATATATATATATATATATATATATATATATATATATTTTTTTTTATTTTTTATTATCTCTTTCAGTACCACTTGTTTTGTGGTTTCATTATATATATATATATATATATATATATATATATATATATATATATATATATATATATATATATATATATATATATATATATATATATATATATATATATATAATAAATCCAACTGCCTTCCAGCATACATAAGGGGGATTACCAATAGACCCCTGCCTGTCTTCAAGAATGCACTGGACAGGCACCTAAAGTCAGTACCTGACCAGCTGGGCTGCGGTTCGTTCGTCGGATTACGTGCGGCCAACAGTAACAGTCTTGTTGATCAAGCCCTGATCCACCATGAGGCTTGGTCACAGACCGTGCCGCGGGGGCGTTGACCCCCGGAACCCTCTCCAGGTAAACACAATGAGGGTTAAACGAGAGCAATTACTCATTTTTCCCTTAGGGAAATTAAGAGAAAACCTGCGCCCCACTTGTTCTACAAGTCAGGGACGTTATGACTAATATTATACAGCTAAACAACAAGGAAACAACCTTATTGTGTTATTCCTTGTTGCAGTGTGTAGGAAGGACGGTATATAAAGCTGAGTTCAGCAGTTCTTTTGGTGGGGACGATGACCTGGGGGGTGTTGGGCAGGGAGACAAGCTAGGTTGAATTCAGACATCAGAGCGTTAACACGTCACAAATCTCCCACTGAGAACAAAGAAAATAATGACTTTGTGCGGTAAGCTCTGAAATACTATCAATCTTCACTAGGAAAACTGGTGTTAAAAAGAAACACGAGTGGTATAATCCCGATAAAGTTAAAAGTTTGTGTTGCGGTATGAATTCGGATGTTATGAACAAAGAGACAAGATATTACTCTCGTGTAACGAATGACCAAAGTGACTCCCTATCAACGAGTGAGGACATAACTACACAGTTACAATACCCAGGTAAGTTCAGTCACATCCACATCTTCTTGCATTAACTGCAGCAGATAGGAAGAGATAAGATTTGGCTGGAGTTACCAATAAATCTCGTGAAGCGTGGGTAATTCACCCAAAACCAAGTGTGTATCACTACACATTTCAGATAATAGTGAAATGCTGGATATACTCTCCTTTGGGGCAAACTGTATGAATAATAATAATAATAATAATAATAATATCTTTATTTCTACAAGTACATGTACAAGGTATACAGGCCTAGCTGACATCAATGACATACTTCTATGTACAAAGCTGCTTGTTATGCAGAGCATTTCGGGAAAATTAGGTCAGTTTTGTTACAGGATGCGACCCACACCAGTCGACTAACTCCCAGGTTTTCATTTTACTGATGGGGAATATAGACAACTGGTATAAAGAAACACCCAATGTTTCTACCCTCGCTGGGAATCAAAGCCAGACCCTCGCCGTGTGAAACAAGACCTTTAGCCACCAGGCAACGGGGCACCAACTCACTTGTTAATCAACAGCCCCTGTGGACACTGAGATGGCACCCCAAAAGGATATACAGGGAGAGGCTGCTGGAAATCGTGCTGTTAAAAGACAAGTAATGTTTGTCTTATGGTTATTAGCATGCCTTGAATTGGAAGAACAACCTAAAAGACATCTCAGGACCTGCATCTCAAATACTTCATCCAGCTCCCGGGTGGTGGGCCATGTGCTCAGAATGTTGCAGGCGTTTCCCCTCTGGATTGCAACACTGATTCTCTGAAATTATCAGGAATTTTAGTACACACTTGCCTCATGCTCCAAGGGTTAGAGACCCTTGGAGCAAGGTGGCATCCCTGTGTATTTGATGGTCTTCTGGATCTCTCTGAAACTGGCGACGCCACTCCCTTCGGCTTCAGAGTATGACAAGTACGTGTCAGGGTAGCATAGATTTAGATTTAGATTTTGTCACCGATGTGGCTAGTTTATTGTGCACCCCATATCCATCCTGTGGACGGTAGCGCAAGAGCACATGGATACACAAAAGGCCCAGGAACTAGGCCCCAAAGGGTTAACATGAATGCTTATGGATTTATATCTACGTATCTATAGTTCACTTATCTGTTACAAGCAAATTTAGGAAATTTGCTTAGTATATCTGGTATCTTATTTTCATTAATAAGATATCTTGACATGTCACATAGGTTATTATACTGTCTGTCTCTGTATTCCTCAATAAGTGGACAATTAAGCACATAGTGTTCAAGACAGTGACCATATGGCTGATCATATAATTTACATTTAGTTTTATCATCAACTGTGTGTCTCCCAAACTGCCAGAAGTACTTGAAACCAAGCCTAAGCCTGGCCACTACAACATCAGTCAGTACTTGTAACCAAGCCTAAGCCTGGCCACTACAACATCAGCCAATCTGTTCACATTGCACGTTGCTCCATAAACATACTTATCTACGTTCATGTTATCATTGTGGGTTATGGATCTACTCAGGCTTCTAAATGCATTCCTATAACAATCATTTTCATTATTTACTTCTCTCCTAATATTATTCCTAATGCTAGACACAGTTACATCAAAGTTATATTCTACATTCTCCTCCTTGGTACTCTTCTTGGCTAACATATCAACTTTATCATGAAGGAGTAATCCAATGTGTGATGGGATCCATAGCAACTGTACATTAATTCCTTTGTAGCAGAGCAGGAGATGCGCAAATTAACATTAAGATCGACAACACTCTAATTTCCAGGCATAATGAGGGCAAATTCCTAGGCCTATACCTCGACAACAACCTGAACTTCAGCACCCATATCCAACACATAACCAAAAAAATATCCAAAACGATTGGGATCCTCTCCAAGATACGATACTACGTGCCGCAAACTGCCCTTCTCACAGTATACCATTCACTTATATATCCATACGTCACCTATGCTATATGTGCTTGGGGTTCAACTGCAGCAACACACCTAAAGCCAATAATAATCCAACAAAAAGCTGCAGTAAGAATAATCACTAAATCCCATCCCTGGCAACACCCCCCCCCCCACTCTTCACAGATCTAAACTTACTCCCTGTTCAGTACATCCACACTTACTACTGTGCAATCTACATCTACAGGACCTTAAACTCCAATATTAACCTTGACCTAAAACGCTTTCTTGATAGTTGCGACAGAACCCACAGGCACAATACCAGACACAAACATCTCTATGACATTCCCCGTGTCCGACTAAACCTTTACAAAAATTCAATGCATGTCAAAAGCCCTAAAATCTGGAACACCTAACCTGAAAATTCTAAAACTGCAGACACATTCATCACCTTCAAAACTACCATCAGAAAACATCTTATCTCCCTGATACACCCTGTCAACTAATTACACGAATACCACCTGGTGGTTAACACACTCACTCACCCATTTGACCATAAACAGAAATATCAATCTCAATCTCAAAATAATGAATCTTAACTAGTCATAAGTTGGCCTGTGATACTCCAATACTGAAACTATGTATAGTGCCAAATCAAAAGCATTCACATTGCTAAACTCACAAACTAGTATTTAGTCACTTAGCCATAATACCAACTTACCTCATAATTTTGTAATATTTTAAACTTAAGATTTAATTTAAGTCTGGCCGAAATGCCTAGCCATGCTAGGTGTTCTAGTGGTACACTCTGTAATTATTATTTTACTACATGTAAACAATACAATAACCAAATTCTGTAAACTCAGCATTGTAATCCTTATAGAGAATAAATTTTGAATTTGAATTTGAATTTGAATTTGTCCCTGATTTTTGAGTATCTATACCTGGCTTCTCCAATGAGCATGTCATTGGAGTCATTATATGAGTCAAGAGCCTTCAGTGATGACATAGAATCAGTAATGATGATAGTCAAGCTCGGTGTCATAGGTTAGCTTTAGCGCCATTAGGATTGCAAACAATTCAGTTTGCAGTGTAGACGCCCAGTTGTTAATTCTTATGCCTAACTCAACAAATTTATTATCGTTCTTAACTAGGAAGGTGGCAACAAGAGCAGATGCAGCCCTGCCAGAACACTCCTGTTTAGATCCATCAGTGTATATAACTTGTGATAACTTATTACTACCAGCTAGGCGAGAAATTTCTTCTTGAGCAGTTGCCTTAACAAGTGATTAAGGAAGCGATTACTAGCAATGAGCTTCTTGGGAGGGACTTGTAGGCATGTGATATTAAATGAACACATCTTCCATGGAGGGGTGAAATGCTCTTGTTGCCTACAGTGATACAGTTCATGCAGGTTATAAAACTTAATGCAATTGCACGTTTTCACAATCCATTTAGATCTGTGTGTATTTATCTCTAGACACTTGGTAAGATTCATCGTGACAGAGTCTGGTTCATTTCTCAACATTCTAATACCGAGTACAGTGTTAATCTCTACAATTTTATCACTGATACTAGAAATAGCAAGCTCCTTCCTCATATTAACAACCTTGTAAATTTGGGACACCCAAGAATAATTCTGAGAGCTTCATTCTGCATTAACTCCAAGGGCCGGAGAGAACTTTCCCTAGCTAATATCAACATGGGAGCAGCATAATCAATTAAGGACCTAACATAGGCTATGTACATCATTCTCACGATTCTCACATTAGCACCATAGTTGGGGTTGCAGCCAGCAACAGCTTTGAGAGTATTTAGCCTACCTTTGCATTTCTTATTTAATTGTGGTATAGTGGATTTGTTAAAGGGTACATGTACACCAAGATATCTGTAGGTTTTAACGTAGCTAATGATTTCACCCTGCAAATAGATGGGTGGGGGATGTCGTTTGCTTGTTAATATCTTTGTTTTAGATGAAGATATTATGAGGCCTAGTCGATTACAAATTGCTTGAACTTCATTAAGAATGGTGCTCATCTTCTTATGCCCTGTTGTATGTATCAGGATGTCATCAGCATAGCTTATAGCTATATGTTTAGGTGAGGCAGGTAGAGCATTTAGGAGAGCATTAATCAGAATATTAAATAGCATGGGACTAAGAACTCCTCCCTGCGGTGTACCTAAAGACATTTCTTTAGACTCACTTCTAAAGCCTTGATAAAGGACAGAGGATACTCTATTTGACAGGTATCCTATTATCCAGCAGAGTAAGCTACCACCAATATTCATTTTGGCTAGTTCATGTAGTATAACGGTTCTATTCGCAATATCAAATGCAGATTTTAGATTAAGAAAAGTGGTAAAACTAGTAGAGGTGTGTGCAGTGAGAAAGGCGGAAATACAGTTCTGCACACTTTTACCTTTCATAAATCCGTAGAGGTAGGGGGAAAGTTGGTGTCTGATTTTGTAGTACAGTCTGTTAAGTATCATTCTTTCAAAAGTTTTACAAAGACAACTAGTTAAGGAGATCGGTCTAAATGTATCAGGCTGTTGGGGCTTAGGGACAGGCACAATGAAGCTATTGGTCCAGGAAGTAGGAAGAACGCCCTCAATGTAACTGAGATTATACAGTGCCAACAAAGTGTTATCAGGTACGTGTCTTCGAGTCCTGAGAATATCATAGGTTGTACCATCCTCTCCAGGAGCAGTTGATCGACCTTTAGTTAATGTGTTATCTAATTCATACTCGGTGAAGAGGCAATCACTCTCATCAATATTTTGGCTCATAAAATTAATTAATTTCAACACTTCTTCAGAAGTACTCTCTAAATTTGTTTTAATATGAGATGGAAGGTTTTCATGCCTGGATGTTTTGGACCAGTCATTTATGAGGTCATTTGCTTTTTCAAGAAGAAAGGGATGAGCAACATTGCCAGTCTTTTTCCTGGTTATTTTATTTAAACCTTCCAAGCCAAACTTAAAGGGGTGGACCTATTTAATCCACTAACAAATTGTTCCTATTCGTGTTGCCTAAGTTCTTGCTTTCTATTCCTTGCATTTGTTAGTGCAGCTTGGAACGTTCTGAGCAGGTCTGGGGTTCTACATTCACGGTATGCTTTACCTGGAGTTTACCTGGAGAGAGTTCCGGGGGTCAACGACCCCGCGGCCCGGTCTGTGACCAGGCCTCCTGGTGGATCAGAGCCTGATCAACCAGGCTGTTACTGCTGGCTGCACGCAATCCAACGTACGAGCCACAGCCCGGCTGGTCAGGTACCGACTTCAGGTGCTTGTCCAGTGCCAGCTTGAAAACTGCCAGGGGTCTATTGGTAATCCCCCTTATGTATGCTGGGAGGCAGTTGAACAGTCTCGGGCCCCTGACACTTATTGTATTGTCTCTTAACGTGCTAGTAACACCCCTGCTTTTCATTGGGGGGATGTTGCATCGTCTGCCAAGTCTTTTGCTTTCGTTGTGAGTGATTTTCGTGTGCAAGTTCGATACTAGTCCCTCTAGGATTTTTCAGGTGTATATAATCATGTATCTCTCCCGCCTGCGTTCCAGGGAATACAGGTTCAGGAACTTTAAGCGCTCCCAGTAATTGAGGTGTTTTATCTCCCTTATGCGTGCCGTGAAGGTTCTCTGTACATTTTCTAGGTCAGCAATTTCACCTGCCTTGAAACCAAGTGACTTCAACTGGACGCTTTTGGCTTCCGTCAAACCTCATTACTTGAGGTTCCCGTTGTGCCGGGTA
Source organism: Cherax quadricarinatus (assembly GCF_038502225.1). NCBI lineage: Eukaryota > Metazoa > Arthropoda > Malacostraca > Decapoda > Parastacidae > Cherax > Cherax quadricarinatus. The sequence goes on along the minus strand of NC_091339.1, from coordinate 10,961,155 downwards.
ACTGGTAGCGGCCCATGACACAAAGTGAATGAGCCACTAACCCTACGACTACTTCCCCATCCCGTCACACCATTTCAGGGGAAGGGATAGGGGGCTTTCAGAAGTTTAAAGAAAACAAGTTACAGAATATTAAGGAAATGCAGTAGTCAGCCCAAAACCACATCTAATCGATATCAACTGATTTAGTGCAATACGGGATCATTTTACTTAAGTGGCCCCTCAGGGAAGGTTCCTAGATGTTGGTGAGGGGCTCTTGATTTAGGGAATTGGATCTGTGCTCCAGTTCCCCGAATTAAGCCTGAATGCCTTCCACGTCCCTCCCAGGCGCTGTATAATCCTACGGGTTTGGCGCTTCCCCTTGATTATAATAATAATAATAATTAAGTGGTTAATACACCCCCAAACTCGAGCTTCACGTAACATTGCATTGTTATACGAATCTGATTCATTAGTTGTCAAGCTGTACTATCATGCATCATAGAATGTTTCAGAAAGTGCCAGCAGAGAAGATTATTTACAAAGATCCCTACATATTTACTTCCATCGTATTTATCTACTCTGCTTCGTGACACTAGGATCCCACAGGTGATATGTTACTCTACCCAACTTCTCTAGGAAACTCACGTATATATTACTATGTATGCTGCGGTCACATAAACTTGTGTAACTATATTCATGCACAGGGCTTAAGCAGAGTTACTAATACTATGGAATTCCCCATAAACGGCGGTACAGAAGGTGGAACATATGGAACAGTCTATAATCTACCCTCAAGGCAAAACCAGAGAAACTGAGCACTAACAGGGGCATAGTCTCCCCTACACCCGCTTAAGAGAATGTCAAGCTTCCCAAAGGGCAAAATGGGCAGGTGGTGCACTTAGAAAGGAATGAACTTATACACGATAACCAGCACGGTTTCAGGGAGGAGAAATCCTGTATCACAAACCACCTGATGGTTCACAATTACACTCACTCACCCACTGACTATAAACACAGAAATACTAATCTTAATCTTAAAATAATGAATCCTAACTAGTCATAAGTTTGCCTATGATACTCCAATATAGACACTTTGTATTGTGCTAAAACAAAAACATTCACATTGCTAAACTCACAAATTATAATGTAGTCACCTAGCCTTAATACCATAATCAGTAAGGATTTAATGTTAATAATTAATATAAGTCTGCCCGAAATGCCTAGTCATGCTAGGTGTCCTAGTGGCCCCCTCTGTAATTAGTATTTTATAACATGTAAACCACACAATATCCAAATCCTGTAAACCCCACATTGTAACCCTTATAGAGAATAAACTTGATTTGATTTGATTACTGGAGTTTTACGACAAGGTAACAGAAGTAAGACAGGAGAGAGAAAGAGGAATATGTAGACTGCATTTTCTTGGACTGTAAGAAGGTTTTTTGACACAGTTCCACACAAAAGATTGATGCAAAACCTAGAGGAGCAGGTAGGAATAATAAAGGCACTACAATGGATCAGGAAATACCTGACAGGAATGAAACAACGAGTAACGGTACGTGACGAGGTGTCAGAGTGGACGCATGTAACTAGCGGGGTTCTACAAGGGTCAGTACTAGGACCTGTGCTATTTCTCTTTTATATATAATAATATAGTATATTTGAATGACATGACGGAAGGGATAGATTCAGAGGTGTCCTATTTTGCAGACGATGTAAAAATAATGCAGAGTATTCAAGCGGACGAGGATCAGGTAGGACTACGAATGGATCTGGACAAGCTACAAACCTGGTCCAACAAATGGCTCCTGGACTTTAACCTCACCATGTGCAAAGTCATGAAGATTGAGGAAGGTCAAAGGAAACCACAGACAGAATACATGTTAGGGGGTTAAAGGCTGCAAACCTCATTCAAGGAAAATTATCTTGGGGTGAGCATCATACCAAGCACATCTGAGGCACACACCAATCAAATAACTGATGCAGCATATGGGCGCCTGGCAAACCTATGAATAGCTTTTTGATTTCTAAGTAAGGAGTCTTTGAGGGCATTGTACGTCAAACCCATTCTATAGTACGCAGCACCAGTGTAACCCACACCTGGTCAAACACATCAGGAAATTAGAGAAAATGCCAAGGTTTGCAAGAACATTAGTCCCAGAACTAAGGGATATGTCCTACGAGGAGAGGTTAAGGGAAATCAACCTGACGACACCAGAGGAGAGGAGGGACGGAGAGGACATCATAACGACTTATAAAATACTGAGAGGAATTGACAAGGTGTTTAGGGACAGAATGTTTCGGAGATGAGACACAGCAACAAAGGATCAAAACTGGAAGTTGAAAACTCAGATGAATCACAGGGATGTTAGGAAGTATGATAAAAACTGGGACAACATTTGCTGTCTTCCACACCTGTCGAAACAGAGCAACTACCTAGTGTGACTTTGTAAATGGTCCAAGTCGGACCGAAACGTCGTCGTAAGCTCCTCTCTTCTATGTGCGGGTTATTTGTGTATCGTACCAGTCACGGTATTGTGCTTTTTTTGTTATTTGTGTAACTACCTAGTTGCCCTGTTTCGACAGATGTGTTGAAGATTCTTGTTAGTGGTACACAGAGCGCCTCTGTTCTCTCTCTCAGGAGTCAGGACCCTTGGAGAGATGTTGTTTTGCCCCATCGAGTTTGAGATATCTAGTTCCTTTAGCAGCCTCCTCACCTAATTCTCGGTTGCAGGTATCGTGTCCAGCATTTGGTGTATCCCACCTCTCCGTCTTTCCTCAGTCTTTTCTGTCTCCACTGTGAATATTCTTTGAATCCCACATTTAGCTCCTCAACATGGGTGTGCGTGCGTGCGCACGCCCAAATATTTATGCATAAGTATACAACTGCACACGCATACATACAATTTCTCTACATATGTAAATGCAAAAATGCACACATGCATACATTCGAATACAAAAAGAAACATGTATACATATGCAAAATAAATGCAGTGAAAAACGTAGTGAAATTTCAAGCGCTTTCGAGATTTCTCACATTATCAAGGAACCGTGGTTTTGTATATCACCTGTTTAGTGTGATAATTCTGCTTGTATATATACGAAAGTGTACATACATGCAGAAATTCATACGCTGAAACATAAACACTCGTGTTCATATTTATATATTTTGCTACAGTTCCTACGGCCAGCACTAACAGTCTGGTTGATCAGGCCCTGATCCACCGCAAGACCTGGTCATTGACCAGGCAGCGGGGGCGTTGACACCGGAACACCCTCCAGGTATACCATTCAGTGTTCCTTTTGTGTGCATTGAGGTGGAGGAAGCTGGGCTTGTGGACCACGGGGATACCTTCTGGGTTCACACAACCACTGAAATACATATAAGTGTTGTTATTGTTCTCCCCCCTCCTTCCCCCCTGGTATGGATATTAGAGAACTAGTAATATTACTTTAAACTGCTAGTAATATTACACTGTATACTGCTAGCAATATTACCCAGTAAACTGCTATTAATATTACCCAGTAAACTGCTAGTAATATTACCCAGTAAACTGCTAGTAATATTACCCAGTAAACTGCTAGCAATATTACCCAGCAAACTGCTAGTAATATTACCCAGTAAACTGCTAGCAATATTACCCAGTAAACTGCTAGTAATATTACTCAGTAAACTGCTACTAATATTACCCAGTAAACTGCTAGTAATATTATCCAGTAAACTGCTAGTAATATTACCCAGTAAACTGCTAGTAATATTATCCAGTAAACTGCTAGTAATATTACCCAGTAAACTGCTAGTATTATCCAGTAAACTGCTAGCAATATTACCCAGTAAACTGCTAGCAATATTACCCAGTAAAACATGACTCACGAAATCGTAATGACACGACTGCAAACAAACCATACCACAGGTGGGGTTTGAACCCGCGATCAGAGAATCTCAAAACTCCAGACCGTCGCGTTAGCCACTGGACCAGCTAGCCACAATAATATTTGTCCAACTAGGTATATTTCTACACCATAGGAAGGTTAGCATAGGCACCACTGTGTCCACAAATGCAAGTTTTTACAGACGAATCTCCCGCTAGTATGGCCATGACGAACTCTAGCTCAAGTCCCCTCAAAGCCGTTAGCCCAGTGGCAAATGTGACCGTGGGTTCAAACCCCACCCGTGGTATGGTTTGTGTGGAAATTATTTAATTTCCGAAGCTATAGTGCCTAATAAGTGTTTAATGTGTTGATTTGGGTCGAAATGTGTTTGTATTTTGAATAGAACCAACCGGGTTCGCCCTGCGCCTGCGCGGATGTGCGGGGGGGACAGGTCGACTCAGGGCATGGGTTAGTGGGAGTGTTTTGAATGTAGTGAGGAGGCTGTGAAAACATGGGACCAGGAAACTGGCGTTCATGGCGGCCTAAGGATTAGTATAGGCCTCACTTCATAATAGGAAGTGTCATAACTGTTCCTGGTGAAGAGTAAGGGAACAGGATTTACGGGACCACCGTAATAGAGTGGTAAAATGAGTGAATAAGGGTAGGACCGGTGGTGACTGGCGCGTCGCCATGGACTGTGTCCCGGGGAAAATTACCCGTGGTTTAATCATCACTCATTGGTCTCAGATCTTAATGGAGTGACCTCTAATGTGTATAATAATTATGAGACATTAAATCGTCTTGTGAATTGTAATGTAATTAATGATAATAACACTAAGTTAAGAGAATGCGTGAAGTGAAATACGTCGCCTTGCTCTGAGTGAACATGCTAGACCACGTTGTTCCCGTCCCGAGGATAGTGAAGTTTATTGAGTCACGACTTCTAAACCGGGACAAACCAACGGATACCTCGTCCTGCTGAAATAAGAACTGTGTCGGTGTAGCAAGACATCGAAATGAGATGGTGAATGGAGGAAATAAGGAGTATCAATCACCCTCAGTTAAGTACCCTTCTAGTTATAGCAGACTGATACTGGCCAGTTAGGTATGTTGTAATTGGATAGGTTATGGGTGATCCAGCTACATCAAGTGACCAGAGAATATCTGGTAAGTGGTGGGATTATGTACAAATGGTTCTTCTTTGATGGATATATCCATGTGTAACCTACCCTCCCCCCCTTCATTCAGTTAAACTAATATAATCTACAGTCCACAATTAATTAGTAGCGCCGTACTTGTGGGTGCTATCCAATTTACACTGGTCTCGGATAGATATGGATAAGATTGTGAGTGTCGAAGGCCACCTGTAGTGACCAGGGGTGGGTAAGTTTTCTCACATGTCTACACGGGGTGACTACGGTAAACAATATAGTTGTTGTCTCCCAATGAGATTACTCGTATGCACGTAATGCTGAGGTACATACAAGTAACACCCCTAAAAATTTTCCATAGTTTGTTTACCCAGTAAACTGCTAGCAGTATTACCCAGTAAACTGCTAGTAATATTACCCAGTAAACTGCTAGTAATATTATCCAGTAAACTGCTAGTAATATTACTCAGTAAACTGCTAGTAATATTATCCAGTAAACTGCTAGTAATATTACCCAGTAAACTGCTAGTAATATTACCGAGTAAACTGCTAGTAATATTGTGGAAATTTATTTGGTCCCTAAAGTTCCACAGGACAGATCCAGCATGGCCGTACGGGACGGCTGAGCTGGATGGCCCTTATACCCCACCCAAACATGAAAGCATTCTCTCTGGTTGGCAATGGATTGTTGGTAGGCATATATTTAATTTATAGATTTACTCTTCAGGGAAGGAGTAGGTAGTTTTACTGTTAGTATATTAATATTAGGGTTACTAAGGCAACTGTAGATAATAATAATGTAGACCTAAGACCTTAACATAGGTAGTAATAGGCCGATAATGTAGGCAAACACTAGGATAAGTTAGCTAGGGAGAACTGGCAGCCCTAGTTTGAACGAAGAGACGAGGGTCTGGAAGAGGGACCAGCTCGTTCTTCTTAAGACAGACACCAACTGGACAAGACGTGCCGTGATCAGCAGACGGCGCCCCCCACGTGTCTACACATTTGAGACCTGGGGAAATCTGGTAGAGGCACCTCGATGTACCGTAGATGACCTCCGTCAGGCCCATACAGTAAGACAAGACCTCCTTTATCTCGTAGATTTCTGGCCAGTGTCTGGGGAGATTGTGAGTGAGTTGATCTGTGGGCCCAGTGTGCAACAGGCAGAGCATGCCCAGTAAGTACCAGTGTCTCAAAGCAGTCTGGAAGCTAGTGTCCGTGTCTGCATAGTTATACTAGGGGATACATACCCTCTTGGATATAGGAATTTCTGAGGTGCAGGCAGGACACTAATAACGATTGAATATTGCAGGAATTAAGGCTCCTGGTTGCACGTGGTTTCTGAGGCAAAGTCCAGAGGGGCTAAGGCTAAGCTTAGGGAAGTTAAAGATCAGGATATATGCTGCAACACCAAGTTAGTCCTTTATACGTGCATGCAGGCGAGTTTCTTGCAACATCAATCATTTGTGGAAATCTGTCCTATAAGCCACTTGTGAGGCTGAGGTACCCACCTCAGAGCTCTGTGTCAACAGAGTTTGCCAGGGTAGGTGACTCACTTGGAGGCAGTCCACACAAATTTTCACAAAAGTGGTCCTTCGAAAACCGTGATGTGGAATAGCTAGGTTAAGCTATCATAGCTAGGCCACAGTTAGGAACCAGTATAACAGAGTTAGGTTAAATTAGCACCCTAGGCCCAGAGTTACTCAGGTTAGGCCAAGCTGACTATACACAGAAGTTGTTATTTGCAGTAATTTACAGGCAGGCCAGGTAGGCTAGAGAAGCTTGTGAATTTAATTATTTACAGTGATTACAAGTAATCCAGAGTAGGAGACTTGTGGGTTAATTACTTACAGTGGATTTGCAAGGTAGCCACAGTTTGGCTAGGCTTGTGCAATATTTACAAAAGTTATAGTAGCTAGGACAGAGTTAACCTAGTTATTATTTACAGGGAGTTCTAAAAGCCAGGTTTAAGTTATAGCACACTAGTTAGGTTAGGATTTACCTTATCCAACCATCCACGCTAGACAGAGTAAGCTGGGCACAGTTAGGCCAAGCAGTTTACATACATTATTTATTTACTGTTTCACAAGTTGAATTGTTGAATTTATTTGTGTTAACCAAGTGATTTTAATTTGTATACTGCATTTTTTATTGTGTGATTTTCATTGTCTTTGATTCATTTTAATGTGGGTTTTGTGAATTGTACCTGAGACTAGGTTAAGTCCTGTAATTATTTGCTGGCATTGTACAGGAAAGTGCTAGGCTAAGCTTTCACATCGATACACATTTTGATTGGGATTTGAGAGCTAACAGTGTACATTTTAAGTCAGAGTAGAGTCAATATAACAAAGGGAATTGTTAAGCTTGTTGAGAAGCCTTAAGACTCGTTCATTCTTGCCTAATACCGTTCGTGCTGTGGGGTGGGCTAATTGAAGTACAAATTAGTACCGTGATCTTAACTAAACCGCAACTATGGTAGGTGAAGATGTAGTACCAGCTGTCCCAGCTCTAAGTCAATTAAAGCAGTCTATGGGAGCCTATAAGGGGCGCCTGAGCAAAGCATGTGAGGAGTGTCGTATGGTCAGGCAAGATCAGGACGTAGACTGGGAGGAACTAGAGAGTTGCCTGAAACCTTTGGAGCAAAGACTGGAGGCCTTTGAGAGATCATTTATCCTTTATGAGACAGAGGCCTATACTACAGGTGAGTCTGAATACACAGTCGAAGTAGCACGGACGGACTATGACGAACGAAGGGCAGAGTGTAAAGCAGAGTTGAGACTCTGCAGGAAGTTAATAAAGACTTTGAAGGTCGGTACAGCAGGGGCAGCAAATGTTTCAAGGAACATGAACAACAGCACGCCTGTTAATGTGTTGCCCAGATTGCCCCAGTTGAATTTACCAACGTTCGACGGAACCTTAACAGAGTACATTGCTTTCTGGGATCAGTTTAAAGCCCAGATAGATGACAGAGACGATTTGTCAGATGCCGTCAAATTACAATATTTACGTTCACAGTTCAAGGGTCTCAAAGCAGTCTGGAAGCTAGTGTCCGTGTCTGCATAGTTATACTAGGGGATACATACCCTCTTGGATATAGGAATTTCTGAGGTGCAGGCAGGACACTAATAACGATTGAATATTGCAGGAATTAAGGCTCCCGGTTGCACGTGGTTTCTGAGGCAAAGTCCAGTTGAAGATCAGGATATATGCTGCAACACCAAGTAAGTTAGTCCTTTATACGTGCATGCAGGCGAGTTTCTTGCAACATCAATCATTTGTGAAAATCTGTCCTATAAGCCACTTGTGAGGCTGAGGTACCCACCTCAGAGCTCGGTGTCAACAGAGTTTGCCAGGGTAGGCGACTCACTTGGAGGCAGTCCACACAAATTTTCACAAATGTTATCCAGTAAACTGCTAGTAATATTATCCAGTAAACTGCTAGTAATATTACCCAGTAAACTGCTAGTAATATTACCGAGTAAACTGCTAGTAATATTACCCAGTAAACTGCTAGTAATATTACCCAGTAAACTGCTAGTAATATTACCCAGTAAACTGCTAGTAATATTATCCAGTAAACTGCTAGTAATATTACCCAGTAAACTGCTAGTAACATTATCCAGTAAACTGCTAGTAATATTATCCAGTAAACTGCTAGTAATATTACCCAGTAAACTGCTAGTAATATTACCCAGTAAACTGCTAGTAATATTACCCAGTAAACTGCTAGTAACATTATCCAGCAAACTGCTAGTAATATTACCCAGTAAACTGCTAGTAATATTATCCAGTAAACTGTTAGTAATATTACCCAGTAAACTGCTAGTAATATTACCCAGTAAGTAAGTAAGTAAGTTTATTCAGGTATACACAAATACAGTTACATAGAATTATCATACATAGCAGCATATGTGTAGAGAATCTAGGATAACCCAAAAAAGTCAGACTATTACACTGTAAACTGCAAGTAATATTACACTTAAAACTGCTCGTAATATTAGTGTAAACTGCTACAAAAAATAAACTGTAAACTACTACTATTACACAGTAAACTACTAGTAATATTACACTGTAAACTGCTAGTAATGTTACACTGTAAATTAAATATTTACATATTTATGCTATGAAATTATGTACCAACAACGTTTTAAAACACAGACAACAGATAACTATAAAATTTTTAGTATGTTAGTAATATTGAAGGCAAGATATCGAGGTATGGTTGGACAAGCAAAGGCATCAACATAATTTGTAATATAAGAGATCGTAAGTCAATATAACATGGGCAGCAGCATTAATACATGAGTATGTGGTAGCGCCTGAGTTGGCAGCCCTGAATCAGCCACAAGATGTCAATACCGGTGGCGCTGCAGGTCAAGTACGGCACTGTTGTGAAGCCGGTCCACCACCCTGCCCTGCTCCACCCACTTCCTGTCAGACACGTACATTGTCCTGCTACTGTGTATGCCTCTCACCTTCCAGCTTCCCTGCTGCTTGTTCCATCTTTACATTTTGGGCACACTAATAATCTTTTTCTTTGAAGTACGTTGCCATAGTTGGCATTATTGTTGGCCGGCTTAGTGAGAGAGGCGGGGCTGAGACGGCTCAGGCTAGCCTCACCTTTAACATCAACAACAACAACAATCGATAACAAGGGCGGCGGTGATGGTGGGAAATTCCACAAGTTTGGCCAATTATCTTCATTAGACGAAGAACTTTAGGGATTTGTGGCAAGGATTTAGCAGTTGAGGTAAGCAGCAATAGTTGTATATAAGGTGTGAGCTAGTAAGATATGTCTTGGCTTTTGAAAACAGGAAAATACTGGCTTTCCTCTGCGATATGTTGAACCGTTCAGTCTTAACAAACATTTCCTCGTGGTCCTCTAGAAGCATTTTAATTTTTAGATCTTAGATAAGACATCACAGGACAATAAAAATGAGATCTGTGTTGAACTACAGCATAAAAATAAGACTCACAGCATATAGCTGACTGGTTGGTTGTAAGAGATTGCAGAGGTGAAGGAGCCGGGGTTCACTGAGAACCATCTTGCTTAACCATCATTGTGAACCTGTAATCTGGCTAAACAAACTATTGTTTCCTGGATGACAGGCGAGATATTACACTTTTGTTTGCAAAAACCAACTTCTGTTAAGCGTGTCAACAACTAGGCAAGATAAAGCATTACTCATTTTTAGTTTACATGTATTAACCAATGTATTTAACATAACTTTGTATAGAATATTGCACAACTCGCAGCTTTACCATGAATATACTAACATTTCTTCAAGAGTGTAAATCAGGTACCAGTGTGGGTATGATAGTGCTGGCAAACTGGAGTAAACACACATGCAGCACCTATGACATTTAATTATGCTGTTTCAACTTCTAGGGACTTTAAAAAGAAGTGGATGTAAAATATCCTAATTAATTGTCCTAAGTGTTGCATTTGTATCTATTCCACAACTGTGGACTTATTAAAAAGTTTTTAAATTAAAGTTATTGCATTATCCAGATGGATGGTTCAGAATATGACCACAAGTTATCCAATAATAATAATTATTATTATTTTTTAAGTACATTATACAGATGATATTGGATTAGTTGATATGAATGGCATACTTTATAGAAAGACAGGTTATTCAGAGCACTTTGGGAAACCTTAGAGTTAACTTATAACTACTGGATGATTATGTAATAAAATTAGTACATATATGCTAAACTTTGCAAGCTTTCACGCTAACGATTTGGTTTATTATTACTATACCATCATCGGGCCAAAGAAAGTTCTGAGTGCCAGCTCTTTGATAAAGAAGGCAAGAAATTGTGGCCAGAATGCATTCAAGAGAAGGATTTTGAAGGGTTTGAGGCTGACCCTGACAACCCTACACCTGTTGTGGAATCTATTGTGGCTTTGGGGAAGTCCATGGGGTTGGATGTGAGTGGCCAAGATGTGGAAGAGTTGGTGGACAACCACAAGGAAGAGCTAATCACTGAAGAGCTGCAACACCTTCAGCTGGAACAGCAACAGATCACAGCTGAGGAAATTGCTTCAGAGGAGGAGGAAAAGAGAGGGGAGAATGAGCCTTCTTCAGTGATTAAGGACGTGTGCAAAGTGGAGTGAGTTGCAAAGTTTTGTGGAGAAATATCACCCTAACAAAGCTGTTGCAAGCCGTATCTGCAGCATGTTCAATGACAATGCCTTGTCCCATTTTAGGCAAATCTTAAAGAGACACCAGAAACGGACATCTCTGGACAGATTTTTTGTGTGATAGGGGTCCAGTGACTCAAGCGGGGCCTAGTGCCAGTAAAAGACAAAGAAGGGAAGTAACCCCAGATAGGGACTTGATACCTGAAGCCCTTATGGAAGGGGATTCCCCTTGCAAACAATAACCTCTCCTCCCTCTCCCCTCCTCACCATCTTCCATACACCAACAAGAGTCTTCAGTAAAGGTAAAAAAAGTTATGTTAAATGTTCATTTATCCATTTCATTAGTCCTTTATATTTATTTGTCATTGTTTTCTGTATGTAAAACTGTAGTTATTCTCTATAAAATGTATTTTTTGTTAATACTTTTGGGTATCTGTAACGGATTAATTGGATTTACATTATTTCTAATGGGAAATATTGTTTCAGTTTTTGTTGAATTTGGTTTTCATCAGACTTTCTGGAGTGGATTGAAGACAAAAACCGAGGTTCCACCGTAATACCAAATATGAGTGTATAAATTTGAAAAAGATCAGTGACGACAAAAATAATGCAACTAATTAAAGAACAGAAAGGCACAATACTGTGACAGGAACAGTACACAAATAACCTGCATAAGGCAGACCAAAATGTAATCTTAAGATTCTTTCTCCTATGTGAAGGTTATTTGTGTAATGCAATTACAGCGGAACCTCTACTTGTGAGTTTAATCCGTTCTATGACCTTGCTCGCAACTGGATTTGCTCGTTTGCAGAGTCAGTTTTCCTCAATTAAATTAACTGAAATGCAATTAATCCGTTCTAGTGGAATTCTGTACTTCAATAATTTTGCTAATATCAACTCTCTGACTTATTTATCTATCTCACTTCATCTAATATAACATAAACAGTTTAAATAATATAGAAACCTGATATATACTCTAAAATTAATAAAATATGCCATTCATGTAGTGATATGGGCAGTGTCGGCGGTGGATGAGAGCTTGTCTGGAGACCGGGTAAAATACTTCATGAATAATTTCGCTAATATCATCTATACGGCTTATTTATCTATCACAGTTCATCTAATATGACATAACAAACAATATAAATAACATAGAAACATGATATATACTCTAAAATGAATAAAATATGTCATTATGTAACAGGTGTAGGTGGCCACAACCACTCCCTCTTTGTTGTGGTAAACACTGCCATCTAGTGACAGCCATTTGAAGCTGTCTATTATTATAATTATATGTAGTACATTATTATTATATATGTATTATTATTATACATATTATATTATTATTATGATTATTATTGTATTATATTATTATACTGTTATTATATGTATTATTATTATACATATTATTATTATAAATATTATTATAAATATTATTATATTGTACATATTATTATTATTGTTATTATTATTATTATTATTATTATTATTATTATTGTTATATAATTTGTAATTTTTATTCAAACAAAAAATATAAGATTTACTGTTATTCCTTATTGCAATAATTGTATAAATAATGTCAAGCTATTCATGAGTGCATATTGGAATGGACAGTGACGTTATTTGTTTACTCTGAAACAGCCAATCAATGGACCATTTCTCCTAGGTTTAGCTCCATTTCAAGGTACTTTTCGCCGTGAAAGCAATTAAATTGATATCTGTTTCTTTAATATATCTCCATTCTATCAAATGAGACCAAAAAAACGAGAATACAACCATAAAAACCATTCAGAAATACCGCAAAGGGGTGGCTAATTGCTGTGAAGTGAACTCCATTATTTATGTTTAGATTTCTTTCATTTTTGGTGTACGTTAAGAAGCATCTTTCCAACATACATTGCCCAAGTTTCAATAAGATAATCCAACAAACAAATGAGATACAATTCCCGAGATCAAGAGCAAGAGTCCCTCACCAGTGTCAAGGAACCTGCTTTGAGGTCTGCTCGCTTGTGGAAATTTTGCTTGCGTATGGAAGCAAAAATTCGACCCATCAACTGCTCGTATTTGGAGAAACTCTCACGTGGACACGCTCGCAAGTAGAGGTTCCACTGTAATTGCTATGTAACAGCTCACCCCATTCCCACCAAAAATTTCCTCTCCATACCCCTGAGGGTATGAGTACCAGTCAGATAGAATGCCAAAGTGTTTCACTACAAATTGACCTCAACAAATTATTGACTGATAAAGGTACTCTGTGATGTAACTTAGTACCAATAAAAACTTCACTGTTGGTGCTTTGACACTTCCCTGAGATGTTTAACTTTCCCAAGGACTGAGTTCCAGTCCTTGAGGCTTATTATGAGTGCTGAGACACACCTCTTGGCCCCTCTGTTCATATTCCTAACTGTAAAGAATTTAGAGTTCCTGCTTTGTGGTCTGACACATTAACCTCAAGTGTAAAGTATTGTCTGACACATTAACTTCATGTGTTAACAAAGGTCAGACATTAGCTTCCAATGTAAACTGGTTTTGAGAGAGAATTGACCTTCAGCTGCTGAATTGCTTAATTCTTTCTTTCAACACACCGGCCATATCCCACCGAGGTGGGGTGGCCCAAAAGGAAAAACGAAAGTTTCTCCTTTTACATTTAGTAATATATACAGGAGAAGGGGTTACTAGCCCCTTGCTCCCGGCATTTTAGTCGCCTCTTACAACACGCATGGCTTACGGAGGAAGAATTCTGTTCCACTTCCCCATGGAGGTAAGAGGAAATGAACAAGAACTAGAAAGAAAATAGAAGAAAACTCAAAGGGGTGTATATATATATGCTTGTATATATATGTGTAGTGTGACTTAATAGATGCATTAAATATCTTTACAATGCCTCTGTTTCTAAATACAGCCATATTTGATTGTTCTAAATACAGCCATCTTTGATTGTTCTAAATACAGCCATCTTTGATTGTTCTAAATACAGCCATCTTTGATTGTTCTAAATACAGATATCTTTGATTGTTCTAAATACAGTCATCTTTGATTGTTCTAAATACAGCCATCTTTGATTGTTCTAAATGCAGTTATCTGTGAATGTTCTAAATACAGCTAATACAGCTCTTCGATTTTTCTAACTACACCTGTCTTCATTTGTTTGCAATTCCAGATACAAAGCCTGTTGAAAGGTTGAGCTACAGTTCCTGGCCCCACAACTTTTCTACCTAGCTGCATTGCAGTAAGTTGAACTCCAGTTTCTGGGCTCATTGCCTTATTTCAGTTAAGGTCCAGCTTTTGGGATTGTTATTTATTAGGTATATATTACAACTGATTCCCACCAGACTACAACTCCAGCAACCTTAGAACTCACTCCCACACCCCATCAACTCCCACACACACCTACAACTCACTCCCACTCTTCTACAATTCACCCCTACAACACCCACTGCCCTAAAACCCACCCCTTCACCCATACAACCCAGTCCCCTACAACAGCTCTCCCCTACAACCCACTCTTACAACACCTGCTCCCCTACAGCTCACCCCTACAACACCTGCTTTCCTATAACACCTACTCCCCTACAACACCTACTCCCCTACAACACCTACTCCCCTACAACACCCACTCCCCTACAACACCCAGTCCCCTACAACACTCACTCCCCTACAACACCCACTTCCTACAACATCCACTCCCCTACAACATCCACTCCCCTACAACTCACCCCTTCACCACCCACTCCCCTACAACCTATTCCTACTCCCCTACAACACCCACTTTCCTACAGCTCAACTCTACAACATCCTTTCCCCTACAACACTCCCTAACAATACTCCCTTACAACACCACTCCCCTACACCACTCCCCTACACCACTCCCCAACACCACTCCCCTACACCACTCCCCTACACCACTCCCCTACACCACTCCCCAACACCACTCCCCTACACCACTCCCCTACACCACTCCCCTACACCACTCCCCTACACCACTCCCCTACACCACTCCCCTACACCACTCCCCTACACCACTCCCCTACACCACTCCCCTACACCACTCCCCTACAACACCCACTATCCTACAACTCACTCTGCAACTCCCACTCTCCTACAGCTCATTCCCAGTCCTCTACAACCCACTCTCAACTTCCTACAGCACACACTCATTCCCTTATAACTCACTCTTACAACACCTCCACTTTATCTTGCTCCCACATTGTGACAACCCTCTCTTTTAAATTCTTAAAAATTCCTAACAACCCCCTACTTTGTCACACTCCTGTATAGACACTTCCAGACTCTTACACTCCCTCTTATAAATTTATTCCTCACAACAACTTACCCCTACACCACTGCATCACATTGCAACACTATTCCTCACAACTACAACTGTGACAACTCCTAGTTTTATATTAGATCCTTCATCTTCCAATCCCACACCTCTTCCCAATACCACAGCATTCACTTCTCTTATAACACCATCTATAAACATATTAAACTCCCATGGTGACGTCGCACACCCCTGTATAAGGCGTACTGTTACTGGAAAATAATCTCCCTCTCTCCTGCATACCCTAACCTGAGCCTCACTATCCTTATAAAAACTCTAAACTGCTATCAGTAACTTACCACCTATTCTCTACATTTGCAACATCTGCCACATTGCTTTCCATTCCACCCTGTCATATGCCTTTTGCAAATCCATAAATGCAAAAACCTCCTTCCCTTTTCAAAATTCTGTTCACCTATATGCTTCACTGTAAACACTTGGTCTACACACCCGTTACCTTTCCTGAAGCCATCTTGTTCATCTGCAATCTTGCTCTCTGTTATACCCTTAATTCTTTCAATAGTAACTCTACCATACATTTATCCATGCATAATAAACAGGCTTATTTTCCTATAATTCTTAGTCACTTTTGTTCCCTTTGCCTTTATACAAAGGCACTATACATGCTCTTTGCCAATCCTTTCCCTCTTTCATACACTTATTGAATAAAAGCACCAAACACTTCAAAATTATAGCCCCACCTGATTTAACCCTTTCAGGGCCGAGAGACCCTCTCCGGCACTTGTTCTTAGGGTCAAAACTTTTTCGGAAAAAAAAAATAATCTTAGGAAATGAATGAGAATGTTTTTCCAATCATAATGACACCAAAAGTATGAAATTTGATGGAAAACTTACAGAATTATGCTCTTGCAAAGTCAGCGTTCTTGAGGATATTTATGCATCGACGATTTTGCCCACTTTGATCCCTATTTTCGGCCAATTCCAGTGTACTAGTTGGCAAAAATCAATACT
This sequence comes from Cherax quadricarinatus, assembly GCF_038502225.1. NCBI lineage: Eukaryota > Metazoa > Arthropoda > Malacostraca > Decapoda > Parastacidae > Cherax > Cherax quadricarinatus. The sequence goes on along the minus strand of NC_091339.1, from coordinate 10,944,711 downwards.
ATTTTGCTAGAACTCCATTTTTTCTATCGAATGAGTACAAGAAATCACCCATTTACCGATTTCATCTATCCATTAAAGTGGTCAGAAATTGGCAGTTTTTGCCAATTTCACACAAATTTCAAAAGATGCCAATTTCCAAATAGGGTCCAGAATAAACAAGACAGACATTCCTGGCACTAAAATAACATTTTCTCTGTTCATTAGTCATGTCCCCAGGCCCCTCTTGCATTTCCTTTGCTTTTCACTTTGAATTTTTATTCTCACAAAAAATAGAAGATTTACTGTTATAGAGACTAGTGCATTAGTGTAGAAATAGTATAAATAATATCAGTGCACTTGTGAAAGAATATTAGACTCGCCAGTTGACGTGTGTTGGACACGTGGCATGAACTTTGGCAAAAGCTGTACATTTCTGCTACTTGATCTCAATTTCAAGGTACTTTTCATTGTGAAACCAATCAAAATCATCTCAATTTCTGTAATATGTCTTCCATTCTATAAAATGAGACCAGGAAAACTAGAAGACAACCATAAATACCATACGAAAATACGTTGCAAAGTCGCTGTTTGAAACCAAAAACAAGGTCGGATTTTTTTTTCTCATTATGCACTGTGTGCTGCAGGATTTTTTTTATACTGTGCACACTGACCACATGGACCCATTCTTTCATATGTAGGCCTACCAGCTTTATCTCGCTAGATTTGAAGGCGCTTGAATTTATGCATGCTAGTACGTCAATAACCCTGGAGCATAAGAAACCCTGAAAGGGTTAATATGTATTTCTGTTTTGATCCCATCGGTCCCAGGTACTTTATCCCTTTTAATTTTATTCACTGTCTCATGCACATCCTTCATACTCGCTACTGGCTCTTCCTCACTCCTAAAAGATGTTATACTTTTCTGGCCAATGCTTGAAGTAGCAGGTTCCCTCTCTTCATCATCATTTGACCCTTTCAGGGTCCAGTCCCCCAATCTGAAACTTGTCCACAGGGTCCAAGAATTTAAAAAAAAAATTTTTTTGTAATTTTTTTCTTATGAAATGGTAGAGAATCTTTTTCTCAAGGTAATAAAACAAAAAGTATGAAATTTGATGGAAAATTGACAGAATTTTGCTCTTGCGAATTTTGCTACATCAGCGTTATTTATGCATTGGTGATTTTGCCCACTTTGACTCCCATTTTAGGGCAGTTACATTATTTCAGTCTACCAAATTCTTAGCTATTTCGCTAGTATTACTTTTGTTTTATCGACTGAACAAAAGAAATTGTCCAGTCAACTGTTTCAACTACCCAATAAATTGATTGGAATTTAGTAACTTGGCCAATATCATGCAAAGTTCAAAATATTTCAATTTCAAAATAGGGTCTAGAATAGACAATGCAGGCATTTCCGGTACTAAAATAGCATTTCCTCTGTTTATTAGTTATGTTTCCAGGCTTTACAAATGAATTCCATTTTGATTTTTTTTATTCACATAATGAATTCTTATTCATTTAAAAAAATAGGAGATTTACTGTTATACAATATTGTAATAATTGTGTAAATCATATCAGCGCATTGATGAACACACATTAGACCCACCAGCTGACGTGTATTGGACGCATGGTCTTATTTGTTTACTCTTGAACATCGGCAAAAAATGAACATTTCCGCTACTTTGAGCTCAGTTTCATGCCATTTTCAGTACTAAAACCAATCAAAATCATTTCTATTTTTGTAATATATCTTCCATTCTATCAAATGAGATGAAGAAACTGCAAATACAACTGTAGAAAACATACGAAAAACACTGCAAAATCACTGTTTTATACCAAGAATACGCTCGCAGTTTTTTTTCTCGTGTACTGCATGCTGCAGGATTTGTTTTATGTGGTGCACACTTACCACATAGGTGTATTCTCTCATATCTAGGCTCAGTTTACTGCTCACTGCTTATCTGAGTGAGCTGAGCTCATGGCATAGAACTACAGCTTGGGCCATGGCTTCAAAGCCATAGAACTACGGGACGGACCCTCAGCAAATTAACAGTTTCTCAAAACATTCCCTCCATCTTCCCAGTACCTCGAGCTCTCCATATAATAATTCCCATCTTCTGTTTTTAAATGTCAGATCCAGTCATTTAATAGGCTTTCTCAATTTATTGATCTCACTCCAAAACGTTTTCATATTCTTAGTTAAATTTGTTGACAACCCCTCACCAACTCCCTCATTTGCTCCCCTTTTACATTCCTTTACCTCTCTCTTAACTCCTCTTTTTTTCTCTCCATATACTCTTCCCTCCTTATATCACTTCTGCTTTGTAAAAACCTCTCATATGCTAACTTCTCTCTTTCCACTCTCTTTACCTCATCATTCCATTAGTTGCTCCTCTTCCCTCTTGCACTCACCCTCCTATATCCACAGACTTCTGTTGTGTACACACTAACAGCACATTCTTAAATGTGCCCCATATCTCTTCAACGTTCTCATTGCCTGTTCTCTCACTAGCCCATCTTTCTCCATTAGTTACGTATATCTTACCCTGACTACCTCCTCCTTTAGTGTATGATCTTTCACCTCTGTCTTACTTTATGATACTGTTCTCCTTGTACCCCATCTACCTTTTTACTCTCACTGTAGCTACAATTATAAAATGATTTGATATATCTGTTGCCAGTGGTGGCTTGTCCATAGGAGCTGCAGAGCTGCAGTCCCCCCAAATGCTCACTGCCAGACATATGACTTCATCAGCCTTAGGCTAAAATAATTTGCAACTGAAAAATATATTACAGAACAAATCTGTTGTATGTTGTTTTCAATGTATTTATAAGCAATTTTTTTATTTTTTTTTGTTGAAACGAGATAAATGATTAAAAATAGAAGTTTGATGTGGTACGATAGTATAGGAATTACTGGTGTTACATCTGGCAGCGAGTAGCTGCAGTTCTTATATTCTATTTTTTGACGAGACGCCACTGTCTGCTGCTCTCTATCAACATGCACATTCAGAAGTCCGCCCATCAACCTCAAACTTGAAACAGTCATTTGAATTGGATAAGTTCAGATTTGGAAAGGCTCTTAGAAGTTTTGGTTTGGCAATAAAATTGTGGGTGAATAGAAATATCTGCAAAATTTAGACAGATTAATGAGTGGGAATTGTTAGATGAGAGTTGAATCTGCTCAACATAGGCCAGTAGGCCTATTGAGATGCTTTTCTAGTATTTCTGATATGAGAATTAAAATACTGGTTTACCAAAGTTGTAGATGAGTGGAATATGTTACTGTGGGCAAAAATTCACCATCATGTCCAAGAGACCTACTGCCATTCTATTCTGTACTTGTGTTTTTCATTATAGGGAGCACAGCACAGTACGTATATGAATTTTAGCTCTTCAGACATATTACAAATAAATAAGTTGACCTCTTAGTTTTTGCTGTTAAAACTGATCTTTAACCCTTTGAGGGTCCATCCCATAGTTCTACGGCTTTGAAGCCAGGGTCCAAGCCATAGTTCTACGACATGAGCTTGGCTTACTCAGATAAGCTGTGAACGGTAAATTTGGGCCTAGTTACGAGAGAATGCATCTACAGTAGGGCCCCACTTATACGGCGGGTTAGGTTCCAGGCTACCGCTGTAAAGTGGAAATTGTCGTAAAGTGGAACACCTTTTTTCCATTTATAAATGCATATAAATACTAGATAACAAGTTTACACTAACATATATTAAGTTAGCAATAGAACTAGGCATTAAAATAACAATAAAAAAGTAAAATACACATATAGTATACTCATTACTTACCTTAAAATATTTGTAGTCTTAATCTAGTGTGAGATGAGTAGTATTTATTGTGAGAAATCAAGTGTCGTATGTATGGTAGCCAGTCATGCTACCATACCATACCATACCAGGCCAACCACCGACACATAATAGTCTATGATATTTAAGCGTCCCAGAGCTATAAAATGCATATACAGCTCACTCGTTACATACCATAAAATATTTGTAGTCTTAATGTAGGGTCAGAGGTGAGTAAAAGAGATAAAACGAGTAAATGAGTACATGAGAGATGACACTCGCGGAGTTATGTAAAAAAAACAGGCGAATGCGAGTTTTGTAAACAAACCATGCGAACACATCTGGTTTGTGTACAAGTTACATTGTATACAAGTTGTCTACGTTGATACGGTAGAATAAATAAAGAGGAACACTCTCATTCTCATGTAACACCATTTTTAGAAGAAATGATGCTCTGAGTGAAGGCATACGAAAGGAATAATTTTCCACAATTACCCCCAGTAACACATTTTCTCTTATGTTAGACTAGAGAAAACGTTATTCTTGCCGTCACTCATACAAGTTGACTGGCTACCACATCTCATATTTATGTTTGTTTATTCTACTGTGGGGTGTATTTATCATCTTTATATGTTATGTATCATGTTTATTATAAGAACATAAGAAAGAAGGAACACTGCAACAGGCCTACTGACCATTCGGAGCAGGTCCATGTCCCTCCCCCCCCATAAGACCCATGAACCCTCCCCCCACCCCCCCCACCCCCCCGGATTAGCCCAATGACCCACCCAGTCTGGTCACCTCCACTCAGGGATGGAGCACTGCACCAGACCCAACAGCACAAGCTAGTCAGGTCCAACTCACACCCACCCATACCCACTCATGTATTTATCTAACCTATTTTTAAAACTACACAACGTTTTAGCCTGAATAACTGTACTCGGGAGTTTGTTCCACTCATCCACAACTCGATTACCAAACCAGTGCTTTCCTATATCCTTCCTGAATCTGAATTTTGCCAACTTGAAACCATTGCTGCGAGTCCTGTCTTGGCTGGAAGTTTTCAGCACGCTATTTACATCCCCTTTATTTATTCTTGTTTTCCATTTATACACCTCGATCATATCCCCCCTAATTCTATGCCTTTCGAGAGAGTGCAGATTCAAGGCCCTCAGTCTATCCTCATAGGGAAGATTTCTGATACATGGGATCATCATTGTCATCCTCCTCTGTACGTTTTCCAGAGCATTTATATCCATTCTGTAATACGGTGACCAGAACTGAGCAGCATAGTCTAAATGAGGCCTAACCAAGGATATATAGAGTTGAAGAACAACCTGAGGACTTCTATTATTTATACTTCTAGATATGAAGCCAAGAATTCTGCTAGCTTTATTGCGAACACTAATGTACTGTTGTCTTGGTTTTAGATTACTGCTAACCAGAACTCCTAAATCCTTTTCGCAATCAGTAGTATTAAGATCTTCATTATTTAGTTTATATGTGACATGGTCATTTAACTGTCTAACATTTAGAACTTTGCATTTGTCAATAAAAACTGCATCTGCCACTTCTCCAACCATTGCATCAGTCTATTTAAATCATCCTGGAGTGCTCTAGTGTCCTCATTAGAATGAATTGGACAGCCTATTTTGGTGTCATCAGCAAATTTGCTTATGTCACTATTTATTCCCTCATCTGTTATTTATGTAAATTGTGAACAACAATGGGCCCAACACTGACCCCTGAGGAACACAGCTTGTGACGTGTCCCCATTCTGATTTCTCCCCATTTATGCAAATTCTCTGCTGCCTATTTGTCAGCCATGCCTCTACCCAGGAAAAAATTTCTCCTCCTATTCCATGTGCCTTAAGTTTCCTCAATAGCCTCTGGTGTGGAACTCTATCAAAAGCCTTACTGAAGTCCATATACTCATTATCATATTCATTACCATGATCTACCTCCTCAAACACCTTAGTGAAAAAAGTTAGTAAATTTGTAAGACAGGAACACCCCTTTGTAAAACCGTGTTGAGATTCATTAATCAATCTGTGCCTGTCAAGATGGCTAGCTCACCCACTCTCTCATTTGCTCTCTTTTTACATTGCTTCACAACTCTGTTAACCTCTCTTTTTCTCTCCATATGCTCCTCCCTCCTTGCATCACTTCTACTTTGTAAAAACCTCTCATATGCTAACTTTTTCTCCCTTACTACTCTCTTTAAATCATCATTCCACCAATCGCTCTTCTTCCCTCTCGCACCCACTTTCCTGTAACCACAAACTTCTGCTGAACAGTCTAACACTACATTCTTAAACCTACCCCATACATCTTCAACCCCATTGCCTATGCTCTCACTAGCCCATCTATCCTCCAGTAGTTGTTCATATCTTACTGTAACTGCCTCCTCCTTTAGTTAATAAACCTTCACCTCTCTCCTACTTGCTGCTTCTATTTTCCTTGTATCCCATCTACCTTTTACTTACTGTAGCTACAACTAAAAAGTGATCTGAAATATCTGTGGCCCCTCTATAAACATGTACATCCTGAAGTCTATCCAACAGACTTTTATCTATCAATATAGTCCAACAAAATATTGTCATTATGCCCTACATCATATCTTGTATACTTATTTATCCTCATTTTCTTAAAATCTGTATTAACTATAACCAAGCTCCTTTCTATACAAAGTTCACTCAAGGGGCCCCCATTATCATTTACACCTGGCACCCCCAAACTTACATACCACACCCTCTCTAAATTATATAATTTAAAAAAAAAATATCATAGCTCGATTAGTGAAAATGTGTATATTAACATAATATGCAACATTTAATGAGACTCGGTGATTATTATTGAGTATATTACTATTATTGTAGGTAGTAGGTTGGTAGACAGCAACCATCCAGGGAGGTACTACCGTCCTGCCAAGTGAGTGTAAAACGAAAGCCTGTAATTGTTTTACATGATGGTAGGATTGCTGATGTCTTTTGTCTGTCTCATAAATATGCAAGATTACAGGCATATCTTGCTACTTCTACTTACACTTAGGTCACACTACACATACATGTACACATTTATTTATACACACTCATCTGAGTTTTCTTTGATTTTATCTTAATAGTTCTTGGTCTTATTACTTTTCCTTTTATATCCATGGGGAAGTGGAATAAGAATCTTTCCTCCGTAAGCCATGCGTGTTGTAAAAGTCAACTAAAATGCCGGGAACAATGGGCTAGTAACCCCTTTTCCTGTAAAGATTACTAAAAAGAATAAGAAGAAAATTGTTTTCTTTCTTTTTTGGGTCACCCTGCCTCGGTGGGAGACGGCCGACTTGTTGAAAAAAAAAATTACTATTATTATTATCATTACTATTATGGCATCACTCATATAAGTCCTCTGGCTACCACATCTCAAAGTTATGTTTGTTTATTCTATTGTGGGGTGTATTTATTATCATTATATGTTATGTATTGTGTTTATTATATAATTTTGAAAAAATATCATATATGGAATAATGAAAATGTGTATATTAACATAATATACGACATTTGGCGTTGGTGACATAGCAGATTGGATAATATTATGGCAGGTAATGGGAACAAGCCCATTATCTGTCTTAGTGCTGGGGGTAATGACATTGGGAAGGGCATGAGAGAGGAGCTGCTGGATAAGTACAGGTTAGCCATAGAAGTAGTTAGGTCTAAGGGAGGGATCCCAGTCATATGTAGCATCTTGCCTAGAAAGGGAGTGGGCAATGAATGGATGTCTAGGGCAATTGGTATAAATTGCTGGTTAGACAGGTACTGCAAGGAACTTGCAATCCCATTCATTGATAATTGGGACCTATTCTTTGGCAAACGTGATATGTATGCAAGGGATGGGATTCCTCTCTCTGGGGATGGAGTGGTTGCATTAGCCAATTCAATTGAGAGGGTAATTGATGACTTGTCTAGGAATTTAAACTGATAGATTATAGAGGTATGGGTGTTTGTGGGAAACAATCAGGGTGCAGCATTAGGGTTAAAAACAGCAGTTATTACCAGGATACCTCAAAGATATGTTTAACCCTTTGACTGTTTCAGGCCCCTCTCTGAAACTGTCATTCTATGTCGCCAAATATTCGAAAAAAAAAAAATTTCTTATGAAAATGTTAGGAATATTTTTAGTAGTGTTTTAAGCCTAAAAAAATTTTTTTGCCATCAGTACTTACCGAGATATAGAGCGGCAAAGTTTGCAGAAAGTGACGTGCATACGGCAACAGCGGCGACCGCCGCCCACCCGGTATTCTTTTGTTTACTCTAATTCAAAGGTTTCTTGCATTTTTCAATATTTTTCTGTTCCAGGTAACTTATGTGGCCTGTGAGACCAATGTAAGGTGCATTCTTCAAATATACACTCATTGTTTACAACACAATAACAGAACAAACTTTATCACTATTAGTTTGTGTATACACTTTGGTTACACAAACAAACAATACAAAACAATGTTTATTACTATTGTTCCATAATATATATACATATGTACAGTCACTAAACACGTTCCTAGAACTGCTGCAGCTTGTGGAACTCTTTGAAACATGGGTATATGCAGAGGGGCACTTCACACTCCTCACACATAAAACGAGTGTCTCTGCGTGTTTGTGGGCGTTTTGTGGTATGCATACATACATAACACCTCTTCTGAGCATTTTTCTTGGCAGTAGTAGGAGGCAGTTGTATAGGGTAGTGATCACCAGGCCTCAAACGAGATGACGTCTGTGGGCGCTGGTCTATTGCAGGAGTTGCTCCTTGGTACTTTGCAATTATTTGTCTGATTACTGACAGGCAAAATTCACCATATTTTGGTGTTTTGTTGGTCTTCAACTTGTATATGTTATAAGCATTTAGCATAGAGATATCAACAAGATGGAAAAAAAGTTTTATATACCACTTATAACTCTTGCGTACACAGTCTGCAAACCCAATCTGCATATCACATTTGTCCACTAAGCGCATATTGAGGTTGTAGTCCATGACAGCTGCAGGCTTTAGAATGGGTTCATTGGTCTTTCTGTTGTCCCTGCCACTGGGTACCATTTCGTTTCTGTGAACTGATGTCAACAATGTGACATCACGTTTGTCATGCCACCGAAATGCCATGATGTCATTTGCAGCAAATGCTTGCACCTCAGCTCTGCGAGTGCCAGCGTTGAACCTTGGCATATATTTACGATTACCATGCACTGTGCCACACACGTCTGTCAAGTTCACTCGCAAGAAATCACTGAGTAAGGGGCTTGTGTACCAGTTATCAGTAAATAACATATGCCCCTTACCAAGATATGGTTCCATCATTGTTCGAACCACATCACCAGAGATACCCAATAACTTCATGGTATCTCTCAAAGTATTACTGCCAGTGTACACAATTATATCCAAAACTAGACCACTTCTGCAATCACACAGTACAAATAGCTTTATACCAAAGCGTTTCCTCTTGCTTGGTATATATTGCTTGAATGAGAGTCTTCCTTTGAATAAAATCAAGGACTCATCAATAACAAGCTTCCTGAAGGGATAAAAATACATGCAGCACTTTTGTTTCAGGTACATAAACACATTTCTGATCTTATATAACCTGTCGCTTCTGTCAGGCCTAGTTTTGTCTGAAAAGTGCAACATACGTAACAGTATCAGGAAACGATTGACACCTATAATGTCACTAAAACCTGGAGTTGAAATCAGGCGTTCTGTTGCCCAGTATGTGGTGACAGTGTGCTTATACACATGTGGCATAAGCATTATTGTGGCAAAAAACAGGTACATCTCTGCCACAGTTGTCTCCTTCCACTTGTGTAGCCGTGATTTTGGTGAGAGAATTGTATTTGCCATGGTGTAATCACAGTATGTGTTTGTTTCCCTGACAATGATGTTCATCAGGGGTTCATCGAAGAATAACTCAAAGCAGTCCAGTTCACTGGCATTGTTCCCAAGTGGACAAGATGGCTTTATTCCACTTTGTGTTTCATCGAAGTCATGGGGACTGGGAACAAACTCGTCACCGTCCTGCCAATCCCAGATGCGGTCTGCTGGTGGGGTCTGGATATTGTACAGTGGTTGTGGTTGTGCAGGTTGTGGGAGTGTGGGGCAGGGTGAGGCTGGTTGTTGTGCTGCGTCAGCAGCGTGGGTAGTAGCGTGGCCCGCTGATGGTGCCACATGGGCCGTGCCACCCTCACTATCACCACCACTGCCTCCTCCCTCACTGTCACCATTCATAATCATCGTTACAATATCGTCATCTTCACTATCAGGTCGTGGTGTAGGGCCACGAGATGAGCTCCCAGAGTTTCTCCTTCCCCTTGGAACAACATATGAAACACTACCAGACCTCATGCTACGTCGTACATACTGCCGCTTCACTGCGGAATATTCACTCTCACTGTCACTAGAACTGCTTTCAATGACCTTGAAATCACTATCACTGCTATCATCTGGGTGTTGTACACGACTAAATAGTTTCCTCTTTCGTCCTGGTACAGGCGAACGTGAACGTGAACAAGCCGGCACAGCACCAGAGGTGGAAGGTTGTGGGTCATCTGGGTTTTCATCACTATTTACGTTATCCTGGGCACTTTTTCCGGTAACACTCACTACAAAACCCTGGAATTCACAGTCACTGACATTTTCATCGCTGTTAGAGCTATCACTTGGGAACAAAAGACCTCCAATCCGCCGAGGAGTGAGGAACTTCTTACCGAGAGGCATGGTGAAAATGGACTAACAACATGCCGTTCCCACAATGCACCGCTGGGTCCCAGATTTTTTCACAGGGTGCACACCGACCACTGAGACCCATTCTCTCTCGTGTAGGCCTACCAGGCCTTTGGCGCTTGATTTGAAGCCGCTAGAATTTGTGCGTATAAATACGTCAGAAACATTGGCTCGTAAGACGTATTTATACGTCGGAAACAGTCAAAGGGTTAAAAGACAATACAGTGGACCCCCGCATAATGATTACCTCCGAATGCGACCAATTATGTAAGTGTATTTATGTAAGTGCGTTTGTACGTGTATGTTTGGGGGTCTGAAATGGACTAATCTACTTCACAATATTCCTTATAGGAATAAATTCGGTCAGTACTGGCACCTGAACATACTTATGGAGTGAAAAAATATCGTTAACCGGGGGTCCACTGTATTCAAAATAAAGTTGCTAGTAATGGCAAATCAATTGATCAACAAACAAAGAGAGATAGTAGGGGGCAACGAGTGACTAGCTCCCTTAAGGTTTACTATTCAAATAGTAGGAGTCTAAGATATAAGATAGATGAGCTAAGATTACTTGCAAGTGTAGGTAATATAGATATTATTGGTATAACAGAGACCTGGTTCAACCTGAAAGATAGAGAAATGCCTTCTGAATGCAACATACAGGTTTATAAACTGTTCCACACTGATAGGGTCAACAGCAAGGGTGGTGGTGTGGCGATGTATGTCAGAGAAAATTTAAATTGTTGTCTTAGACATGATATAAGATTAGAAATATCGAACACAGAATCTGTTTGGCTACAGTTTCTTGAGGGACGTGACAAAGTAATTTTGGGTGTGATTTATAGGCCCCCAAACCTTGATAGGGAGGGCAGTAAGCTGTTATGGGATGAAATTCATAAGGCATCTAGATACGAAAATGTTGTGATAATGGGAGATTTTAACTTTAGACAAATTGATTGGAACAACATGACAGGAAATCTCGAGTCTAGTGACTTTCTTGATACGGTTCAGGGTTGCTTTTTAGAACAGGTTGTGACAGAACCAACTAGAGGAAACAATCTGCTTGACTTGGTTCTTGCCAACAAAGATTCACTAATTAATAATCTTGAGGTTAATGATGAGCTTGGGAAAAGTGATCACAAATCACTTAGTTTCAATATATCATGGAATTACCCAGATAGCTGCAATCAAATCTCTGTCCCAGATTTTCACTTGGCCGACTTCATGGGGCTGAAAAATTGCCTGGGTGGGCTAAATTGGGATGTCCTGGCTATGGGTCAGGTAGGTGATCTTGGTTGCCAATATGACGTTTTTGAGAGCATAGTTCTAGCTGCCCAGACAACTTTTGTTCAGAGTAGGGAACTTAGATCTAACAAAAATGATCCCAAACGGATGAGCAATAGATTAAAACATCTCTTTGGTCAAAAGAGAGGCATATATAGGCATATCAAAAGAGGGGATGGGCAGTTAAGAAATCAATATATTCAATTAAAGAGAGAAATAAAGAAAGGAATAAGAAAAGCAAAAATGGATTATGAGGCTAAGGTCACAAGGGATTCAAAGACTAACCCAAAAGGGTTCTTTCAGGTATACAGAAGTAAGATTAGGGACAAGATTGGCCCACTTAAGAGTAACTCTGGTCAGATCACTGACAGTGATAAGGATATGTGTGAAATTCTCAATACCTACTTCCTCTCAGTTTTCACCCAGGAAAATACCTGCAATATTCCTGAAATAATAGATTATGTAGAACAGGATGATGATAAACTATGTACAATTGCAGTAACTAGTGACATGGTCCTCAGACAAATAGAGAAACTAAAACCTAACAAATCCCCAGGCCCTGATGAACTGTTTGCAAAGGTGTTAAAGGAATGTAAAGAGGAACTTAGTATACCTTTGGCTAATCTTTTTAACATATTACTACAAACTGGCATAGTGCCTGATAAGTGGAAAATGGCAAATGTAATACCTATTTACAAGGCAGGTGACAGGTCCTTGGCTTCGAACTATAGACCAATAAGCCTTACCTCCATAGTGGGAAAATTTATTGAATCAATAATTGCCGAAGCAATTCGTAGCCATCTTGACAGGCACAGATTGATTAATGAATCTCAGCACGGTTTTACAAAGGGGCATTTCTGTCTTAGGAATTTACTAACTTTTTTCACTAAGGTGTTTGAGGAGGTAGATCATGGTAATGAATATGATATTGTGTATATGGACTTCAGTAAGGCTTTCGATAAAGTTCCACACCAGAGGCTATTAAGGAAACTTAAGGCACACGGAATAGGAGGAGAAATTTTTTCCTGGGTAGAGGCATGACTGATAAATAGACAGCAGAGAGTTTGCATAAATGGGGAGAAATCAGAATGGGGGCACGTCACAAGCGGTGTTCCTCTGGGGTCAGTGTTGGGCCCGTTGTTGTTCACAATTTACATAAACGGCATAGATGAGGTAACAAATAGCGACATAAGCAAATTTGCTGATGACGCCAAAATAGGCTGTCCAATTCATTCTAATGAGGACACTAGAGCACTCCAGGAAGATTTTAATTGACTGATGCAATGGTCGGAGAAGTGGCAGATGCAGTTTAATATTGACAAATGCAAAGTTCTAAATGTTGGACAGTTAAATAACCATGCCACATATAAACTAAGTAATGTAGATCTTAATACTACTGATTGCGAAAAGGATTTAGGAGTTCTGGTTAGCAGTAATCTAAAACCAAGACAACAGTACATTAGTGTTTGCAATAAAGCTAGCAGAATTCTTGGCTTCATATCTAGAAGTATAAATAATAGAAGTCCTCAGGTTGTTCTTCAACTCTATATATCCTTGGTTAGGCCTCATTTAAACTATGCTGCTCAGTTCTGGTCACCGTATTACAGAATGGATATAAATGCTCTGGAAAACGTACAGAGGATGACAAAGATGATTCCATGTATCAGAAATCTTCCCTATGAGGATAGACTGAGGGCCCTGAATCTGCGCACTCTTGAAAGGCATAGAATTAGGGAGGATATGATCGAGGTGTATAAATGGAAAACAGGAATAAATAAAGGGAATGTAAATAGCGTGCTGAAAATTTCCATCCAAGACAGGACTCGCAGCAATGCTTTCAAGTTGAAAAAATTCAGATTCAGGAAGGATATAGGAAAGCACTGGTTTGGTAATAGAGTTGTGGATGAGTGGAACAAACTCCCGAGTATAGTTATTCAGGCTAAAACGTTGTGTAGTTTTAAAAATAGGTTAGATAAATACATGAGTAGGTGTGGGTGGGTGTGAGTTGGACCTGACTAGCTTGTGCTGCTAGGTCTGGTGCAGTGCTCCATCCTTGAGTGGAGGTGACCAGTCTGGGTGGGTCATTGGGCTATTCCAGGGGGGGGGGGTCATTGGTCTAATTTGGGGGGGGACATGGACCTGCTATGCATGGGTCAGTAGTTCCTTCTTTCTTATGTTCTTATTTAATGAGGCTCAGTGATTATTATTTTTATTATTATCATTACTAATATGGCATCTTGAGACATAAGACACTCTTACTGATTTTAATGTGTACCTGCATGCCAGCACAGTTTGTAAGTTTATTTATGTACAGGTATACACAAGTATAATTATCAGAGTACAGTGGAACCCCGAGATTCGATATTAATCCGTTTCTGAGAGTTCATTGAATGTCGAAAATATCGAAAGTTGAATTAAATTTTCCCATAAGAAATAATGGAAATCAAATTAATCCGTGCAAGACCCCCAAAAGTATGAAAACAAAAATTTACCACATGAAATATTAAGTTTAATGCAATAGAATAATTACAATAACAACAATAACAATAGATTAATAACAATAGAATAATTGACACTTACCTTTAATGAAGATCTGGTGATGATTGATGGGATGGGAGGAGGGGAGAGTGTGGATGGTGTTAGTGTTTAGAAGGGGAATCCCCTTCCACATCCCCACACGCACTCCACTTTCGCACTTTGCAATTATCTCTTTCTTCATTTCATAGTCATTAGCACCTTTTTTCTCGAAGGGTTGGCACTAGAAGCTTTCTTGGGGCCCATGGTTACTTATTTTGCAGAAACAAGCACCAAAAACAGTGATAATATGGATAATATGGAATGTACCAAATGTATCCTTAGATGCGCGCACACTGGCTGGCTTGTAAACACTGGCACACACGGGGCAGTTCAGGCCACACGTGAACACGTCTCATACGAATCATATCGAATAGCGGGTTTTCGATCGAATGTCGAGGCGAAATTTTTGCGTTAAAATGCATCGAATGTTGGATTTATCGAATGTCGATAACATCGAATTTCGGGGGTCCACTGTATATATAAAATATGAAGTAACTTTTAAAAACACTTGAAATTTTGGAGTTTCCAGACATAATGGAGATACTTGGTGCTTATGGAGCTCACGGAGAATGTAAACAAACCGGGTGGGGCGCGGTGACCGTATTAGAAAGTTAGGTGGGGGGAGCCGTATACCAAGTCTTGGTCATCATTTGAAATGCCCGTATTAGTGGAGCACTGTAAAGCGAAACGGCGTAAAGCTGGACCCTACTGTACGTGGTAAGTGTGCACCATTTAAAACAAATCCTGCAGCACACAGTGCATAATAAAAAAAAAAACTGTGACCATCTTTTTGGATTAAAACAGCGGCTTTGCAGTGTTTTTTGTGTGTTTTCTGCAGATATATTTGCAGTTTCTTAGTCTCATTTGATAGAATGGAAGATATATTACAGAAGTAGAGATGATTTTGATTGGTTTTAGTAGTGAAAATGGCATGAAACTGAGCTCAAAGTAGCGGAAATGTTCGATTTTTGCCGATGCTCAAGAGTAAACAAATGAAATCATGCGTCCAACACACGTCAGCTGGTGGGTCTAATGTGTGTTCATGAATGCACTGATATTATTTATACAGTTATTACAATATTGCATAACAGTAAATCTTCTATTTTTTGGTGTGAATAAAAATACATTGTGAGTAAAAAATCAAAATGGAATTCATCTGTAAAGCCTGGAAACATAACAGATAAACAGAGGAAATGTTATTTTAGTGCCAGGAATGCCTGCATTGTTTATTCTGAACCCTGTTTTGAAATTGGAATATTTGGAACTTTGTGTGAAATTTTCCAAATTACCAATTTCCAATCACATTATTGGGTAGTTGAAATAGTTGATTGGGCAATTTCTTGTGCTCAGTCGATAAAATAGAAGTAACACTAGCGAAATAGCTAAGAATTTGGTCGACTGGAATAATGTAATTGGTCTAAAATGGGAATCAAAGTGGGCAAAATCGGCAATGCGTAAATATCACGAGAGCGTGTACTTTCGTCAATTTTTCTTCAAATTTCGTACTTTTTGTTTTATTACCTTCAGAAAAAGATTCTCCACCATTTCATAGGTAAATATAATAAAAATTTTTTTTGAAAATTCCTGGACCCTGTGGACAAGTTTCAGATTGGGGGTCTGGACCCTGTTAGGGTTAAACTCCTAACCTCTATTCTAGTGTTTATATGAAGTTTTACTGTAGTAATTTTTTCTTTGTGCATTATAAATAAGATATAAATAAGATCTTTGGCAGATTTGAATGAATGATTTAAAGGACAAATGAAGGTTGTGGGTTAGTAATGCCAATTGTCCTTTAAATTCTCATGTTGAGGTTCTCCCATAATTGTAACAAAAATGGAAATTTTAGATTTAACAGATTGTGTTTATTGGTTCTGGATATTCTCTGTCCACAGATTTTTGTCCATTAGATCCAAAACCTTTTAAATTAGGGTTTGTTAAATCAAGGTTTTACTTGAATGTAACCCTGTTTTTGTATACTGTACATGTATATTCATAATGCTGTTTTACATTATGTGTAGATTTTCAAGAATGTGATCCATATGCTTTGAGAAGGTTTGTTTTTAAGACCACATAACTGCTCAGTTTCTTCAGACAATAAAAATTCAGTTATATCAACACTTAAAAATGTGTCCTAACCCTTTCAGGGTCCGTGCTGTCGTTCTACTGCTTTGAGTTGAGGGTTCAAACCGTAGATCTATGCCATGAGCTCAGCTCACTCTGATTAGCTGTGAGTGGTAAATTTGGGCCTAGATATGAGAGAATACATCTATGTGGTATGTGTGCACCACATAAATCCTGCAGCACACAGTGCATAATGAGAGAAAAAACTGAGACCGTAATTTTTTATTAAAACCGACTTTGCAGTGTTTTTTCGTATGTTTTTTATAGTTGTATTTGCGATTTCTTAGTCTCTTTTGATAGAATGGAAGATTTATTACAGAAGTAGAGATGATTTTGATTAGTTTTAGTATTGGAAATGGCTTGAAACTGAGCTCAAAGTAGCAGAAATGTTAAATTTTTGCCAATGTTCAAGAGTAATCAAATGACCTCACACGTCTAATACACGCCAGCTGGTGGGTCTAATATACGTTCACAAATGTGGTGATATTATTTATGCAATTATTACAATATTGCATAACAGTAAATCTTAAATTTTTTGCTTTGAATAAAAATTCATGTGAATAAAAAATCAAAATGGAATTCATTTGTAAAGCCTGAAAACATATCTAATGAACATAGGAAATGTTAGTTTAGTGCCAGGAATGCCTACATTGTTTATTCTGAACCCTGTTTTGAAATTGGAATATTTTGAACTTTGCTTTAAATTGGTCAGATCACCAATTTCCGATCACTTTATTTTGTAGTTGAAACAGTTGACTTGGCAATTTCTTGTGCTCAATCGATAGAATAGAAGTAATACTGGTGAAATAGCTAAGAATTTGGTCGACTGGAATAACGTAATTGGCCTAAAATGGGAGTCGGTCAGTAAAATCGCCAATGCGTAAATATCACTGACACGTCAAAATTCACAAGAGCATAATTTAGTCAATTTTCCATCAAATTTTGTACTTTTTGTTTTATTACCCTCAGAAAGAGATTCTCTACCATTTCACAAGAAAAAATAATTTTTTTTTTTTTAAATTCTTGGACCCTAGTGCACACTTTGAAATTTGGCCTCTGGACCCTGAAAGGGTTAATAGATCATGAGAATTCTAGAATATAATTTGTGAGAACTGATGTACTGTATCAAGTTTGAGTCATGGAATCATAATTATGAAATACACCTCACATCAAATAAATTATGGGGGAGGACTCTTTGTATGACAATAAATTATATGATTTTGCTTTTTATCCACAGTTGACCTGTTGCACCAGTTTGGATTACCTCATCATTGTGCTGATTCACCCATTGTATCTTAAGTCTGCTGCTGCTGCTGTTTATTTTTTTCTGGCATACAGAGTGTTGAGTGACCCGCTGTGAAAGACTATTTTGGATGTTAGTGATTTTTTCTAAATAAACTTATAATATAAACATGGGTAGGAAGCCATATCCATGTTCAGTGTGTGGAATAGAATATAAAAAAAAGCTTGATTTAAGAAAACACATGAAACTTCATACAGGAGAGAGGCCATTTCAATGTCCAGAATGCCCAAGAGACTTCAAATCCAACTCCAAGTTTATAATACACATGAGAGTTCATACTGGAGAGAAACCATTTTATTGTCATGAGTGTCAAAAAGAGTTTAAAAGAAAGCCAGACATTAGACACATGAGACTTCATACAGGAGAAAAACCATTTCAATGTCCAGAATGTTTAAAAAATTTTGCAGAAAAATCAACTTTAGTAAAACATATGAAGCTTCATAGAGGAGAGAAACCTCACAAGTGTACATTGTGCCTGAAAGACTTTGCTGAAAAAAATAAATTGATAATACATATGAGAGTTCATACTCAAGAGAAACCTTATAAGTGTTCAGTATGTCTGAAAGGGTTTTCAGAAAACTCTACATTGAAAAAACATATGAGAATTCACACAGGTGAAAGACCATATCAGTGTACAGAGTGCCCAAAAGACTTTGCAGAGAAACCTAAATTAACCATACACATGAGAGTTCATACAGGAGAGAAACCTTTTCGGTGTTCAGTGTGTCTAAAAGACTTTCAAACTAAATCAAATCTAATAAAACACATTAAGAGTACATGTCAGAGAGAAGCCTATGAAGGAGAATCATGCCAGGGAGAAACTTTACAGGCTGAACCATTCCAAGCTGAAACATTCCAAGCTGAATCATTACAGGAAGAAACATTACAAGAAGAAACATTACCAAAAGAAACATTACCAAAAGAAACATTCCAGGAAGAAACATTCCAGGCAAAAACATTCCAGGGAGAATCATTAAAGGAACAAAAATTCCAGAGAGAAACATTAAAGAATGAAACAGGCCAGAGTGAAACTATAATGGTGTATTGTGTCTAAAACATTTTGAAGATTACTCTAATACAACTTACTTGTCAGAGAATTAATATAACCCAGGTGCAAGCTGGAATGCCTTCAACATCAGTCTTGAGCTTTCTTCTCAAGGCTTACTCAGCATAACGTAGCTGATAGGAATCGCTCATGATCAGTGGACCCAAAATCACCTTTCCCAAAATTCAACAGTAATTTTCAAACTGTCTTTGTAGCAGGTTGTTTTGGGTGCCATTGAGCCGATATGAGATGGCTAGGACATACCCTGTTGTTTTGACTGCTGGTAAGGGCCACATTAACTGCTGCCTTATATATGGGTTGTTTCCCTGCATTGGATTGGTTGCCCTTCAGGTCACCATGCATCAGGACTGAAGGATGTTAGGGAATCATGTGTAAAACATTCACATCACAGGACACGAGCATCCTGCTCGTATTAGCCTTAGCTTGGTCTCGTTTGTCCTGATTAGATGATGTCCTTTGACTGTGGTCAAATTATTTAACTATGTATTTCAGTCAGGTCTGGAAATTCTCTGGAGTTAAATTTCTGGAGGTCCCTGTGAGTCCAAAAACAGTGATTATCTGCCTATATAATCAGTTTTGTTTTAGATTAGAGCTCGGCTTGTTTTCCAAAGACCAAATTTCTAGCCTCATTAGTTTTGATACTTCTTAATAATGTCCAGAAAGAAAAGATTCATGTGTGGGGGAAATTCAATAAGGACATTTGAATAATATCCCATGGTTGGTTTATAATTTTGGGGGTGAGATAATCCCAAGCAAAATAGGGATTCCCTATATAAATTATGTGAATATGATACATTTTTTATATGACAATACAAAATGGGCATTGCAAGTTTGAGGCTTGACTGTATATATATGTGTATCTGTGTGTATTACTCTCGGGTCTCATGAAGCAGGCAGTCGGGACAGTGGTAATCTGTTGGCCAGCTGTTCCCTGAGAAACTGCTGCTCCCAGTCAGTCCAGTATGTCTATCACTTCTCTCTTATGTTAAGTGCAACATATCCTCCCAGTAGTCTACACTTCATATGTAAACTAAATTTGCTGTTTTTCTTTCATCATCAGGCCTTACATGTCCAAGTTATTGACAGTGTGAAGGATGCATCTGAAGTTTAGTAAAACTTCAAGCATTAAGAAGTTCCTCCGCTAGAGTAAACCTCATTGCTTAATTGAATTCACTATTGATGTCTTTCCTGTCTCTTCCTTTCGTAATTCTTTTGTCGCTTATTAAAATAAGCATGTCTGTTTGTACATCACTACACAAGTGAAATGAAAACAGTTCAACGATATTTACAGACAAATGCTTAAAGCATAGTCCTCCCATCAATCACTAATTAATATATTGTAATAATCAGTGGTATCCTAACTCAAATATAAGATAATAATGGAATAGAGTAGTAATGAAATCTGTGGTTTATGGTTAATTCACAAAATACTATAATGTTGTTTTAGTGTACCTGTTTCATCCTGTTAGCACTTATTTGAGAAGGGACTAATTGTATCACATGAACATATAAACCAATTCTTCTGCACAGTGCAAACACTTCACTGCAAGCTTTAGATTAGACAAGTCCAGTCTAAGTTTTAGGCTGAAGGTGAAATACTCTTGGCTGCTTGCAGCAGAATGGACGTGTTCGGTGAGGTCCTTCGCAATCCAGATCTTACGGGTGTGTTTGATGGCAGATGCCTTGCTGTGTGAATTGATCTGAAGTATGCTTGACTGTACCACACTTCTCTGGGTTGCCAGGTTACCCGCTTTATTAAGGACACTGGACTGCACAGCTGCCAGCCTCAGCATGGAGGTTAATCAAGTGAATAAAATATATTTAGGCTGTGTACTCATGTCATATTTTTTCATGATGTATTCACACTAAACTAGAAATTGTAAAAACTCTTTCTTTATGATTCTCATACTAATTTTTAAATTGGAAACTAGAGCTCAAAGTCTTAGCAGTTTCTAGATATCCTAAGGGCCAGTTAGCAGTCTTAAGAAGATTTAAGGGCTAATAAATTGTCTGGAAAAATTTCCTTTTCTGTAACACAATGAATTAATTTTCTAACTTAATACCAATGGCAAACATTTGCATTCTATCTTTGAGTAAGCTTTTTCCCATGGAAACATCAGTCCTGATGATAAAGGTAACAGTTCTGTTTCGCCCTTGATACTCATAGGAAAACCACACCCAATTCCATGTTAGAGGCATCCATACTGAGAATGAACTCTTGCTCTTCTTTGAGTAGTAGAAGCACTTGCTCCTAGGCAGTCTGATCCTTCAGATTCCTGAAACTATTGCTCAGTTCTCTTCCTACTGGATATGGTTAGAGTTTAGCTTCTACACACACTGACAGTCTCTCTCTCCTTTTGGTTGGACCCCAGGTCATTTGTTCTTAAGCTGTGTCCTACATTGTCCAATGTGTTCATATACAAGAAATGCATGATTGGTCAGACAATTTTCATCAAATGTTTCAGTGCCTCTGTAAAAGCACATAGTTTTTCAATTTATTAGTGAACGAATGAGAATATCTTCTAGAAAGTAGCAGTCCCTCTTTACTCCTGTGAGGAGCTAATAGATTGCTGGAGAGTTTACAAGCCCAAACTGAAAATGCAGTAAACTAAAGCATTTATTAACCAGTTATGAAGGAAATGTACCGATACCAACTTTTGAGACTGGGGATTCTGCCTGTAGCTGTAGAATAATGGCAGCTGGGTTACAGTGGCTCTCCATCAGACACAGTGGGACTGTTCAGTGTTCAGAATTCGAAACATATCCTTCGCTGGGTTTTCATGTTTTCATTTCAGTCTGACATGGGAGAATTGAACAGATCAATAATAATAATGGTAGTTATTTGTTGTGTTTTCATAGTAACATCAATACTGAGGGCATGGTGAGTTTCTTAAGTTTAGCTGAGACCACTTTCTCTTTTATTATCTTAATCTTGTGTTTTATCAAAGTGCAACAGGAAACATTAGACATTATTCAGCCACTTGGGCTCATTGGTCCTTCAGTGGTCTATTGTAGACATTTACCTGCCATCAGGTTTCATAGTTGCTAACAATAAAGGAAGAGCCAAGAGATGCACCTGCACCTCCATATCACTGATATATACTTTATCAGAGCCACCTTTCTACATACATAGTGTAGGCATGTTGATTACATAGTCACTTGGGTCATTTTTTTTTTTTTTTTTTTCTCCACATCATGTACCCACCCTGCCTTGGTGGGATTTTTCCATTCAGGTATACAAAATATATAACTCTCCCCATTGTAGGAATAGTTTATTCATGTCATTGGCAGCAGTAGCTACATAGTCCCCCACTGTAATTTTGCAATCTGTTTCTCAGAGCAGATTATTTGGATTATTAGTTTAACCCTTAAACTCTCCAAATGTAGATCTACGTTCACTCGAGTAGCGCTCTGAACGTAGATCTACTTTTTTTTCTACATACTTTCTTATGGAGAAAATCAAGGTTGGAGTGCTACGTGTGCAAACATAGAACTACATTTGGACAGTTTAAGGGTTAATACAATTTGTTTCTCTGAGAATAACTATTAAATGTAGTAAAGTCATAATTTTAATCACCAGTACTGTGTATTAAACTAGAATGAGTATTATGATGAAGTAATAATTTAAAATACATTGTTTTATTATGGTTGCACAGTAATAGTTATTGAGGGTAGAAATATAGTGGTGACATTAAGTGCCTGAGTATGAGTGTTGATACGAGTCATAAGAAACAGGTTACAGTGAGTATATTACACATTGATATTCAATCCAGGTTGATGTACATCATCTTCAAGAGGTGTGTTTTTTATACAATATTTTTTTAATCTGTTGGCAGATGTACAACTTGTGAATTCTTCTGTTAGTATGTTTCATATTTTTTGTCTTTTTATTTGTATTGAGTTTCTACTCAGGTTAAGTCATACTCTGTTGCAGCTTTCCAAGAAAACTTATAACTCTGAGTTAATATTAGTATTGACCTTCTTGTATATGAAGTATGCACAGCAGGTTATGTGGCTACTTTGTTGAGTACATTTCAAGTTTTTCCTAATGGTAATATGGGTTGTCTCGATCCGCATTGTTTAGAGTAGGCTGTTGAGTTCTGATAGATTTTAGATAATGTAAATCCCCAATCGCCTATACCGTAAGTCAGTTAAGGGTAGATTAGTGAGTAGCACAAAGTGAGTAATGTTGTGTGACATACTGTACATGTATCATACAGTATACTCATAATGCAGCTCTACATAACATAATATTCTGTATGACATGCATAGTATCATGCATTATACCCTCTCATAATACAGCTCTACATAACATAATATTCTGTATGACATTCATATTATTATACAGTATACCCTCTCATAAGGCAACCCTTCATGAAACAATTTTAGGTGATCTATTAACAAATTGAATTTTTTTATATAATAGGAAGTTTTTGATATTTTACTCTTAAAATCTAAAAATTGGGCAAAATTTGAGTAATAACTAGCATTCAATTTTACAGTTTGCTCACTAGATTCAAGTTCTCACCAGCCCTAAGCCTCCCTCAAATTTATGCTACATAAAGTCCTCTAAATAGTATTTTTCTTGCCTAAACTAATGTTTATCAGAATTCTCTTAACTTTTAAATGCCTAATTTATATAAAATACCTATAAACATTTGAAGAGAATATTCTTTGTGTTAATATTCAAGAATCTTCAGAAGTTCAGTAGATTAAGACTACTATTTGGATTAACTAACCCCAAAGGTTAGTAGAGTAAGCTAGTATTGTGCATCATATTTTTTCCATACTTACTCTAGCTGTATTTTTACAATTATTGAACATGTTGATGATTCATAATAAAATGCCAAATAGTTATTAGATGAGTAGTTGTACTGTGGAGGTATGATCTTGACTGAGGTGCAGACATGACAAATTCATGTGTGCTGGGTGTTTATTGGGCCACTATAGCTTATACTTTATTGAGCTATATCAGTCCATAGTTGTCAGCTCTCCATATCTCCTGGACACAACTTCTCACCCCACTGGGAGCGAGGCTTATGAGATACAAGCCTGTCATAGTTTTTAAAAAGCAGCATAAACGACTTCAGAGGTGATTTTTTACAATACTGTTTCATTCTTTTAGGTTATTACTTCCTCAAATAAATTCTACTTTTAGCATGTGTTTGACATTGGTATGATGAGTTTGTTTGTTTGGTACAGTTTGATAAGGAAATATGACTTATTTTTATTGATGTCAACATGTTTATGGCAGGTGATAGTGGTGGCTTAATAGCTTATGCTCCATGCCAGTCATTGCTATTAATATTTCTTCTTTGTTTTTGCTTTATTGAAAACATTTATCTTCAGTATTTGTAAGGTATAGGTGTACTGAATTCATGTATTTTTGCCACAACTGGTAAAGAAATATAACTTAATTTTATGATATATATATTTTTTCCCCACCCTGCCTCAGTGGGAAACGGCCAACGTGTTGAAAAAAAAAAGTGTGTGTGTATGTATATATATATATATATATATATATATATATATATATATATATATATATATATATATATATATATATATATATATATATATATATATATATATATATATATATATATATATATATATTTTTTTTTTCTTTGTTTCCTTACACACACACACACACACACACACACACACACACACACACACACACACACACACACACACACACACACACACACACACACACACACACTCCCAACCAGATCAACCCCAGTGCAACCAAACACTCTAAATCAAAACACCCATGCCACATCCAATGCCCCCACCCACTACATTACAAACTTCACCCCCACAGCAACAACCCATAGTTCCTTACCAGGTCTCCCACTTCCCCAACTCCAATATACTTCCCAGACCACAGTCTTAGAAAAGAAGTTGAAGGTGTGGTATACAAATGCAGATGGAATAACAAACAAGTATGAGGAGTGGCACGAAAGAATCAAAGAGACATCCCCAGACATAATAGCACTCACAGAAACAAAACTCACCAGAATAATAACAGATTCAATCTTTCCATCCGGATATCAAATCTTCAGGAAAGACAGAGGGAGGAGAGGGGGAGGAGGAGTTGCACTGCTCATTGAAAACCAGTGGGGTTTTGAGAAAATGGAAGGAATGGATGGCATGGGCGAAAGGGACTACTTAGTAGGAACAATCCAGTCTGAGGGACATAAGGTGATAATTGCAGTAATGTACAACCCACCACAGAACTGCAGGAGGCCAAGAGAAGAATACGATGAGAGCAACAGAGCAATGATCAACACACTAGCCGAGGTGGCCAGGAGAGCACACATGGGGGGAGCAAAGTTACTAGTTATGGGTGATTTCAATCACAAGGAGATTGACTGGGAAAACCTGGAGCCCCATGGGGGTCCCGAAACATGGAGAGCCAAGATGATGGATGTGGTACTGGAGAACCTCATGCATCAACATGTTAGAGACACTACCAGAGAGAGAGGAGAGGATGAACTAGCAAGGTTGGACCTTGTATTCACCATGAGTAGTTCGGACATCGAGGGTATCATGTATGAAAGGCCCCTGGGAGCTAGTGATCATGTGGTTCTGTGCTTGGACTACATAGTTGAGCTCCAAGTGGAGAGAGTAGCAAGAATAGGCTGGGAAAAACCAAACTACAAAAGGGGGAACTACTCAGGCATGAGGAACTTCCTTCAAGACATTCAGTGGGAGAGGGAACTGACAGGAAAACCAGTACAAGAAATGATGGACTATGTAGCAACAAAATGCAAGGAGGCAGAGGAGAGGTTTGTTCCCAAGGGAAACAGAAATAATGGGAAGAACAGAACGAGTCCTTGGTTCACCCAAAGGTGTAGGGAGGCAAAAACTAGGTGTACTAGAGAATGGAAAAGGTACAGAAGACAGAGAACTCAGGAAAATAAAGAAATCAGCCGAAGAGCCAGAAACAAATATGCACAGATAAGAAGGGAGGCTCAGAGACAATATGAAAATGACATAGCATCAAAAGTAAAGACTGACACGAAGCTGTTGTACAGCCACATCAGGAGGAAAACAACAGTCAAGGACCAGGTAATCAGACTGAGGAAGGGTGATGGGGAATTCACAAGAAACGACCGAGAGGTATGTCAGGAGCTCAACACAAGATTTAAAGAGGTATTTACAGTGGAAACCAGTAGGACTCCAAGAAATCAGAACAGGGGGGCACACCAGCAAGTGCTGGATGAGGTACATATAACCAAGGAGGAGGTGAAGAAGCTGCTATGCGAACTTGACACCTCAAAGGCGGTGGGACCAGACAACATCTCTCCATGGGTCCTTAAAGAGGGAGCAGAGATATTGTGTGAGCCATTAACAAAGATCTTCAACACATCATTTGAAACTGGGCAACTCCCTGAGGTATGGAAAATGGCAAATGTAGTCCCAATTTTTAAAAAGGGAGACAGACATGAGGCACTAAACTACAGACCTGTATCACTAACGTGTATAGTATGCAAGGTCATGGAGATCATCAGGAGGAGAGTGGTGGGGCACCTGGAAAGAAACAAGTGTATAATTGACAACCAGCACGGTTTCAGGGAAGGAAAATCCTGTGTCACAAACCTACTAGAGTTTTATGACAAGGTGACAGAAGTAAGACAAGAGAGAGAGGGGTGGATCGACTGAGTATTTTTGGACTGCAAGAAGGCTTTCGACACAGTTCCTCACAAGAGGTTACTGCAAAAGCTAGAGGACCAGGCACACATAACAGGAAAGGCACTGCAATGGATCAGAGAATATCTGACAGGGAGGCAACAACGAGTCATGGTACGCGACGAGGTGTCAGAGTGGGCGCCTGTGACAAGCGGGGTTCCACAGGGGTCAGTCCTAGGACCTGTGCTGTTCTTGGTATACATGAACGACATAACGGAAGGGATAGACTCAGAAGTGTCCTTGTTTGCAGACGATGTGAAGTTAATGAGAAGAATCAAATCGGACGAGGATCAGGCAGGACTACAAAGAGATCTGGACAGGCTACAAGCCTGGTCCAGCAACTGGCTCCTTGAATTTAACCCTGCCAAATGCAAAGTCATGAAGATTGGGGAAGGGCAAAGAAGACCGCAGACACAATATAGTTTAGATGGCCAAAGACTGCAAACCTCACTCAAGGAAAAAGATCTGGGGGTGAGTATAACACCGAGCATATCTCCTGAGGCGCACATCAATCAGATAACTGCTGCAGCATACGGGCGCCTGGCAAACCTACGGATAGCGTTCCGATACCTCAGTAAGGATTCGTTTAAGACTCTGTACACCATCTACGTCAGGCCCATACTGGAGTATGCAGCACCAGTTTGGAATCCACACCTAGTCAAGCACGTCAAGAAATTAGAGAAAGTGCAAAGGTTTGCAACAAGGCTAGTCCCAGAGCTACGGGGATTGTCCTATGAAGAAAGGTTGAGGGAAATCGGCCTGACGACACTGGAGGCCAGGAGGGTCAGGGGAGACATGATAACGACATATAAAATACTGCGCGGAATAGACGAGGTGGACAAAGACGGGATGTTCCAGAGATGGGACACAGACACAAGAGGTCACAATTGGAAGTTGAAGACTCAGATGAATCAAAGGGATGTTAGGAAGTATTTCTTCAGTCATAGAGTAGTCAGGCCATGGAATAGCCTAGAAAGTGATGTGGTGGAGGCAGGAACCATACATAGTTTTAAGGCGAGGTATGATAGAGCTCATGGGGCAGGGAGAGAGAGGACCTAGTAGCAATCAGCGAAGAGGTGGGGCCTGGAGCTGTGACTCGACCCCTGCATCCACAAATAGGTGAGTACACACACACACACACACACACTATATGTGTATGCAAAGTGTTAAGTTAATAAAAGTATACCCAACACTGCCCAGTATAGCTGCGTCAACCCTCTCCACACACTTCAGTATCAACAAACAGTGACAGCTAAAATGTAAAATAAGATAAGCTATTATTTTTTATGAAGTGGTAAATTTGAAGATCTGTGAAATGTAAGTCTCTTTTCCTAGATATTCTTCACCTTAAATAACACTAATTTGCATGAAGTTCCAATTTTCAAGTAAAATCTCCTGTGTTATGAGAGGGTTTACTACATTTTAGAAGCTTTCTTTGATATGTTTATTGAATTTTTTTGTTGTTGTTGTGGTGGTGAGCCAAGAATTTTCCCTCATCTCTTTGTGTCTTATTTATGCGTGTACTCTCTTGTATATTTTAAGTTCTGTTCCCAAATATTGTGTAGTAGATTTTATCAGTATTGTGTACAAGTTTGTGGTTTTTCATTTATGAAAAGATTTTATCAGGCTCTTCATTTTCTGTAATATTGAGGTCAGCCAGATCTGGATTTAGGACAAAAGTTGTGTCGACCACAAATAGTCTCATCCATAAAGAGATGCATTTGATAGGGTTACTTCTCTGAAGGAGAAATATTAATGGGCACCCTGATGGTGATGTGGAAGAATTAATGTTATGTATGGTTATATGTTGAATGACTAGGAGGGTATATGAATCTGGGGTATATGAATCTGGTTGTTGGAGGGAGGAGGGTAAAGGATGTTTTACCTGGTAGGGGCTTAACCCTTTCAGGGTCAGTGCCATACTTACATGGCTTGAGAGCCAGGGTTGGTGCTGTGCTTGTATGTGTAAATTCTAACGCCTTCAGATCTAGCGAGAGAAAGCAGGTAGGCCTACATATGAAAGAATGGGTCTGTGCAGTATAAAAAAAAATCCTGCAGCACACAGTGCATAATGAGAAAAAAAAAAACTCAGACCTTGTTTTCAGTTTAAAACTTTGCAGTGTATTTTCATATGGTATTTAAGGTTGTATTCTCATTTTCTTGGTCTCATTTGATAGAATGGAAGATATATTACAGAAATGGAGATGATTTTGATTGGTTTCATGATAAAAAGTACCTTGACATTGAGCTCAAAGTAGCAGAAATGTTTGATTTTTGCCGATGTTCTAGAGTAAACAAATCACACCACACATCCAATACACATCAATTGGCGAGTCTAATATTCTTTCGCAAGTGCGCTGATATTATTTATACCATTTTTACAATAATACAGAAGTTTGCATAACAGTAAATCTTTTATTTTTTGAGAATAAAAATTCAAAATGGAAAGCAAGAGTAACATAAGAGGGGCCTGGAGACATAACTAATGAACAGAGAAAATGTTATTTTAGTGCCAGGAATGTCTGTCTTGTTTATTCTGGACCCTGTTTTGAAATTGGATAGTTTGAAATTTGCGTGAAATTGGCCAAATTGCCAGTTTCTGGCCACTTTATTGAGTAGTTGAAATCAGTAAATGGGCAATTTCTTATACTCAATTGATGGGACAAATGGAGTTGTAGCGAAATAGTTATGATTTTAGTCGACTGGAAAGCTGGAATTGGCTGAAAATAGGGCTCAAAGTGTGCGAAATCGCTGATGCGTATATATCATCGAGACCGCATAACACTAGAGCATAATTCCCTAAGCTTTTCATCAAATTTCATACTTTTGGTGTCATTACCATCGGGAAAAGATTATCATTTCATAAGAAAAAAATAATTTTTTTTTCCAACCCTGAGAACGAATTCAGGATCGGTGGTCTCGGCCCTGAAGGGGTTAAACATCCAACAGGCTCATGTGAGTGAATTAGAGTGGAGTGAGTGGAGGCAAATAGCTCTTGTGCCTTGATGTGGTGTTGGAGTGTGAGGAAGATTACATTTATGAATGAATTTGGGAAATTGGTTAGCCAGACCTGAGTCCTAGAGGCGAGGAGTACTGTGCCTGTACTCTTATAGAAGGATGAGGATGTTGCAGTTCAGAAGGCCATGGGAACTGTAATGTCAGCATGCTTCTGGGAAGACAGTGATTGAATGAATGATAGTGAATGTGTTTCCTCTGTTTTGGGTTAACCTACCTCGGTGGAAACAAATCGTCGTGTTAGTGAAGAAATATTGGTGTCATTATATCAGGATTTTATGAAAGAGTGTGCATTGGCTTTTAATTTATGCTCTTCTATTTTAAACAGTAGATAAGTAAAGAAATATTCGTTATTTTCTAGAATGGTGATTCTGAATTGAATATTTTTATTATTGCATCATTAGTGATTCTTTTGTCCTAAAACCAAACTGGTAAGGATTAAGAACTTTGTTTAATTATGAATGTATATTTTTGCATTTGCATTAGTTTTAAAAATACAGTATATTAAAAAATAATGGTAACCTAGAAATTGGTCTGTCATTATTAATTTCTGTCAAATTTCTGCTTTTTTATAGACATGTTCAACTCTTGTTCATGTGTCGGTTTCTGTAGATTTGTCAAACATTGCTGCAGTGGTGAAAAGACAGTTACTGAGAGGAACTGCAAGACATTTTGCCTGTGGCCAGATTTCTTCAGTCGATGTACTGTAATGTACACAAAGTAAATTTGTACAAGTGTAGTTAGGTGAGTGGCTGGGTCATGAGGTCACTGTGTGGAGTGAATTGTGAGATGGGAGAATTGCAGGAGGCCTACATGTAGGTTCTTCCCATGACCTTCTTTATGTAAGATGAGTTGGGCTACAGATGTGGCTAAACTGAAAGCTCCTTGCACATCCCTATGTTTACTAAAGAAGCCTGTCCACTGACAAAAACCTCTAAATAAAGTTCCTCGGGTTTGTCTTTTTCACCACTTGTTGGCTTTGCTCCACTTGTCTGCAGTACTGCAGTGGTGGGTAATAGTACGAGTGCAGGAATCTTATATGTGTGTGAGTGATGCTTTATTAAGTTTGCTTCCTGCCTTGCTTTTAGCCAGTTTATTACTGATGTTACCTCTGTTGCAGTAGTTGGTGATAGGTATAGAGAGCTTAATTATGTATGGGTTATTATTTGACTTTTCCTTAGGTGTTTGGCACTTTTTTGGGCTACATTTGATCATATAGTCAAGATTAAATGATTTAGTTGAGAGTATTTACTTATTCAGTGGTTGGGAGGGGAAGTTTAATAGGTTTAGTTAGAATATTCCTTTAGTCTTGGTTTGCATGGTAACATGATTCAAAGGAGTCTACCTGGTCTTATTTTTATACATGTATATCCTGCTATAATAGTGTTTGCATTTTTCTTTAGCTTGGCACATTTTTGTCTGTATTTAAGAGATTATACCCACTGCTTTTTTCATAGTTATGAATTTTGTCAATGGATCTAAGGGTACTGTAAATTAGCAGTGTTCTTTTAGGTCTTGTGTTATTCAGCATGTTCATGTTTAGTGCATTTTGTGTTTATGAATTTCATGTCATTAGTAATTGTAGTTCTACCTCTGTTTTGATCAGGTCTGCAGTGATGTATGACTATATACCCAGTAAGTTTTAAATGTCATTTTTGTCTTATTTAAGCTAGTAAGTTAAAGTTAAGTTTGTTTAGCAACTATACTAGTACACTGATAATGTCATAACATTTACTTAGTGATCTGTTATTGTAACTGCATACTTGTGTTTGTGTTACTAAGGACACTTTGTTTTTGTATGTTTTTCTGTATAATATTTGTAGTCTTGATCTGCTATAAATTGTTTAGAGCAGTGATGAAAGAGGAGGTTCAGCCCAGGATCAATATTAACATTCACCCACTACAATATAAACAGTAAGAAAATTGTAATTAGGAAGAATTTGAGTTGCTTAATGCTATGAGTATGTACAATTTAGCTTTCAGAATATTTATATATATATATATTGTGACTACAGAATTTGTTTAAATGTAAAAGCACTCTAGGCTTCTAATAAATGCAATAATAAAAATTAACTTTAGCAATTGTATTTAAAAATATAATAATCTTATATGTATATAAGATGAGAAGTAATGTCTTTCTATAAAATATTATGATACTTCTGCAGAGTACTTAACAGTTATACAAAAATGCTTTTCACCAAGTTTAAGCTAGGACTAAATGTATATAATTATTAAAAATTAAAATATATATTGAATACAGTAGACCCCTGAATTTCATGATTAATCCGTACCAGAGAGTCTGCTGAAAGTTGAAATTCACAAATTTCGAAACCATTTTCCCCATATGAGATAATGTAAATCCAATTAATCCATTCCAGACACCCAAAAGTATTAACAAAATTTATTTTTTTTTATAGATTAAATATAGATTTACAGAAAAGAATGAGAAATCAAGTATAAAACAATAATAACATCACCTTTACCTTTATTGAAGACTCTTGTTGGTGTATGGAAGACAGGAGGAGAGGAGAGGAGAGGATGGAGAAATTACTCTATTGTATGGAAGGGGAATCCCCTTCCATAAAGACTTTAGGTACCAAGTGCTTGTCTGGGGTTACTTCCCTTCTTTGTTTTTTAATGGCACTAGGACCAGCTTGAAAGTCACTGGACCCCTATCGCACAAAATAAATGTCCAGAGAGCTCTTGCAGCTCTACCCTCTAGCACAATCAGTACCACCCTCTACCACCATCACCATCACTGCCACCCTCTACCACCATCACCATCACTGCCACCCTCTACCACCATCACAACTACTGCCACCCTCTACCACCACCACTTGTATTTCTCTACAAACTTTTTCTTTAATTCTATCATGTTTCCTCACCTTCTTTACTGAAGGGCTGGCACTAGAAGCTTTCTTTGGGCCCATGGTGGCTTATTTAGCAGTTGCAAGCACAAAAAAGAATGGATTATTACGAAATGCATCATATGAATGCATGGGGTGATGATCACTTGCCCAGAAACAATGCCACACTGACTCTGGATGGTGTGTGGGAGCCTTTGTGTGCATGCGGCCACTTCGAGGCTGCTCAGACGCGTTCCATACGACCCGGTGAATGGCGAGACAAATCACAAAACACAAGGCTATATTTTGACGAAAAAAGTTGCCAAGGCTCATGAAACTCAGGGGTCCACTGTAGTTACCTAGGAAAGTTGGACATTGATTCCTATGTAACAAATAAGCTAGAAATATATTAAGAAACATTAAGGAGGTACTATACAGGGTTGGCAAAAAACCTTGCCCCAACCCTGTTCTACACAAAAAGTTTACTTTGAATGCAAAAAGGCACTATAAAAGCTATATTATGTTTTAATATTTAGTCATCTTCCCCTTAACTTTGATGACTTATTGTATGTGCTTGGGCTGTTTCAATTTGGCACGGATGAGGTGTCTTGCTTCTTTGTGTATTTCTTTGTCTTGTGCCATGTGTATTTCTTTGTCTTGTGCCATGAACTTTCTGTTGGATATACATCTGGGCTATTACCGGGCCAGTCAAGCATATTAATATTGTTACCACTGATCCATTTTTGAAGTATTTTGGATGTGACAAAGTGCTTTGTGAATGTCATTTTTTAATTTCAGATGACCCTCTACTACCTCAGTGTACTGCTTCCCATTCATTGTTTTGTTTATTGGAAGGAAGAACAAGCCTATCCATCCCTTCTCATCACTAAAAGAATCCCAGTTCATACCATACTACAAGTGTTTAATACTTTTCTCCATATACGTACTTTGGGTTACACCTCTTGTTACCACAGGTGATGAACTTGGTCTGGTGTACCTTGAATGCACCAAGAGTTGGATATCACTAAAAATTACCTTCCTCCACTGCTCAAAACCCCGATGATTATATTCATTACTCAAGTCCAGCGTCTTGGTAATCATAGCCTTCGATAACAGTGGTTTTACAGCTGCACACTGTGAAGGTGGAGGTCTCTCTGTAGCCTGTGGCATAGTCATCTCCAATACATCTTTAAACAGATTTGAGTAGATTTACAGGCAAGAATCATGGTGGTGGGCAGGTTCTGTTACCCTTGGAGGAAATGCTTAGTAGTTGGCTCAGATTACTCTTTCCACCTTGCTATTTCCTTTGTGACCAACTTGTCTTCCTTCATGGTCAACACTTGAACCCTCTTCTCCTCAGAAAGGTAGCTCCTGCTCTGGGAGACTGTCTTACCAATGCATAAGAGACAGGAGCAATGTGTGGCTTGCAATTTGTGTCAGGCAGGGGTGCAGGCAGGCAGGTGGCTTATAAGATGAAGCTGCTGGCTTCCAAAAATTCCAAAATAGCATAATGTGGTCAGCAAAAATCCGCAATAAGTCACAAATAATGACTGCCACTGCTGCACGTGTACTAAGAATGCTACAGGTTGCTTTACTCGACTGCCAGACACATGAAATGTAAATGTAGCCAAGCTGGACATGGGGCACTGTACATCTATACAATACTTTGTGCTCAGTGTTGTATCCTTTTCTTAACATTTGTTGTGGTGGCCAGTGCCACTTGGATACTCACAGCACTTGGGATTCTAGTTGTTAACCTCACATAGTTGCATCATCACCACTTGATTTCTCTTTGCAAATGATATCTTTCCAGCCAATTCCTAATCTACCCTGTGCCAGGGAGGCTTTGAGGATATTGTATTTGATCATGCTGCTATTCTGTCTGCTTTGGCAGATTTTGCACTGCATTTGTTCCATTGTGATCAGACTTCTTTTTGAAAGAAGAATCCTTGTACTGTTTTCTTTAATGTTGCTTATCTACACTTTAAAACTTATCAGGGCTTTCTAGGAGGGTGTTCTCTTTTTCTACTTCTCTAGGCGATCCTTGGGCCTTGCAGCTGCTACCAATGGCTCAAGGGGTCATTAGCCCTTTCAGTATCAGTCCCATTGTAACATGGCTTGGAAGCCAGTGTCAGTCCCATAGTATGACACTGAGCTCAGCTCACTCAGATGAGTTGTGAGTGGTAAATTTGGGTCTCATTCTCCTTCTTTTCTTGAAGAATAGGAGGAGAATGAGGTAATCAGTCCGTCAACCTTGAGTCGATGTGGTCAGCCCATCCATCTTGAATAGGATACGGCATATGAGTGGAGAAGGAGCTTATACACCGTAGGCAGGAGAGGTGCAGCAGTCGTAGATGAGATACCCAAGAATTGCACGTGTCTAATTTATCAACGTGTCGGTTCTCTGAACCATTCATCTACAATCCTGTCAGACACTGCAACTTCTTGGGATCTTAATACATGTATGTACTTGGGAATTCTTCACTTGCCTAACCCTTGGGCACAACTTACTTTCACATTGAACAAATGTGACACCATCTACGACTGCTGCACCTCTCCTGCCTACAGTTTATAAGCTCCTTTTCCATTCATATGCCGTATTCTATTCAAGATTGATGGACTGACCACATCGACTCAAGGTTGATGGACTGATTACCTCATTCTCCTCCTGTTCTTCAAGATTCTCCTTTGTATGGACTGATGAAACCACTGTGTGGCAAAACGTTTCCTCAATAAAGATACCCAAGAGTTGCACATGCATCTAATTTAAAAAGTGTCGGTTCTCTGAACCATTCATCTAC
The DNA here is from genome assembly GCF_038502225.1 of Cherax quadricarinatus. Taxonomy (NCBI): domain Eukaryota; kingdom Metazoa; phylum Arthropoda; class Malacostraca; order Decapoda; family Parastacidae; genus Cherax; species Cherax quadricarinatus. The sequence continues at coordinate 10,909,471 of NC_091339.1, read as the reverse complement.
AATCTTGTCTGACCTCCGCCCTCCTTCGACTATGCTTCCGGCCTCTCCCTCTACGGTGCGGCAATTTTTGAGTCGCCATCCCATCCCACATCGAACCAACTCTGGTCCCACTTCTAAATCCAACGACAACCTCCTGATGATGTTACTTCGTTACCTTCCCATTCTACTCGGAAAAGACAGACACATCATGCACTCCCTCTCCACGCTCAGTTTCGGACCACACAATGGACTAAATTCTTTACTTTACGACCGACTTCTTCTATTGCCTATCTTTTCGACCATAGTATTAGCAAAGCGCTCCTACGCCATGTTGGTAGAGATATTTCATTTCATGCTCTCAAGAGTGGTACGCGCATCGTCACTGTCCAGAATGCTACCCAAGCTCATGATCTTTCTCTCCTTTCACATATCGATACTATTCCTGTCACTATTGAAAAACATCATTCTCTCAATTCTTGTAGTGGTACTGTCATTCTGCCCCATACCATAGTCCAACAGAATTTCCAGACATGTGGCAATGACATTCTTGAACAGCTGGAACTCCAGGATCTCCCAATCCTCAAAGTAGACACTTATGTCCTACCTGCCCGTGGGCGGAGACGATACCCTTGCAATGTGGCTTGATTGACTTTCGATAGCCGTGAATTTCCGTCCTTTGTTTATGTCGCAGGACATTGGTAACAAGTTCGAAAGGTAATCCCTACACAGCAACAGTGTAGAAATTGCTGATGATTTGGTCACCCAGCGAAATATTGCAGATCTATAGCCGAATGCCCAGTCTATGGTGCCGACGACCATTCTAATACGTCTTGCAGTCAACCTCCCTCTTGCCTTAATTGTCATGAGGCTCCCCCTTCGTACTCTCGCCATTGCCAGGTCTACTTAAATGAGCGTGAAATCCGTTGCCTCAAAGAAGCAGAAGGTCTCCCTTATGCTATGGCAGTTTCTCATCTCCGCCTCCAAGGGAGACTACCCAGTGTTTCTTTTTCTCGTGTTTCAAAATGTTCCCCCACTTCTGGGGTCCCATCTTCTGCAGCCTCCTCTGTTGTTACCCCTCCCATAGTAACTCTTGTATCTAATTCTTTTGCTGTCCTGGGTCCCCTCATGGAAGGTTCCTTGATGTTCAAATTCAAATTCAAACTTTATTCTCTATAAGTATTACAATGCTGAGTTTACAGAATTTGGTTATTGTGTGGTTTACATGTAGTAAAATAATAATTACAGAGTGTACCACTAGAACGCCTAGCATGGCTAGGCATTTCGGGCAGACTTATATTAAATCTTAGGTTTAAAATGATACAGAATTATGAGATAAGTTGGTATTATGGCTAAGTGACTAAATACTAATTGTGAGTTTAGCAATGTGAATGCTTTTGTTTTGGCACTATACATAGTTTCAGTATTGGAGTATCACAGGCCAACTTTTGGCTAGTTAAGATTCATTATTTTGAGATTGAGATGGATATTTCTGTTTATGGTCAAATGGGTGAGTGAGTGTAAGTATGAACCACCAGGTGGTATTCGTATTATTAGTTGACAGGGTGTATCAGGGAGATAAGATGTTTTCTGATGGTAGTTTTGAAGGTGATGAATGTGTCTGCAGTTTTGGAATTTTCAGGTAGGGTGTTCCAGATTTTAGGGCCTTTGACATACATTGAATTTTTGTAAAGGTTTAGTTGGACACGGGGAATGTCATAGAGATGTTTGTGTCTGGTGTTGTGCCTGTGGGTTCTGTCACAACTATCAAGAAAGCGTTTTAGGTCAAGGTTAATATTGGAATTTAAGGTCCTGTAGATGTAGATTGCACAGTAGTAAGTGTGGATGTACTGAACAGGGAGTAAGTTTAGATCTATGAAGAGTGGGGGGGTGTGTTGCCAGGGATGGGATTTAGTGATTATTCTTACTGCGGCTTTTTGTTGGGTTATTATTGGCTTTAGGTGTGTTGCTGCAGTTGAACCCCAAGCACAGATAGCATAGGTGAGGTATGGATATATAAGTGAATGGTATAGTGTGAGAAGGGCAGTTTGCGGCACGTAGTATTGTATCTTGGAGAGGATCCCAACCGTTTTGGATACTTTTTTGGTTATGTGTTGGATATGGGTGCTGAAATTCAGGTTGTTGTCGAGGTATAGGCCTAGGAATTTGCCCTCATTATGCCTGGTAATTAGAGTGTTGTCGATCTTAATGTTAATTTGCGCATCTCCTGCTCTGCTACCAAACATAATGTAGTAGGTTTTGTCAACGTTAAGCGTAAGTTATACTTGATGTTGGTGGGGGCTCTTGATTTAGGGAATCGGATCTGTGCTCCAGTTCCCCGAATTAAGCCTGAATGCCTAACACATCCCCCCCTGGCGCTGTATAATCCTACGGGTTTAGCGCTTCCCCCTTGATTATAATAATAATGCTGAACATTAAAATGGTATAAAATACCGACAGGTTGTTAGGTAAGACACACATGCAACATTTAGGTATCTTTATTATGAAACGTTTCGCCTACACAGTAGGCTTCTTCAGTCGAGTACAGAAAAGTTGATAGAAGCAGAAGAGACGAAGACGATGTAATCAGTCCATCACCCTTAAAGTTTTGAGGTGGTCAGTCCCTCAGTCTGGAGAAGAGCATTGTTCCATAGTATGAAACAATATGGAGATGAAGTGATAGGATGGAGCTTTATATAGCGCCAAGAGGTGAGACGTAGGTCACTAGAAGAGGTAAGAACTCAGATGTTGAGAGGTCAGGTCCCTCTCAAATCCAGCCGCTGGATTGTTTCATACTATGGAACAATGCTCTTCTCCAGACTGAGGGACTGACCACCTCAAAACTTTAAGGGTGATGGACTGATTACATCGTCTTCGTCTCTTCTGCTTCTATCAACTTTTCTGTACTCGACTGAAGAAGCCTACTTTGTAGGCGAAACGTTTCATAATAAAGATACCTAAATGTTGCATATGTGTCTTACCTAACAACAATAATAATGCTGTCCTGGGCTCAGACGGGACTACAGTGGACCCCCGGTTAACGATATTTTTTCACTCCAGAAGTATGTTCAAGTGCCAGTACTGACCGAATTTGTTCCCATAAGGAATATTGTGAAGTAGATTAGTCCATTTCAGACCCCCAAACATACACGTACAAACGCACTTACATAAATACTCTTACATAATTGGTCGCATTCGGAGGTGAACGTTATGCGGGGGTCCACTGTACTTCAACACCTCAGTCTGTTCTGACATCTTCGAGTTCTCACTCACAAGCCCCGGTATCGACAAGATCTCGTATGACACCTACCAATCGCCTCTCTACTTCTCAGAAGTCCAAAAAATCCCCTTTGCTCAAAGCTTCCTTGCCCCCTCCTTCCCTTCTTCTGCCCCCACATTTTACCTTTCCAGTCTCTGTGCCTAGTTCTTTCCCTCTCACTGGCTCTATTACAAGTGTGGAGGTTCACACCCCCTCCTCGTTCTGTGCCTCCCTCTCCTGTCCCCTCCCAAGTCTCTCCCTCTTCTGCTGCCTCCCAGGTTTCTGCCTCTTCTGATCCCTCCCACACTTCTACTCCAGTTCCCAACATGCTTTCGTCCCCCCCATACTTTAGTACAGTCCATTATTGTCCCAATCTTTACTCACCCTCCTCCTTCTATCTCCAATATTGTCTCCCATACAACGTCTTTGAATTCAGAAACACTTGACGCTATTTCAAAATATATTGCAGAGACTAAACCTTCAATGGACACTGATCCACCTCCTGTTCCTTCTCTTCCCTCTCCTCCATCTCCACAACTCCATTCTTAGCAATGCTCCGTTCCTTCGCTGCTTGAACGTCTTCCGATGCCACCGCACATACACTTTTCTAGCCCCCTCTAGTCCATAGGTGCCCTTCCCTACGGATTCCTGGTATTTTCCTCATTGCCAATCATGGCCTATTTACAGTGGAATATCCGTGGCCTCGGGTAATCAGGGTGAGCTTCAGATGTTGCTTTCCAGGTCTTTCCCTGTTGGTGTTTGCTTACAAGAACCAAAATTACACTAAGCTGTTTTCCAACCTATCTCAGACTATAATTTATTGTATTCTTCGAATCCTTTCTCAGATGGGACCTTTAATGAAAGTGCCCTTCTTCTACGCAGTGATATTCCGTACTGTCAACTATTTGTCAATGCTTCGCTGCATTACACTGCAGCCCGTATCCACTTGAATAAGTGGTTTACAATATGTTCTTTATATCTCTCTCCTCGGGCATTTTCTATCCCAGATTTTGCCTTTCTTGTTTCATCCTTACCACTGCCACTTCTGTTACTTGGCGATTTTAATGCCCACCATTTCCTCTGGGGGGGATGTCTCATTGTGACTCACGTGGCATCCAGTTGGAGGCTTTTCTCACCTCTCACCCCCTCCATGTTTTAACCTTTAAACTGTCCAAACGTAGATCTACGTTTTTTCAACATTTAGAAGTATGTAAAAAAAACGTAATTTTTTTTTTTTACATTTGAAAACGTGTAAAAGAAACTTTGATCTACATTTTTTTTGTTATATTTGAAAATATGTAAAAAACGTAGATCTGTCTTTAGAGCACTATGGATGTGAACGTAAATTTGTTTGGACAGTTTAAGGGTTGAATACGGGTACTCCCACCCATTTTGATCCTCGTACTCATACTCTCTCTTGCACCAATCTATCAGTCTGCTCTTCCTCCACTGCACTAGACTTCACCAGGTCTGTTCTACCGGACTTACATGACAGCGATCATTTTCCAATCATTCTTACTTCTCCTTCATATTCACCACCTTTCCGTAGACCTCGCTGGAAATTTGATCGGGCAAATTGGGACCTTTACTCACAACTCACTGCTTTTAGTGAGGTTCCTTCTTCATCCTCCATTGATGAGCTCCTACACCTCTTCTCGACGTCAGTTTTAACAGCAGCTTCTCATTCTATACCCCAAACCTCAGGCAGGCATTCTCAGAAGTGCGTGCCTTGGTGGTCTCCTGCTTGTACTCGTGCAGTATGTTTGAAACATGCTTCATGGGGCAGGTACCAGTACAATAGAACCGATGAGAGATATCTTGATTTTAAGCAGAAGCGTGCAGTCGCTCACTGTGTCATCCGTGACGCTAAACGCACCTGCTGGCGAGATTGTTTCCACCATCACCTCTGCTTCCTCTGTGAGTGCAGTCTGGAAAAAAGTGAGGAAATTGAGTGGTAAATACTTCCCTGACTCGGCTCCTGTTCTGCGGGTCGCCGGTGTTGATATAGCAAACCCTCGACGTTGCCATTGAAATTGGCACTCATCTGGTCCGTATTTCCCAGGGGCTCCATCTATGCCCCTCGTTTCTTTCCTCAAAGTCTGCCAGAGAGTTAGTACCCTTGGACTTTTCTTCTCTCTGAGAAGAACAGTATAATGTGCCTTTTACACTTTGGGAACTGGAGGCAACACTCAGCTTGCCGAACATCGGCAGCTGGGCCTGACGACGTTCGTATTTGGATGTTACAATATTTACTTCAGTCAGCCCTTGCAGTCCTCTTACACCTCTTCAATCTTATTTGGTCACAGGAAGTTCTTCCCCAGCTGTGGAAATCTGCCATTGTTCTCCCTTTCTGCAAGCCGGGTACTACAGGACATGATGCCTCCCACTATCGTCCCATTGCTCTTACTAGTGCAGTTTGCAAAGTGATGGAACATCTGGTAAATCGACGTTTAATGTGGTATTTAGAGAGAGACGACAGCCTCTCCACTAGTCAATATGGCTTTCGTAAGGGCAGATCTACCATAGACCCCTTACTATGCTTGGATATGTATGTTCGTAATGCCTTTGCGAATAACCACTCAGTTATTGCCATATTTTTTGACCTTGAGAAGGCATATGACACAACTTTGAGGTATATTTGGCCCAAACCCACTCCTTAGGCCTCCGAGGCAATCTACCATCCTTCCTTAACCCTTAATTGGTCCAAATAGATCGACGTTCAAATCCGTAGTGCTCCAAAAGTAGATCTATATTTTTTTTTACATATTTTCAAATATAACAAGAAAAATGTAGATAAAAGATTTGTTTACACATTTTCAAATGTAAAAAATAAAAGATGGCGGGGTAGGGGTCGGCCTAGGAAGGGTTGGAGGGAGGGGGTAAAGGAGGTTTCCTGTGCGAGGGGCTTGGACTTCCAGCAGGCATGCGTGAGCGTGTTTGATAGGAGTGAATGGAGACAAATGGTTTTTAATACTTGACGTGCTGTTGGAGTGTGAGCAAAGTAACATTTATGAAGGGATTCAGGGAAACCGGCAGGCCGGACTTGAGTCCTGGAGATGGGAAGTACAGTGCCTGCACTCTGAAGGAGGGGTGTTAATGTTGCAGTTTAAAAACTGTAGTGTAAAGCACCCTTCTGGCAAGACAGTGATGGAGTGAATGATGGTGAAAGTTTTTCTTTTTCGGGCCACCCTGCCTTGGTGGGAATCGGCCAGTGTGATAAAAAAAAAAATAACTTTCAAATGTTGAAAAAACGTATATATACGTTTGGACCGTTTAAGGGTTTTAAGAACTTTTTAACTGACAGACATTTCCGTGTTCGAGTCAATAATGTGCTCTCCCCAGACTTTGTCCAAGCTGTGAAGGTGTCCCTCAGGGATGTGTTCTGAGCACAAAACTTTTTCTCCTTGCTATAAATGATTTGGCCTCTGTTCTTCCATCCAGTATTTGGTCATCACTCTATGTAGATGACTTCGCTATTGCTTGTGCAGGCACTGACTGTCACCTCATTACAGCTTCTCCATGCGGTTGACTGTGTTTCCAATTGGGCCACCATGCATGGGTTTAAATTTTCCAGTACCAAAACTCACCAAATTACTTTCACTAGACGCTCTGTCATCTCCGATCATCCTTTGTACCTTTATGGCTCCTGTATCCCTGAACGTGATACAGTCAGGTTTCTAGGCCTTCTCTTTGACAGTAGATTTTCCTGGAAACCTCACATTACCTCTCTGAAGGCAACTTGTCACATCCGGCTGAACCTTCTTAAAACCCTTGCTCATCTTTCATGGGGAGATGATTGTCGAATTCTCCTTTGCCTACATTCAGCCCTCATTTTATCAAGACTCGATTATGGTGACCAGATCTATTCAACGGCCTCTCCTGCTACTCTCTCTAGCCTTAACCCCATCCATCACCAAGGATTACATTTATGCCTTGGTGCTTTTCGCTCTTCCCCTGTTGAGAGCCTCTATGCAGAAGCAAATGTTCCATCCTTGTCTGATTGCCGTGATGCCCATTGCCTTCGCTACTATGTATGCTCTCACGATCTCCGCAATCCTTCCATTTATAGAATGGTCACCGATATTAGTAGACATTCTTTATTTGTTCGCCGCCCCTGTTTGCTCCTTTCCTTCTCTCTTCGCCTACATTCGCTCTTGTCTTCTTTTCAGTTACAACCTTTATATGTTCATGTAGCATCTCACTTTTCACTGCCCCCCTGGGAAGTTCCAACTGTTTGGGTCTGTTCTTTTTCACTCCCTTGCTCGAAAGCCCAATTGCCTAAGGTGGCTTCCCGCTCTCTTTTTCTTGACCACTTCCACTCATTCTCATGCTATCGCAGTGTACACAGATGGCTTTAAGTCTTCTGTCAGCGTCGGATTCACAGCAGTATTTCCGGACAGCGTTGTGCGAGGGCATTTACTATCTTCGGCTAGCATTTTTACTGCTGAATTGTATACCATTCTTGCAGCACTTATTCGTATTGCATCTATGCCTGTGTCATCATTTGTGGTTGTTTCAGACTCTCTTAGTGCTCTCCCAAGCATGAAGATATTGTTTTTTGTTGGGTCCCTGGTCATGTTGACTTACAGGACAATGAACAGGCAGACACTGCTGCGTGGTCAGCAGTACGTGACCTACCAATTTCATATAGAGACGTTCCATTTCCGGACTATTTTGCTGTAATAGCTACCCACCTTCACACCCTTTGGCAACAACGTTTGTCAACTCTACTTGGTAACAAACTTCATTCTATTAAGCTGAGCATAGGTTACTGGCTGTCTTGTCATTGCATTGGACACACTCGTCTTACTCGTGGGAATCTCATGGAGAGGCACTCTGTTCCTCTCTGTGAGAAGTGTCAAGTTCTGGTATCGATTAGCCACATTCTGTTAGACTGCCCTCTCTATCAACGAGCACTCAGAATTTACCTCCGTCGTCCTCTCCGCTCTACTACTCTCTCTTTACCTTCCCTTCTTGCTGATGGACCCTCCTTTAATCCTGACTCTCTCATTGACTTCTTGACAACGACTGATTTACTCCACAAACTCTGATGATGATACTTTTCGCACTCCCCTCAGCCCTTTCTACCTCAATCTCTTGCTGCCCTCTACCCTTTCACCATCCACTGCCCCGCTGTTCTCCGTAACCTATTACTCATCCATCTCCCTTTTACCACCTGATACCCTCACTTCCTTCCTGCCCTGCAGTGCTGTATAGCCCTTGTGGTTTAGCGCTTCTTTTGGATTATAATAATAATAATAATGTTACAGAAATAGAGATGATTTTGATTGGTTTTAGTACTGGGAATGGCTTGAAACTGAGCTCAAAGTTGCAGAAATGTTAAATTTTTGCCTATGTTCAAGAGTAAACATATGATCTCACACATCTGATACATGCCAGCTGGTGGATGAGTACAGGAATTATCAAGAATGAAGAGAGCCTTGAATGCAAGGTTCTTGCTGTGCAGGTAAAACTTGACTTCAGGAATAAAGTGATGCTTAAACCAGTCAATAAATATTTCCTATGTCATCCATGCTGACTGGTTTGACCTCCAAATTACTGGTAAGGTGTTTTTATCTACATCTTTCAAAGCACAAGGATTCTTAGAGCAGTAAATAACCATGGGCTTACACTTGAAATCACCTGATGCATTACCGCAAGGGATCAAGGTTAAGCAGTCCTTTGCTGCCTTGAAGCCCAGTGCACTCTTCTCTTGCTGACTGATATAAGTTCGTGTTGGCATTTTTTTCCAAAAAACACTTGTCTTGTCAACATTAAACACTTGATGTGGCTCATAGCCACCCTCAGAAATAATTTCCTGCAATTCAGCAGGAAAATTACTTGCTGCTGTATGATCAGCTGAAGCACTTTCACCAGAAAACTTAATATTATGTAACTTATTATGCAACTTAAACCCTTCAAGAGGGGCTCCTTGGCATGGTGAAGAGGCTCTTGGTCTGAGGAATTAGATCTGTCGGTCTACTTCCTCAGACCGAACCTAATTACCCCCCAATCCCCCGTTCCCTATCCCATCCTCCCCTTTTTCCTTTCCTCCTCCTCCTACCCACCCCTCCCTTTTGCCCTTCCTTTTTGGCCTTTTTTTTTTTTTTTCCACAGGCACGCTAGTTCCTAGGTAGGGGAAAGGGTACCGGGGTCCATCCCATTCCGTTGAGGTTCTTGGCGGTGGCGTAGTTTGCCGTGGAATCTGGATTGCCTGGGGATGTCTTGATCCCTCTCCGGTATCCCGGAGGGTGGCTTTGGGTGTCTCTCGGGCGACGAGTGTATCTCTGGAAGCCACCTTTCGGATTCTGGGGGTGGTGGCCGAAGGAGGTATGCTTTGTGGCGGATTTCCGGCCGCCCTCTCTTTTGTCCACCGAGGTAGCTCGGCAAATGTGAGGTTGCTATCCCGGATTGCCGGTTTACTGGCATGATGGGTAGGGTATGGCACGGGTTCCATGCTGCATCTGCGCTACTTGCGGTGCTGAGGTCCTCTTGGGCGCGGAGGGAGATTTCTGGCCCTTTCATTCCTCCTAGGAACTATCCCTCCCCGGTCCCCCCTTTTTTTTATTTTTATTTTTATTTTATTTTTTTTCTTAAAAAGAAGTAACTTAACCATGGCAGCCCTAATCCATAAACCTGCTACCACCGGGCCCCTTCTTGATACCGCATCCCGTTCTGACCCCGCCCCGTCTTTGGACCACTCTTCGGACACTCCTCATGCCTCTGTACCTCTTGCCGGTGCTGTTTCCTCACCTGCTTCAGGTACCGAGGCCTCGACTGACTCCTTCGATTTATCTGACCTTCGCTCTCCTCTGACTATGCTTCTGGCCTCTCCCTCTACGGTGCGGCAATTTTCGAATTGCCGGCCCGTTCCACGTCGGACCAACTCTGGTCCCACGCCTAAACGACAACGACAATTACCTGCTGATGCAAACAGTAAGTAGAATGGGGTCCCTTGACCATCCAATCTTCTCACCAACAAATCAAAGAGTGTCCCACGACAGTTCCCTTGATATAATAAAGAGCTCAGTGAAACAAATTGTCACTGGAAAATCTCAGGTCCCTAGAGTCTAATCCTCCAAAGTGTTTCAAGCCCGAAAAAAGTAAAAGGTGGCAGAATTAAATATTATATCCTGCCTGACTTGGCTTACAATAAATTGAGACTATAACAATCACCAAATCTTTTAAATACCTGTACAGTAGTCCTACCATAGAGAATGATTACTCATGGCTGTGGTATGCGGCGTTGAAGTTCCAATGGTAGATTCGAGATGGAATTGAATCTTGATTCAGTAGAGTTGATCCTGGCAAGGTTGCCACTTGTGAAGGCTTACTCAGCCCTGTAACAACTTCAGACAGTATTTCCAAGGCTGGCTCCTCAGGAAAATTGATGAATAGAAAAAGAAATAATAACAGACAAACATAAACACTTTATTATATAGAAAATATAAAATATAAAACACTTGAATATGAAATATTAATCCTACATTAAAGAAAATGAAAAATTAAAAATATAAATGATAACTGAATTCAATGCTAATATAAAACTTGGGTGTCTGGTGTTGGTGACACTGCGTGTTGTTGAAATCGTAGCCATTGCTGATGATGGGAGGGGGTCGCAGGTGTTGATGACAACCCACCAGCTCATTCTTCATAGATTTTCTAGCTTTCAATAATCCTTCCAGATGACAGGAAAGCAGGTTTTCTCCACTGCAATGATGAGGGGTTATATCCTGCTACTTGCATACACAAACAGGTAAGTGGATCAGAATTTGGGACATCTCAGAACGTTAGTCTGTCTCCTTCAATTCTACTCGTTGATTGGCAGGTGACCCTCTCTGTCATCCAAGCTGGAAAGATAGACAGGTTACCCACTGCTTAAGAAATCACTCTCCATGATAAGTACAATACCTAAAAGATGTGGTGATTATTACAACAGTCAACTTAGAGCAAGACTGAAAGGACTAAGTTTATTATTGGTCAAAAGTGAAGCTTTCAACCAATAAATCCACTAGAATACAACGCAGGCATGTACTTACTACTGTAAGCTGTGAGCTGTGAGCTGTATAGCCCTTGTGGCTTAGCGCTTCTTTTTGATTATAATAATAATAATGTGAGCTGTGAGTCTAGTGATTACTGTTTGGACCGGAGCCCGGGGTGGAAAGGAGGGGAAGGGATAGCGGGAGCTAGACTTTCCTTACCTTAACAAGTAGCCGGCAAGCAAACTATCACTTTCGACTAGGGGGAAAAAGGTGAGGGGGGAGAATAGCGGGAGCTGGACTTACCCTACCTTAACAAGTAGCTGGCAATGAAACTATTGTTACTGTATACTTCATCGCTACTCCTATCTATTGAACTTTTCCCTCACATCTGAGTATATTGTTTTTGATATGGTGACATTTCTTATCAGATCATCATTGTTAGTGAAGATGAGGTCTAGTATATTCTCCAGTCTAGTAGGCTCTATTACTTGCTGGTTTAAATTGAATTTTGTGCAGAGATTTAAAAGCTCGTGTGAGTTTTCATCAGAGCTGCCTCCTGGTGTTATTGCAACAATATTATTTGCTACATTCCTCCATTTTAGGTGCCTTAAGTTGAAATCCCCCAGGAGCAAGATGTTGGGTGCAGGAGCTGGAAGATTTTCCAGACAGTGGTCAATTTTTAACAGCTGTTCCTGGAATTGCTGGGATGTTGCATCCGGAGGCTTGTAGACTACCACAATGACTCAATGACTAGGTTTTGGCTCTCGATCTTTACTGCTAAAACTTCCACTACATCATTTGAGGCATTAAGCAGTTCTGTGCAAACAAGTGACTCTGCAATGTACAGGCCAACCCCCCATCCCCTTTTTCCTGTTCACTCTGTCACATCTGTATAGGTTGTAACCTGGGATCCATATTTCGTTGTCCAAGTGATCCTTTATGTGGGTCTCAGTGAAAGCCACGAACATTGCCTTTGCCTCTGCAAGCAGTCCACGGATGAAAGGTATTTTGTTGTTTGTTGCTGGCTTTAGACCCTGTATATTTGCAAAGAAGAATGTCATCGGACTGGTGGTATTGTTGGTACTGGGGGGGGGGATTTTTATTTTTCCGGCATTAGTATCTGTATCTGTTGGTTTGGAGTGGAGGCCATCGACTGTGGTTCCACTCCAGGAATGACTGGATTTGGTGTACGATTTCTGCCATTTCCTGCCAGTTTTTTTTTCTTCCTGGCACTAAAAAACCTCTCCCTCTTGAGTGGTTGTGGCTACCCAGGTTTTCCCATGGCCTGGATGTTTTGTATCTTTTTGTCCCCTTTAGATGGTGTGCCTGGCAATTTAAGTTATAGCACAGTCTTTCCTGTACTGAAGAGGTACACATTTCAGGGTGAAAAAGCTTACAGGAAGGGAGTTTGCATTTTCCTGTTGTCATATGGGCATGGCATTTTCTAGGGTGGTCATAGTTGCACGTCCCATCTGTTTTTCCAGATTTCCCATGTCTGCAGATACCAAGTGCATAGTATGTGCACAGGCTTGGTTTCTGTTTGCCCTGGGTTTCTGTGACTGTATTCCCTATTGGTGCATGTTTACCTGTCTTATTCCTATCCTCCCTAGCACCAACAATGGAGCTCCCACCAGTTGTTTTTGGTAATATATCCTCACTATTGCTAGTGGAGTCCTCTTGTTTGCTATTTCCTATGGTATTTCTAGTTTGCAATATTGGTTTTATCTTATCTTTGACTACACTTGTTTCCCCACTACGGCTCCTGTCCCCTATGAGGTCATTTATATGCATTCCTTCCTGCGTATAATTCCCGACTACCTTTACAAAATCTCCAGCTTCACCATTACTGTCTCCCAGGACAGCACCTCCAGCTTCACCATTACTGTCTCTCAGGACAGCACTATCAGCCCCACATTTACTGACTACCAGGACATCACCTCCAGCCTTACAGTTTCTGACTACATGGCCAGTATCAAGGGCAGTACCATTCAGCCCAGACTTTTTATGTTCCCATCTGTTGTAGAAAGCTTCTAGGTTGTCTATGAAAGCAGCTTTGATGTTATCCTCTTTTAATACCCTTGTGATTTTAGTTCACAGATTTATCTCACTGGGCATACCCAAAAACACTTCCCTGTTTTAATACTGCTTGTAGCTAGTTCTTGGATATCTGCACAAGGGACGTGACACCAATTTCCACAAAAATGACAATTTATCCATGTGGAAGCCCATTTGTTTGATTGATTGCAGACTACACAGAGCTTCATAATGATTTGAATGGTTGATTTACTGTAATTCTACTAGCAACCTCTTGAATACTCTATTAATAACCTCCTTAAATGAAGCTCTAGCTATTTGTATTTCTATTTCTAACTGTACTTGTATATTAGGACAGCTTACCGGAGTACGCTCCTGTTTTATATTTATTGTTTGTTAAGGTCTGAGAAAAAAAAAAATTTTTACATGAAATATACATTTCCTTATATGAAAAGGAATGGGACATGCAAAATAAACAATAATTAAATGTCATTTACCTTTATTGTGGAGTTGTTGATGAGTGATGTGCCAGCAGCAGGGGAAATTCAGAATTGTCTACTGCTTGGAAGGAGAATCCCCTTCCAGAAGAACTTCAGGTACCAAGTCCTTTGGTGGGGTTACCGCCACTCTCGTATTTTTCAATGATCTCCTTCATTTCCATCGTAATTCTCACCCTTTTTAACACAGGTTTGGCACTAGAAGCTTTCTTGGGACCCATCGTGGCTTATTTAGTGGTTACAAGCACTAGAAATAGTGGAATAATCCAAAATATATGGGAGGCACACGTGGAAACCGACCGCAACAGCTTGTAAACAATGGCACACTGACTCTTGGAGTGGCTGGGCACATTGACACGTTCCGCGAAAAAGTGCTGCTAGACGAAATTGCCATTGCTTAATGCCGCCGTTAGTTGAAGGTCGACTGTATATTACAGAAATAGAGACGATTTTGAATAGTTTTCGGACTAAGAGTACCTCGAAATTGAGCTCAAAGTAGCAGAAATGCACAATTTTTGCCGATGTTCAAGAGTAAACAAATCATACCACATGTCCAATACACGTAAACTGGTGGGTGTAATATGCCTTCACAAATGCCCTGATATTATCTGTACCATTCTTACAATATTGCAGTAGTCTGCATAACAGTAAATCTAATATTTTTTGTGTGAGTAAAAATTCAAAAGGGATACCAAGCGTAATATAAGAGGGCACTGGAGACGTGACTAATGAACAGAGAAAATGTTATTTTAGTGCTAGGAATGTCTTCATTGTTTATTCTGGTTTCTATTTTGAAATTGGCCTTACATGAATTGTGTATGAAATTGGCCATATTACCAAATTCTAATCACTTTATTGGGTAGTTGAAATCAGTAAATGGGCGTTTTATTGTACTCAATCGATGGAAGAAATGGAGTTCTAGCGAAATAGCTATGAGTTTGGTCAGCTGGAACAATGGAATTGGCTGAAAATAGGGCTCAAAGTGGGGAAAATCGGCGATGCGTAAATGTCGCCTAGACCACTAACTTCGTGAGAGTGTAATTCCGTAAGTTTTCCATCAAATTTGGTACTTTTGGTGTCATTACCATCTGGAAACGATTATCATTTCACAATTTTTTTTTTTTTTTTTTTTTTTTTTTTTTTTTTTGAAAATTCTTCAGACAGTGAGAGCACGTTTGTGAACAGGGGTCTCGATGGTGAAAGGGTTAATCAACCAAATTTAAAGTGAAAAATTATAGAAAACATAGAGTACACATAGTACATATATCAACATATGATATGTACATATGATAGTACATATCAACAGGTACTTATAGTATACGAGAACAAGAGCTTTTGTGACAGTTTTGCATAAAGTCAGCAGTCAACAGTATCAAATAGAATAGATGATACTTAAGTTCGTTTTTCACATATAGAGAAGAATTTGACAGACATGAGGATCATAAACCCCCTCACACCTCTCCTCCTTAATGTCAGCTCTCCTCTGCTTTGCAGTGCTCTACTACCTTTATTGTATTGTGAATTTAAACAATTTCTTTGAAATGTACAGAATTGTTACTAAATTAGGTGTCATTAATTTCAAACATTTCGAAAAGTTCCTGATTATTCAGTACATTTTGGGCAGACTAAAACTGGAGCTTTAAACTACTTGGCATTACACAGTTACACAGTTGGAAGAGGATGAGAATATTAAATGTAATGATCATTATATAAAAAAAATTCAAATGCTTGGCAGTTTGGGAAAATATAGAATTATAATTCTTCATTGGTATTATGGTTTATTGTCCTGAAGATGTAAAGTGATCAGCAGAATGTATGACTGACTTGGATGTTTATGGTTTATTGTCTTGAAGATGTAAAGTGATCAGCAGAATGTATGACTGACTTGGATGTTTATGGTTTATTGTCCTGACGATGTAAAGTGATCAGCAGAATGTATGACTGACTTGGATGTTTTGTAAGTTTTAAATTTTGAATACAGGCGGTTTGTTTAATATAACTGATGGCTACCTGTTGTATCTACCTGGAGTCTACCTGGAGACTGTTCCGAGGGTCAACGTCCCCGCGGTCCAGTCCTTGACCAGGCCTCCTTGTGGATCAGGGCCTGATCAGTCAAGCTGTTAATGTTGGCCACATGTAGCAAGTGTACGAATCACAGCCTGGCTGATTGGGTGCTGATTTTACCGATGATTGATTTAAGATGGTTTCCAGTTGTTGATCCCTCTATACATATAAGTGTATGTGAACTCAAATTAAGTTGTAATAAATAACTGCCGATGACTAAACAGAAGGGTGGACGAGGGGTTTGGACCGCAGTCTGTAAATTGACAGTCCAGTACTCTACCGTCTAAGGCTCTAAGCTAACCCAGGCCTCTGATAGGAAGGATTCGGAGATAATACTGTATTACATTTTGTCAGAAGAACCAACTGTAACCCAGCTGAACTCCTTCCCTCAGCCCGCTCTAACAGTTGATCTATTCTTAACCTCTCAAGGTCAAATCATCTGTGAACACAAATTAAGTTGTAACAACTGTCGATAACCAAACAGAAAGGTGGACCTTTAGGTCTTCCTCAGACAAAACCTAATTACCCCCACTCCCCCCTTCCTTGCCCCCATCCTTCTCATCCCACCTTCTTTCCCATCCCTCCCTTCTTTCCCATCCCTCCCTTCTTCCTTTCCTACTTTTGGCCTTTGGGATTCACCCCTTCAAAATTAGCTCCTAGGTTGGGGAAAAGGTATAGGTGTCCATCCCATTCCATTGAGGCCCTTGGTGGTGGTGGTGTTTGCTGTGAAATCTGGATCATCTAGGGATGTGCTGATCTACCCTCCTGAGTCCCAGAGGGTGGCTTTTGTTGTCCTACAGGTGACAGGTATATCTAGGGGCTGTCTATGGGCTCCAGGAGGTGGTGGTCGAAGGAAGTATACCTTGTGGCAGGCTTCCAACTGCTTTTTCTTTTGTCCACTGAGGTGGCTCTGTGGATGTGAGGTTGCTATCCTAGGTTGCAGGTTTAACGTTGTGAAGGATAGGGTAGGGCACGGGTTCCATGCCATGTCTGCACTACCGGCTGCACTGGGGATCCTCTTGGGCACAGAGGGGATATATGGTCCTTTTCATTACTCCTGGGAGCTATTCTTCCACACACTCTTTTTTCATAGAAAAGGAAAAAGAAAAAAGGCTAACCTAACCTTGGAGACCCATGTCCATGAAATTCCTCCCTTTGGACCCCTTCCCTCTGCGGCATTCTCTTGAAACCCTGACATATCTTTAGACCATTCTTTGGACACCTCTAATAACTCGGTGCCCACCTCTGGTACCAAGGTTCCAATTGACCATTTTGATATGTCTGACGTTTACACCCCCTTAACCATGTTTCTGGCTTCTCCCACTACAGTGAGTTGATATTCAGATCGCCCACACATCTCAGGATGGACCACCTCCAGTTTCCCTGCTACACGACTACGACGGTAATGGATGATGCTGTCCCAGTTACCTCTTGCTCTTCCCAGGAATGACCTGCACGACAGTTACTTTCCCTACACTACATTTCAGGGTTCTCAATGGACTAAATTCTTTACTTTCCAGCCAACATCTACATACACCCTCTTAGATCATAGTATCAACAAGGCACTCTTATGCCATGGTGGACAAAATATTTCATGTTCTTAAGAGTGGTACATACATCATCACATTGCACAAGCTCACAATCTTTCCATTCTTACCACCATTGACAGTATTCCTGTCACGATTCGTAAGCATGTTTTCCTCAGTTCTTGCAACGGAACCATTGTTCTTCGCACACCATACAGTGTGATTTCCTGACATGTGATGTAGACATTATGGAGCAACTTGAGCTCCAAGACCTTCCAGTTCTTAAAGCAGAATGGGAGCTGATCGTCGAACTCTCCTTCACCTACGTTTAGCCCTCATTTTGTCGAAACTCGATTATGGTGACCAGGTCTATTCAGCGGCCTCTCCTGCTACTCTCTCCAGCCTTAACCCCATCCATCACCAAGGATTAAGTTTATGCCTTGGTGCTTTTCGCTCTTATTCTGTTGAGAGCCTCTATACGGAAGTGAATGTTCCATCCTTGTCCGATCGCCGTGATGCCCATTGCCTTCGTAACTATGTACGCTCTCATGATGTCTGCAACCCTTTCATATATAGAATGGTCACCGATATTAGTAGACATTCTTTATTTGTTTGCCGTCCCTGTTTGCTCCGTCCCTTCTCTCTTCGCCTACTTCACTCTTGTCTTCCCTTCAGTTACCACCTTTCTATGTTCATGTAGCCTCTCACATTTCTCTAACCCCTTAGGAAGTTCCAGCTGTCCGAGTCTGTTCTTTCTCACTCCCTTGCTTGAAAGCCCAACTGCCTATGGTAGCTTCCCGCTCTCTTTTTCTCGACCACTTCCACTCTCATTCTCATGCCATCGCAGTGTACACAGATGGCTCTAAGTCTTCTGACAGCATCAGGTTCGCAGCAATATTTCCAGACAGCATCGTGCGAGGGCATTTACTATCTTCGGCTAGCATTTTTACTTCTGAATTGTATGTCACTCTTGCAGCATTTATCCATATTGCATCTGTGCCTGTGTCATCATTTGTGGTTGTCTCAGACTACCTTAGTGCTCTACAGGCTATACGAAAATTTGATACACCTCACCCCCTAGTTCTCCGTATCCAACTTTGGCTATGCCGCATCTCTACCAAGCATAAAGATATTGTTTTTTGTTGGGTCCCTGGTCATGTTGACGTACAGGGCAATGAACAGGCAGACACTGCTGCACGGTCAGCAGTACATGACCTACCAGTTTCATATAGAGGTGTTCCATTTCCGGACTATTTTGCTGTAATAGCTACCCACCTTCACACCCGTTTGCATCAACGTTCGTCTAATCTGCTCGGTAGCAAACTTTAGTCTATTAAACCGAGTATAGGTAACTGGCCGTCTTCTTGTCATCAGTGTCGAGGTTGGGAGACTACTCTCTCCCGTCTTCGCATTGGCCACAATCGTCTTACTCATGGGTATCTCATGGAGAGGCGCTCTGTTCCTCTCTGTGAAAAGTGTCAGGTTCCAGTATCGGTTAGCCACATTCTGTTAGACTGCCCTCTCTATCAACGAGCACACAGAATTTACCTCCAACGTCGTCTCCGCTCTCCTACTCTTTCTTTACCTTCCCTTTTTGCTGATGGACCCTCCTTTAATCCTGACTCTATCATTGACTTCTTAACAACGACTGATTTACTCCACAAACTCTGATGATGATACCATTCGCACTTCCCTCAGCCCTTTCTACCTCAATCTTTTGCTGCCCTCTACCCTTTCACTATCCACTGCCCCGCTGTTCTCCGCAACCTACTACTCATCCCTCTCCCTTTTGCAACCTGATACCCTCGCTTCCTTCCTGCCCTGCAGCGCTGTATAGCCCTTGTGGTTTAGCGCTTCTTTTTTATTATAATAATAGTCTTAAAATAGTCAGTTTTGTACTTCCTGCCCATAGACAAATGCTATTCCTGTAATACAGCCAAGTTAATTTTTGACTGCCGTAAGTGTCCATCCTCTGTTTATGTTGTGGGAGATTGCTTATAAGTACAGGAATTGATCCCTACACCTTACCAATGTAGAAATTGCCTGCACTTTGGCAACCCAGTGAAATACCACGGGACAATGGCAGAATGCCCAGTCTGTGGTGCTGTTGACCATAGCAATCCATCTTGTAGTCACCCTCCCTCTTGTATTAATTGTAAAGAATTGTAAAGAGGCTCACCCAACATATTATCAGCGTTACTAGGTTTTTTTTAAGGGAATGAGAGATCTGTTTCAAAGAGAAGAGGGTTTCTCATACGCCATGGCAGTCTCCCATCTCCACCTTCTAGGGATACTTCCACGGCTTCCTTAAATTCCAGAGTTGCTAGATGGCCTCCAACCTCGGTAGTACCTATTTTCTCAATCGCCTCTGTAGTCACAACTTCCTGTTGCCTCAATGTCTAACCCTTTTGCAGCTGTAGGCTCGAAGGTTCCTACCTCATTGCTTCCTACTGTCCCTTCGTCTTTTTCTTCTTCCTTGCATGTTTCTATACACAGCCTCTCACAACTAATTTGTCAGTTTGCACCCCTACTTCTCCATAGTCTAAAACATCAACGTACAAATCTTTAACCCCTAATTCACATATAATTCTCAAACCCTTCACTTTTCCTGTCTCTTAGCCTAGTCCTTTGCCTCATAATACATCTGCTACTGTCGTGGACCTCTTCAAGGGGAGCTCCTTGGTGCGGTGAAGAGGCTCTTGGTCTAAGGAATTAGACCTTTTGGTCTCCTTTTTCAGACCGAACCTAATTACCCTGCAATCCCCCCTTCCCTCTCCCATCCTCCCTATCCCCCCTTTTCCCTTTCTTCCCCCCTCTCAACCCTCCCTTTTCCCTGTTCCGTTTGTAACCTCTGGGGTCCTCCCCTCTGGCATTACAGTTTTTAGGTAAGGGGAAGTGTGCTGTGGTTCATCCCACTCCATGGGGTCCCTCGGGAGTAATGTAGTTTGCCGTGGAATCTGGGTCATCTGAAGGTGCCCTGCTTGCTTCCCGAGTTTCCGAGAGGTAGGGCAGGGTGTCCTGCACATTACTGCATATAGGCACCAACTCCATGGCCATCCATATTTATTGATCCCTCAAAATGGACTAATTAGTGTTCCATTCTCTCAGGGACATAAGCCTATGCTCCCTGGATTAATTTATTGGGCATACTGGAATTATGAGACTTTAGCAATAACAAGTCTCTCTCAGTATCCCAAGTCAGCCCCAGCACATTAACTCCATTAGATCCAGTCATGGTTAGATAATTATTAATCACTGATTATACAACTTAAGTAGGCACCTTATAAGAGTAATTCTTGCACTTTACTCTTGTATAAATCCTAGCCACACATGTGCTAGCAATTAATTGGGCTAATTATCATCCATCACACGATCGATTAAACTTGTGCACCCTACACCCACTTCCTTCAATCAGTCACTTAATTATTAAGTAATTAATTCAATTAATTTTTTCACTGATTGCATCCGGTTCAGGAAGGACCAATGGGCAGATGTGGAAAATTTTATAGGGTGCTTACCTGTATGTACCTCAACATTATATACATACAAGTAATCTCATTGGGAGACAACCATATTGTTTACCGTAGTCACCCCGTGTAGACATGTGAGAAAACTTAACCACCTCTGGTCACTACAGGTGGCCCCTCGACCCTCACAATCTTGTCCACATCTATCCGAGACCAGTATGGATTGGATAGCACCCACAAGTACGGTGCTACTAATTAATTGTGGACTGTATAGATTATATTAGGGTAGCTGAATGAAGGGGGGGGGGTAGGTTACACATGGATATATCCATCAAGGAAAACACTTGTACATAATCTCTCCACTTACCAGATATTCTCTGGTGGTCATTTGATGTAGCTGGATCACTCATAACCTATCCAATTACAACATACCTAACTGGCCAGTATCAGTCTGCTATAACTAGAAGGGTTACTTAACTGTGGGTGATTGATGCTCCTTATTTCCTCCATTCACCATCTCATTTCGATGTCCTGCTACACCGACACGGTTCTTATTCCAGCAGGACGAGGTACCCATCGGTTTGTCCCGGTTTAGAAGTCGTGCTTCCATAAAGCTTCACTATCCTCAGTACGAGAATCACACATTCACTCGGAGCAGGGCGATCTATTTCACATCCCGCATTCTCTTAACTCAATGTTATTATCACTGATTACATTACCATTCACAAGACGATTTAACGTCTCATAATTATTATACACATTAGAGGTCACTCCATTAAGATCTGAGGCCGATGAGCGAAGATTAACTCACGGGTATTTCCCCTGGACACACACCATGGCCGTGCACCAGTCACACCCCGGTCGAACCATTATTCACTAATTTTACCACCTTTTTACGGTGGTCCCGTAAATCACGTTCCCTCACTCTTCACCAGGAACAGTTACGACACTTCCTATTATGAAATGAGGCCTATATTAATCCTTAGGCCGCCGTGAATGTCAATTTCCTGGTTCCATGCTGTCCCAGCCTCCTCACCACATTCAAAACACTCCCGCCTCCCCCATGGCCCGAGTCGACCTATACCCCCGCACATCCGCGCATGCGCAAAGGGAACTCTTGGTTCTACCCTATTGTCAAATACATTTTTGACTCATATCGACACATTAAACACCTATTAGGCGCTATAGCTTCGGAAAATCAAAAATTTTCCACAAGTATAATAACCTATGTGACATGTCAAGATATCTTATTAATGAAAATAAGATACCAGATATACTAAGCAAATTTCCTAAATTTGCTTGTAGCAGATAAGTGAACTATAGATACGTAGATATAAATCCATATGTATTCCTGTTAACCCTTTGGGGCCTAGTTCCTAGGCCTTTTGTGTATCCATATGCTCTCGCGCTACCGTCCACAGGATGGATATGGGGTGCACAATAAACTAGCCACTTCGGTGGCAAAATCTAAATCTAAAATCTAAAATCAGTGCGAGTCTGCAGTCATTCACTTGGTGTGTCAGAAGTTTAGGTAAGACCCACAGTCGAAGAAAAAGTGCCAGGGCTTAACTCAGCAGCTAGGCGCTCGCGGGACAGACTTGGAGAAACAGGAGAAACATGCTGTATATGCATCGATCTTGTGGTCCTGAGTCTTGAGAAGCTGGCAGCAGGCTTGGTCGCAGGAGAGGGCAGGCAGGTAGGAACATCAGTGTGCAGCACACTGTTGGGTGTTATTGAAGTGATTAAGGATTAAGGTTTGAAGTGAATCATTTTCAAACTTTTTGAAGCTGCTTCTGGAGAGGTGATGTAGTTTAGTCTTGTTACGAAAAGTGAATAGAGGCTAGATGAACTCAAGAACTTGGGCGGGTGTGCAGTGGAGAGGTGGTTCGCTGGCATACTTGACTGTTTCTGCACCGAGGCCTTTGTAGAATTCAGTGCAGGTCATGGTGTCAGCATTCGATGGAGATATGTAGAAGGTAAGGTTTTTCCCATGAAAGTGTACTGGAGTCGTCAGTATCTTCTCCTTCTGAAGTGGATTCGGTAGGCGAGTCAATAATGGTGCTAGTAGGTGACTGAGGATCGACAGGAGCAGTGGAGAGGTGTAATGGTGGTGTTACAGTAGGTTGGGAGGCGGTGGTTGAGGAAGCATGATCAGCATTGTCTGCGGTGGACGTGGTTGTGGAAGTTTCAGGAGCAGTTACTTGGGCAGGAGACAGGTCTACAGGTGCAGTGAGGTTCACAACGTTGGGAAGAATCTTGAGGATGTCAGCTGAAGGTGTGGCGTCCGGGAAAATGAAGGCAGGCATTTTGTTCAGATGGAATGGTTCGTTTAAGGTGGTGTTGAAAGTACCAGGGTTTGCTGCATTTGCAAGGTGTGCATACACCATGCAAGAGAGAGTGAGCTGCAGGGTAGAGAGGTCTGTTGAGTGGCTTGAAGAATCTTAGAAGTGTCAGACTGAAGCTTCATGACTGCAGCATAGGTGGGCAATCTAGAGGAGTTCTTATTTTTTTCTTGAATTTTCTTGGTCATAACTTCTTTGCTTAGTGGGCACTTGGCTGCAGTTTAAGCATGTTGGGGCAGGGTTGGTGGTGGTGCAGGCTTTATAGTCGTGTCCTTCACTTCCACAGTAAGTGCAAAATTTCCTATTCTTGATGGGGCGGTCCTTTGTAGCGTGGTTGAATGAGTAGCAAGCCCAGCATGGGGAGATATGTTTGAAAATCTCAGTCTCGACTTGGTTCGGGTGACTTTGGTAATAAGAGAGGACAAGTCCATCAGCAATGGCTTGGGCAGCCATTGCAGTGTCCATGAACGTAATCTTAATCATGGAGGAGGCATTAGGTATTTATGTAACACCATCCACTGTGGCCCAGGCATTCTGGTCCTCGATGGATGTCTTGAGTTTTCAGTGGAAAGGGCCGTGTTGATACTGTCGAGTCGTTTGACGAAAATAGACCGTATCGCCTTCATGTATGGAGAACTGGAGATTGTAAAACCACATTCTTGGAGAGTTTTCATGGCAGTAGATTTTGTCGCCTTCTTCGTCGCTAGTGCAGACGACCAGGAAGGCTTTCTTGAGGGATATGATACTACAGAACTTGATCCTATGGCCGCATTTAAGGGTGGCTGCAAGAGCAAGCCTGGAAGCATCATTGGTTACCGAGCTTAATGGAGTTGTTTTGACACAATGGGACATCTTGGAGAGTACAAGTGACTCCAATGGATACAGGTTCCCCTCCCCAACGGGAATCGAAGGGAGACTTCTTGCGAGTAGAGCGACTGTGTCTGGCCAGTAGCAAGGTCAGCATCAATCCAACATTTCACATAATGCATGCATTTGTGAAGCTTTTTTCCCACAATACAAACACCTTACATTGTGTACATGTTGTTGCAGTAGAATATATAACAGCAACGCTCCTAATCTCATGTAACACACCAATATTAGAGCCAATGACGCGGTGCATGAAGGCATACGAAAAGAATATTTTTCTACAGTTACCCCTCTCCTCCTTGTACCCAGCTTCTCTGGTGTTGGACTAGAGAAAATGTAATTCTTGCCGTCACTACTACAAGCCACCTGGCAACCACTTATCATATTTATGTCGATTTGTTTTACTGTGAGTGTATGTATTATGTTTATATGATGTGTAGTGTGTTTCTTATAAAGTTTTGAAATGTAATATACGACATTTAAAGCGCCCCACGGTGAGTGTCCGGGTTCGATTCCCGGCGAGGGTTAGTAAGTTTATTCAGGTATACACAAATACAGTTACATAGATCATGTATAGCAGCATATGTGTAAAGAACCTAGGATAGCCCAAGAAAGTAAGAGTGACTTATTGCCACTGGGGTCCTTTTAATACCTTATTATTATACTGTAAAGGAGATAATATCTTATTATAATACTATAAAGGAGATAGAGAGGAATGTAAAGGAGAGAGAGAGATTTTGGGAGATGTTAAGTGAATGTATAGGAACCTTTGAACCAAATGAGAGAGTAATTGTGGTAGGGGACTGTAGTGATACTGGTCCTGTGGGGAGCAGCAGCAGGATAATACTGCACCACCTCTAGGGGCCCTTAACAACAACAACAGTTTGGTGTGTGTCATGGGCACTAACACATGGTGTGTGATTCTCTCCTACTTTATCCATTTATCAGCGATGCAGATTACATGGTGAGTTTAAATATGTGGCCTGTAGTTATAACTTTTCTCTTGACATATGCAAGACATCACCATCCCTGTAGAAGCCATTATTAGATGTACTAGTCATTATATTTTGTTGTTGCAGAAGCACTATGAAGATTCTATGTTCAATAAAGCCTAGAGATAAGGCCTGTGTTTCTATCACAACAGGGACCTGAATGCTAAAGTAGGAGAAACTTTTAGAGAGGGTGTGGTAAGTAAGTTTGGGGTGCCAGGTGTAAATGATAATGGGAGCCCTTTAATTGAACTTTGTATAGGAAGGGGTTTAGTTATAGGTAATACATATTTTAAGAAAAAAGAGGATAAATAAGTATACAAGATATGATGTAGGGCGAAATGACAGTAGTTTGTTGGATTATGTATTGGTAGATAAAAGACTGTTGAATAGACTTCAGGATGTACATGTTTATAGAGGGGCCACAGATATATCAGATCACTTTTTAGTTGTAGCTACACTGAGAGTAAAAGGTAGATGGGATACAAGGAGAATAGAAGCATCAGGGAAGAGAGAGGTGAAGGTTTATAAACTAAAAGAGGAGACAGGGTAAGATATAAACAGCTATTAGAGGATAGATGGGCTAATGAGAGCATAGGCAATGGGGTCGAAGAGGTACGGGGTAGGTTTAAAAATGTAGTGTTAGAGTGTTCAGCAGAAGTTTGTGGTTACAGGAAAGTGGGTGCGGGAGGGAAGAGGAGCGATTGGTGGAATGATAATATAAAGAGAGTAGTAAGGGAGAAAAAGTTAGCATATGAGAAGCTTTTACAAAGTAGAAGTGAAGCAAGGAGGGAAGAGTATATGGAGAAAAAGAGAGAGGTTAAGAGAGTGGTGAAGCAATGTAAAAAGAGAGCAAATGAGAGAGTGGGTGAGATGTTATCAACAAATTTTGTTGAAAATAAGAAAAAGTTTTGGAGTGAGATTAACAAGTTAAGGAAGCCTAGAGAACAAATGGGTTTGTCAGTTAAAAATATGAGAGGAGAGTTATTAAATGGAGAGTTAGAGGTATTGGGAAGATGGAGAGAATATTTTGAGGAATTGTTAAATGTTGATGAAGATAGGGAAGCTGTGATTTTTTGTATAGGACACGGAGGAATAACATCTTGTAGGAGTGAGGAAGAGCCAGTTGTGAGTGTAGGGGAAGTTTGTGAGGCAGTAGGTAAAATGAAAGGGGGTAAAGCAGCTGGGATTGATGGGATAAAGATAGAAAAGTTAAGCAGGTGGGGTTATAGTTTTGGAGTGGTTGGTGCTGTTATTTAATAAATGTATGGAAGAGGGTAAGGTACCTAGGGATTGGCAGAGAGCATGCATAGTTCCTTTGTATAAAGGCAAAGGGGATAAAAGAGAGTGCAAAAATTATAGGGGGATAAGTCTGTTGAGTATACCTGGTAAAGTGTATGGTAGAGTTATTATTGAAAGAATTAAGAGTAAGACGGAGAATAGGATAGCAGATGAACAAGGCTTTAGGAAAGGTAGGGGGTGTGTGGACCAGGTGTTTACAGTGAAACATATAAGTGAACAGTATTTAGATAAGGCTAAAGAGGTTTTTGTGGCATTTATGGATTTGGAAAAGGCGTATGACAGGGTGGATAGGGGGGGGGGCAATGTGGCAGATGTTGCAGGTGTATGGTATAAAAGGTAGGTTACTGAAAGCAGTGAAGAGTTTTTACGAGGATAGTGAGGCTCAAGTTAGAGTATGTAGGAAAGAGGGAAATTATTTCCCAGTAAAAGTAGGCTTTAGACAAGGATGTGTGATGTCACCGTGGTTGTTTAATATATTTATAGATGTGGTTGTAAGAGAAGTAAATGCGAGGGTCTTGGCAAGAGGCGTGGAGTTAAAAGATAAAGAATCACACAAAGTGGGAATTGTCACAGTTGCTCTTTGCTGATGACACTGTGCTCTTGGGAGATTCTGAAGAGAAGTTGCAGAGGTTGGTGGATGAATTTGGTAGGGTATGTAAAAGAAGAAAATTAAAAGTGAATACAGGAAAGAGTAAGGTTATGAGAATAACAAAAGGATTAGGTGATGAAACATTGGATATCAGATTGGAGGGAGAGAGTATGGAGGAGGTGAATGTATTCAGATATTTGGGAGTGGACGTGTCAGCGGATGGGTCTATGAAAGATGAGGTGAATCATAGAATTGATGAGGGGAAAAGGGTGAGCGGTGCACTTAGGAGTCTGTGGAGACAAAGAACTTTGTCCTTGGAGGCAAAGAGGGGAATGTATGAGAGTATAGTTTTACCAACGCTCTTATATGGGTGTGATGCATGGGTGATGAATGTTGCAGCGAGGAGAAGGCTGGAGGCAGTGGAGATGTCATGTCTGAGGGTAATGTGTGGTGTGAATATAATGCAGAGAATTCGTAGTTTGGAAGTTAGGAGGAGGTGCGGGATTGCCAAAATTGTTGTCCTGTACATGTCCTGTTCGGACATGTAGAGAGAATGGAGCAAAACAGAATGACTTCAAGAGTATATCAGTCTGTAGCTGAAGGAAGGCGGAGTAGGGGTCGGCCTAGGAAAGGTTTGAGGGAGGGGGTAAAGGAGGTTTTGTGTGCGAGGGGCTTGGACTTCCAGCGGGCATGTGTGAGCCTGTTTGATAGGAGTGAATGGAGACAAATGGTTTTTAATACTTGAAGTGCTGTTGGAGTGTGAGCAAAGTTTAAAAACTCTAGTGTAAAGCACCCTTCTGGCAGGACAGTGATGGAGTGAATGATGGTGAAAGTTTTTCTTTTTCGGGCCACCCTGCCTTGGTGGGAATCGGCCAGTGTGATAATAAAAAAAATAATGAAGGAGGTAATATCTTATTATTATACTATAAAGGAGATAATATCTTATTATTAAACCATAAAGGAGATATACTAGGAATAAGGCAAAATGAGTTATTTATATTTACATATGTGTTAGCTAAAAAAAATAAAAAAAAAATAAAATGAAAATAAAAAAAAATATTGGGCGCGTTTCCTTACACAGGTTGTCTGTTTATCCATCATTAAAAAAACAACAGCTACCTGGGTGTTAGTCGACTGGTGTGGGTTGCATCCCGGGACAAAATTGACCTAATTTGCCCGAAATGCGCTGCATAACAAGCGGCTTTATTTATAGCAATATGTCATTGATATCATCTAGGCCTGTATACCTTGTACATGTACTTGTAGAAATAAAGACATTATTTTTGCTTCTTCGGCATTAGTGAGACAGTGATTTTAATATATACCTGCCCACCACCACAGTATGTAAGTTTAATTAGGTACAGGTACACATATGTACAATTATCAGAGTATATATAAAATAC
Source organism: Cherax quadricarinatus (assembly GCF_038502225.1). Taxonomy (NCBI): domain Eukaryota; kingdom Metazoa; phylum Arthropoda; class Malacostraca; order Decapoda; family Parastacidae; genus Cherax; species Cherax quadricarinatus. Next base: position 10,881,174 of record NC_091339.1, on the reverse strand, counting down.
GCAATATAAAAAACTTGAAATTTTGGAATGTTTCCAGACAGTCGATGCAGCTCACGGTTAGTTTTAAGTTTAATATGTTTATTATGCACCCCATACCCATCCTGTGGGCGGTAGTCAAAAGATTACAGAGGTACATAATTGGTCCAGGGACTGGGCCTCAAAGTTTTGATAGCTGAGCAAGTTACAGAGGTAATGAATTCACAATTTACAAAGGTAATGAACTCACAATTTACAAAGGTAATGAACTCCAGGTAGGTCTAGTCACAATCATGACAAGTTACAAAGGTATTTACAGATTACAGAGGTACACAATGGGTCCAGGGACCGGGCTCCAAAGTTTTGATGGCTGAACTAGGTACAAGGTAATGAACTCACAAGTTACAAAGGTAATGAACTCACAAGTTACAAAGGTAATGAATACTGTAAGAATGGTTACTTACGTTTATACATGGCTGCAATCGGTGGATGTAAACAGACTGGCGCATGGACGCCATAATAGCGGATCAAGGTGCTGTATAAACGAATGTTTGGTTGTAATTTTAAATATTCATATTAGTGAATTGCCATAAAGCGGGGCCCTCCTGTAGACATTTAGTGTGGTATTTAGAGACACCCAATGGTCTTTCCACTCATCAATTTGGCTTCAGTAAGGGCCGTTCCACTATCGACCCCCTTACTCCATTGAGATACCTATGTTCGTAATGCCTAATCACTTGGTTATCGCAGTTTTTTTTTTCTTAAAAAAGCGTGACACTACTTGACAATATAACATCTTAGCCAAAGCTCATTCCTTAGGCCTCCTGGGCAATCTGCCACTTTTCCTTAAAAAATTCTTGTCTGAGAGAGATATCCGTGCCCGGGTTAATGTTTTCCCTCTCACTATATTCAGGCTGAAGGTGTCCCTCAGGGTTGTGTCCATAACACCACTCTTTGTACTAGCTATTAAAGATCTTGCCTCTCCACTCCCATCTAATATTTGATCTTAACTTTATGTTGATGATTTTGCTATAGCTTGTGCATGCCCTGAATGTTGCCTCTCTCCAGAATGGTATCAACTGGGTTTCCCATTACTCACAGGGTTTAAGTTTTCTGGTACTAAAACACACATGCTCTGTTGTCTCTAATACTACAATATACCCATATTCCTGAACGAGATACAATGAGATTTCTTGGCCTGTTTGATCGCCGGCTGTCCTGGAAACTTTACATTACTTCCCTGAGAGCAACTTGTCATAGCCGGCTGAATCTCCTTAAAACCGTATTGTAGATCAATGGTTCAGAGAACCGACACGTTGATAAATTAGACACATGTGCAACTCTTGGGTATCTTTATTGAGGAAACGTTTCGCCACACAATGGTTTCATCAGTCCATACAAAGGAGAATCTTGAAGAACAGGAGGAGAATGAGGTAATCAGTCCCTCAGCCTTGAGTCAATGTGATCAGTCCATCAATCTTGAATAGAATACGGCATAAGTGCGGAGAAGGAGCTTATAAACCGTAGGCAGGAGAGGTGCAGCAGTCATAGGTGGTGTCACATTTGTTCATTGTGGAAGTAGGTCGTGCCCAAGGGTTAGGCAAGCGAAGAATTCCCACCTATGACTGCTGCACCTCTCCTGCCTACGGTTTATAAGCTCCTTCTCCGCACCTACGCCGTATTCTATTCAAGATTGATGGACTGATCACATCGACTCAAGGTTGAGGGACTGATTACCTCATTCTCCTCCTGTTCTTCAAGATTCTCCTTTGTATGGACTGATGAAGCCACTGTGTGGCGAAACGTTTCCTCAATAAATATACACAAGAGTTGCACATGTGTCTAGTTTATCTCCTTAAAACCCTTGCTCATCTTTCTTGGGAGGGGAGGGTTGATAAACGAACTCTGCTTTGTCTTCATTCTCAAATATGAACATCAAAATGGTATACAATACCGACAGGTTGGTAGGTAAGACACATAGGCAGCAGTTAGGCAACTTTATTCCGAAACGTTTCGCCTACACAGTAGGCTTCTTCAGTCGAATACAGAAAGTAGGCAGGAACAGTAGAGATGTGAAGATGTAATCAGTCCATCACCATTGAAGTCGTAGAATTTGAGGTTGTCAGTCCCTCAGCCTGGAGAAGTTCAGTTCCATAGTCAGGAACTATCTGAAGATCAAGCGACAGTTTGGAGACTTAAATACTGTCGGAAGGAGAGGTGCAGAGTAGTAGTAGTGAGAATGTAGCCACTGAGAGGTCATGTCCCTCTCAGATCCAACAATTCTCACTTGAAAAGGTTGTCCAAGGCTGAGGGACTGACGACCTCAAATTCTACGACTTCAAGAGTGATGGACTGATTACATCGTCTTCACATCTCTACTGTTCCTGCCTACTTTCTGTATTCGACTGAAGAAGCCTACTGTGTAGGCGAAACGTTTCGGAATAAAGTTGCCTAACTGTTGCCTATGTGTCTTACCTACCATTCTCAAATATATTCTGCGGTGTCTCTCGCAACTCTTTCTAAACTTGTTCCTATTCATCATCAGAGATTACGTTTATATCTAGGTGCTTTTAGTACTTTATCGAGAGTGTATGGAGAAAATGTTCCGTCTTTGCATGATCAGTGTGATGCCCATTGTCTCCGATATTTTGCCCACTTTCACGACCCTCGTCATCCTTCTACATACAGGATGGTAATGGACTTTAGTAGAGGTCTATTATTTGATCGCTCCTCTCCCCCCTGTTCATCCCTTTTCGTATTCACTCTTCGCTTCTCTTCAGTTGCTCTCTTTATATGTTCACATGACATTCAACTTTTCTCTTTCCTCTTGGTAGGTTCCGACAATTCGTGTCTGTTCTTTCCCACTGACGTGCACGAAGGCCCAAATTCCTACACTTGTTTCTCGCTCCCTTTTTCCTAACTACGTCCATTCTCATTCTCATGCCGTCGCAGTGTACACTGATGGTTCTAGATCCTCTGATCGTGTCGGAGTTGCAGCAGTGTTTCCAGACAGCATAGTGCGAGGTCATTTATTAGACTCGGCTAGCATTTTAACAGCTGAACTGTATGCAATTCTTATTGCAATTATCTATATTGCATCTAAGCCTACCTCAAAGTTTGTCATAATCTCAGACTCCTTTAGTGCTTTTTAAGCCATTACAAAATTTGATTCGCCCCTTGCCTCAGTTCTTTGTATACAACTTTGGTTTCGCCGCATTCCTAGCAAAAACAAAGAAATCGTTTTCTATTGGATCCCTGGTAGTTTAATATCTTTATTATGCACCCCATACCCATCCTGTGGGCGGTAGTCAAAAGATTACAGAGGTACATAATGAGTCCAGGGACTGGACCCCAAAGTTATGATAGCTGAACTAGTTACAAAGGTAATGAACTCCAGGTAGATCTGGTCACAATGGAAAGTTGGGTCCCTGGTCATGTTGATGTTCGGGGCAGTGAGCAGGCAGACTGCTGTGCGGTCAGCGGTACATGACCTCTCAGTTTCATATAGAGGTATTCCATTCTAGGACTATTTTGCTGTAATCTCTAACCACCTTTGCAACCGTTGGCAACAACGTTGGTCCGATATGACTCATAACATATTATATTCTGTCCAACCAAGTTTATGTTTCTGGCCTTCTTATCATCGATGCCGAGGTTAGGAGACTACGCTCTCCCGTCTTTGCATAAGGCACACCCGTTTTACTCATGGATTTAGATTAGATTTTGCCACCGAAGTGGCTAGTTTATTGTGCACTCCATATCCATCCTGTGGACGATAGCGCAAGAGCATATGGATACACAAAAGGCCTAGGAACTAAGCCCCAAAAGGGTTAACAGGTGTACATATGGAGTATATCTACATATCTACAGTTCATTTATCTGTTACAAGCAAATTTAGGAAATTTGCTTAGTATATCTGGTATCTTATTTTCATTAATAAGATATCTTGAAGGGAGTACCATCATGGTATTGTAGTAACACCGCACCTAAGCCGGTATTGGAGGCATCAGTTCTTAAACAAAATGTTTCGTTAATATCTGGGATCTTAAGTATAGGGTCTTTTGAGAAGATATTCTTAATCTCATTAAAATTTTCTCGAGCTACGTCGGAAAGTTCAGAGACTTTTTAAGGAAGTCAGATAAGATGCCGTGCATAAAAATTTACAGAACCAAGAAAGCTACGCATGAGCTTCTTGGTTTTGGGGAATTTAAACTCTAATAAAGCTTCGATCTTACTGGGGAGAGGCTGCAAAGAGTTTTTAGAAAGGATCAGTCTGAGATATCTAATCTTGTTATACCCAAGAAAGCATTTCCTTGGCTTGGCAGTGAGGCCATGTGAGCGTAACCTACGTAAAACTAATGTTAATGTTTGGATATGCTTGCTCCACGTCGATGTCATTACGTAAATGTTATCAAAATAAACTGAAACATTTGGTATATTACCCAAGACCTTTCTCATCAGTCTCACGTAGGTAGCACAGTCAGTTACCAAACCGAAGGGCATAGTTCTATATTGCATCAGTCCTTGGTGTGTAGGAAAAGTGGTGTACTGCTTAGAAGAAGGATCTAACATTACTTGATGATATGCCTGTGCAATATCAATCTCTGAAAAGAAGGAAGCATCATAAAATTTGTGTAGATCGCTATCTATTAAGGGCATAGGCTCAGCATCCCACCGAGTTATAGCATTAAGGCCTCTGAAGTCAATAGCAAGTCTATATGAATTATCCTCCTTCTTAACCATGACTACTGGTGAGCAATATGCAGATACTGAAGGTTCAATGATCTTTAGTTTTAATAATTTGTCTACCTCTCGGTCAAATGCATCTCTAAGGTGAACTGGAACTGGTTATAATTTCCGTTTGATAGGATTGTCCGTGACTATGTCAAACTTATGGACTACCGTGGAGGTGACACCTGGAATATCAGTAAAAACGTTTGAGAAGTTACACATTGAAGTAGTTCATGTTTCTTATGGTCATCCAAAGACTCATTAATATTAATGTTTGTTGCACCCGAGTAGTCAAGAGTCACCAAGTCATGTAGTTCTCTGTCATAGTCTACGTTAGAGGTGTCAATTACGCACACCTTACACTCCTCAGTTGTTTTATCAAGTTTGTGTGGAAAAACTAAATCAAAGTTATTCAGGCAGTTAACCGAATTTCTTCGGTAATATTGCTTAAGGATGTTGATATGATAAAGTTTAGGTTTTCCCTTGACTTCTATGAGATAATCAACCTTCCCACAAATTTTTAATACCTTATATGGACCTTTCCATGCTACTAATAATTTATTTGACTTGATAGGCAAAAGTACCAGAACTTCATCCCCTACTTTAAAACTTCTCCTCTGACTTTTGGAATCAAAATAGGTTTTGTACTGGTCCATTGACAAGCTTAAGTTTTTCGAAACTATGTCAGAGGTCTCCTCGAGTTTGGATCTAAGGTCAAGGAGAAACTGATAAGAAGACTGAACCTCAGCATTCACATGAAGGATGGACAATGGGCCTCTGGCCTGTCTACCATAGAGAAGTTCAAAAGGTGAAAACCCCAAAGAGTCACTGGGAACTTCCCTCATGGCAAACAAAGCACAGGGTAGGTAACGATGCCACTCCTTAGGTTTAAGGGAGCAAAGTTTCCTTAAAATGGACTTGAGAACCGAATGATGGCGCTCAATCCTCCCATTACAGCTGGGATGATAGGGTGTTGTGAAGAGAGGCTTCACTCCCAGAAGTTGGTATAGATGTTGCATTAAGTCAGATGTGAATTGTGTCCCACGGTCAGACAAAATTTCTCTAGGGATGCCCACTCTGGAGAAGATGGACAAAAGGGCTTCAGCCACCTCTGTATTATTATTATTATAATCAAGGGGAAGCGCTAAACCCGTAGGATTATACAGCGCCTGGGAGGGATGTGGAAGGCATTCAGGCTTAATTCGGGGAACTGGAGCACAGATCCAATTCCCTAAATCAAGAGCCCCTCACCAACATCAAGGAACCTTCCCTGAGGGGTAGCCACCTCTGTAGTTGTTATGGATTTTAAGGGTATGGCTTCAGGGAAACTCGAAGCATAATCAACTAATGTTAATATATATCTATGTCCCCCAGATGAAAGTGGAGATAAAGGACCAACGATGTCAATAGCTACTCTTTCAAACGGTACCGTAAAGATAGGCATTTTGACCACAGGTACTCGCCGGGTACCTCGGGAGGATGACAGTTGGCATACTTTACACGATCTACAATATGTTGTGATATCTGAGGACATTTTGGGCCAAAAATAGGTTTCCCTAATTTTATTTAAGGTTTTACGATGCGAGAAATGTCCGGCCATTGGCAGGTCATGAGCCATTTTAAGAACACTCTCTCTGCATTGACTTGGAATAACTAAGATGGAATAGTCTATCTCATCTGAATTTAATTTGAATACTGATTTATACAAGATACCTTTTATATATTCAGATTTATATGAAAAGTTTTTCCTTTGGATAACTTGATTTTGTCTAGCGGCATTATGGCAATTCTGAAGAGAAGGGCAATTACGTTGTAAATTGACAAAGGAGTCCTTCGATATATCTAAAGGCCTAAAGTCAGGGAAAATCAAAGAATGGACAGTAGGAGAAGCCTGGGCTTTGGTCTGAGCCCTAGTCAAGACAGTATCAGAGGTGATATCTTCACTTTCATCTAACAAGTGACCCAGTGATTCTACTATCTCGCTTTCGAGAGTAGTATCACTGGTTTCTAACCCCACATGAATATCCCGAGACATTGCCTCATCTGAACTTTCGAGGGGCTTCTCTGACTCTACAGGAAGAGGAGCTGAAAAACTGATGTCCATCTTTGGTGATGAAAGGTCAACCTCAGAAGGAAGAATGGCACCTATTACATTACCTATTAGTACGGAGCAAGAAGTGATGGGAGCTAGTACGGCTTCAGACCAACCTGTGAACCATTTAGACCTAATGTAACAACGGATGGTAGGAAAAGTGTCCGTACGGCCCAAGTAGTCTGAAAGTAAGTAAGTAAGTAAGTAAGTAAATTTATTCAGGTATACACAATACAGTTACATAGAATTATCATACATAGCAGCATATGTGTAGAGAACCTAGGATAACCCAAAAAAGTCAGAGTGACTTATTTCCATTGGGGTCCTTTTACCTTATTATTATAATATAAAGGTTATAATATTTTCTTATTATTCTATAATGAAGATAACATCTTATTATCATACTAAAAAGACTATCTACTACACGAGGGTCATTAAGACTATCTACAATACGAGGGTCATTAAGACTACTACCCGAGGGTCATTACGACTATCTACAATACGAGGGTCATTACTAGGGATAAGGTAAAATTTACACGTATTTTAGCTAAAAAATAGAAAATCATTCCCCTCCCTTTCTGTTGCTTCATTCATCAGACACTTTTTGGCAGTCTTCTTGAACTGGTTCAAGCTATGACTGGCCTTGACATTTGTGGGTAGTCTGTTCCATTCCTTTATTGCTGTACAATAAAAGGTGTTTGAAGCCTGGCCACTGACTGTGGGTACTACAAAGTTTTGCTCTCTCCCCCTAGTACTATGATTGCTTTGGTTCCCAACCTTGACAAAATTGACAGCAAGATATTCTGGACACTGTTCGTGAGCAATTTTATAAACATGATTTAGCTTCAGTTGTTTTACTCTGTCTTCAACATTCAGCATATCCAACTGCTGTAATTCATCCTGGCCTACATGTTCTCTTGGTCCCAGCCCCAGGATGAATCTTACGATTTTGTTCTGGGTGATTTGCAGTCTATCTTTCAGTTTTTTTGTCAAGGCAGAGTACCAAGAAGAGCAAGCGTAATCCATATGGCATTGTATAAGGGCTAGACATAGGGTCCTGCGAGCCTCAGTAGGTAGACACTGTGCTTGTCTATACAGGAACTTCAGCCTGGCATTCGCTTTCTTTACTACACTGTTCCCTATCAATTCTCCTGACATGCATGGGTCAAAGGGGATTCCCAGATATTTAACTGATGAAACCAAAGTGATGGACTCCCCATTACACTGAACATTAAAATTATTTACCCTTCTCAGTTTATGCTTCGTTCCAAAGAGAATGGCTTCAGTTTTCCCTAGGTGTAATGATAGTTTGTTGTCTACTAACCATTTGCTGCAGGACTCCAGTTCCAGTGTTAAAACATTAGCAATATCTTGTGGGTCTTTACCTGTCACTAACAGAGCACTGTCATCTGCATACAGTAGGAGTTTGCACTTGACACTGATAGGCATATCATTGACATAACATAAGAATAGTAAGGGACCCAGAATACTACCTTGGGGAACTCCACATGTTATCGGCAGGGGTTCTGATTCCGTTTTGTTGATTTTGACTATTTGTCTCCTGTTGCTAAGGTAGGACTTAAACCAGTCTACAGAACCTATACCGATAGCTTGAAGTTTCTTACATAATATATTGTGGTTGACAGTATCGAAGGCCTTTTGCAGGTCTAAGGTTACCATACCTATGAGGTTCCCTTTTGACATTTCAGTTCTCAGGTAATCCATCAGATTAATAAGGGAGGTATCGGTTGAGTAGGATCTTCTAAAGCCCGATTGATAGCTATGGAGAATGCTGTTGTCATTAAGGTACTTAACTACTTGAGAATACACCGCCCTCTCCAGAATTTTAGATATTATACTGAGTATACTAACAGGTCTATAGTTGCTTACATCAGACCTATTATTTTTCTTGAAGATAGGAGTAACTCTGGCCTCCTTGAACCCCTCCGGTACGGTATTAGTGGTGATTGATAGATTTATTATGTGAGCAATAGGGATTGACAGTTCAGAAGCACCATCTTTTAGGAACTTAGACGGGATGTTATCAGGGCCTGTGCTCTTAGTTGGGTTTAACCTGCTTAGTTCTTTTTGAATGAAGTCATGAGATACACTTACTAGTTGACAACTGTTTGGGGTTACCCCTTTATTGGTATAGTATGTTTGAAACTTATCAGAGTCTGTGTTAAAGGTATTTGATGCAGCTGGTAGTTTACTTACTAGTGTTGATGCAACAGATGTGTAGTAGGAATTAAAGCAATTTGCCACCTTAGATGTTTCGTGGCATACCTCATTATCGATAGTGAGTACTATGTTAGACCTATCTACTGGCTTATGGCTATACCCCAACTGTTTTAGTTGTTGCCAGAGCTTTCTGGGGTTATGCTTATATTCTTCAATTTTTGAGCAATAGTGCTTTGCCTCTGCTCCTTTTATAAGCCTCTGTACTCTGTTCCTCACCCTTTGGAATTCATTTAGTGCTGCAATATCCTGTCTGTTTGCTTTAAATCTTTTTAGCAGCTGGTCTCTGAATTTCATATTATCTAATATCTCAGTAGTCATCCAGGGTTCAGTTCTTCGTTTAATCCTAACCTCTTTAACTGGTGCAATATTATTAAGAATGGTAGTGAACATTGTTTTGAATTTTTCCCAGGCATCGTTTACGTCCGTGCAACTTGTTATCTCTGTCCAGTCACAATTGTGTAGCCTATTTACCAGTGTTTCTTTACTGTAGTTTCTAGTTGACCTCATTTTTATTGTCCTGTGTAGGCCTATCCTATCCCTAGTGATTTTCCTGGTGCAGTAAATGATGAAATGATCACTAAGACCTGTGGTAATGACGCCTGACTGACTAATGTTCTCAGCGCGGTTGCAAAGTATGTGGTCAATTAGGGTGGCTGAGAACTGTGCGATCCGGGTTGGTTTATTAATTAGTTGGGTGTAGCTATTTAATCCTAGAATTTGCTTATACCTTTTGCATAGCCCGTTATTTTGTTGCTGAAAACAGATATTGAAGTCGCCCAGTATTATTGTTTCGCAATTGCTTTCAACTCCGGACAAGACTCTGGAAAAGTCTTCTAAGAACTGGTCCTGGGTAGGAGGGCGGTAACTAGTTCCTACTAAGATGGGTTTGGTCTTGGGAAGCAGCACTTCAAACCATAGAATCTCCAGTTTATTGTTATTTAAATCAAGTCTTGGGTTGTAAGCTAAGTCATTTCTAATGTAGGCACATACTCCACCACCCTTTCTGTTCCTATCTAAGCGTTTTATATTGTAACCTTCTATTTTGACCTCGTCGTCAGTCACCGTATCATCCAACCAAGATTCAGAGATGGTTATAACTGCCGCCCTAATTTTGCTAGCTAGAATCCTAATCTCTGCCAATTTAGGAAGAAGTGATCTTGCATTGACATGAATAAAGTGAAGGCCTGTTTTCATAAAACAATCATAATCATCAATATATGGCAATGGGTCATTTGTATTAAAATTAGGTAAATCAATGTCATCACTGCTAAAGGGTAACTGTGCCAAAGTGCATTTATTACACACAAAATGAATTCTGGCACCGTTGCTGTAATTGTACATACATCCATCATGCACCCACCCCTTACACATTTTACATAAGGTGCCTTTTCTGTTTTTCATGCGTACTTTAGTACAGTGTATGCATCTGTTTGGTAGTGTTTGAGATAATAATGGCTGTATTGTCTCACATTGACCTATGTATGCATTACATATGGAGTTAAGGTTATCATCCCTAGCTACTAGACCGTCATTATTGCCGTCATTTATCTGTCTGTTTTGCCTCTGCACAATAGTTTGAGGTCCTGGATTAATTTGGATATCACCACTTAAGAGCGCTACAATAAGAGCTGTGTGCCATTGTTTTTGTTTGGGTATGCGGTGTTGCCATACCTTGCGGCGATAGTGAGGTTTACTTTTCTGGTAGGATGGCAACTGTTGGGCTTTTACTGTCCAGGGCGCTGTTACTCCATTCACCTTTTCCAACCCCCATGACTGATTTCTTTCTTCATGGAATTGAAGAAGAAATATAAATATAATTATGGCAGCCTGTACCCCTCTAATGCCTGCCATTTTCACTCTTCGCTCTTTTACTCATATACAATAATATTTATTTCTCTTTTCCAGTCCCTAGTACACTTAGTATCTGCTTTAATTACACTGAATTACTAGTAAAATTTCCTCTTCAAAACCCTCTTCACTGCTCACTTTTCCCTTAACTTCACAAAACCCTTACAGTTAACCTCTTCAAAACCCTCTTCACTGCTCACTTTTCCCTTAACTTCACAACACCCTTACATTTAACCCTTTATTACACCCTCCCCTACCCACCTCACTTCACAGTCTGGCTTCACCAATTAACTTCTAACTCCTTTCCATTCTGGTAGACCAGAAAGGTTTAATCAATGGTTTTATCCTTCCAAATCCCCCTCAATTCCATTTATCGGGGGTTGTGTCGTGTTGTTGTCTCCTGACCTGTTTTGCTGACTCAGCCATTTTTAAAACACTGAGGGGAGTAACACCACCTGACTTTCCTTGAGTTTATAGATATATTTGGCTTTTTCTGCTATGATTCTCTCACTGTACACTGGTCAGCTGAATATAGGTCAGCTACTAAAACATTAACCTTGACTATTTAACTATTCACTTCTTTCCCACGACTGGCACTGAGGGATAACCGTCCTATACCTTGGAGTTTTGTACTGTTGATTTGACGATGTCTCCTGTGTTTCCCTCTCGTTAACACTGGTACAGGTGATATGATGGTGGTACAGATATGATGCTACTGTCAACAGATGAACGTCAGTAAAGATGAGAATTTCACTTCGCTAGTTGTACGTCTGGCAGTAGCTGCTGTTTGAATGCCGGTCAGCCATGTTTAAAGGCTCAAATCTTTCCCTCGTTTGGCACTGACGAAAAAAGTCCTACAGACCTGGCATTTCCTTGGAGATTTAGTTGATCAGGATTTCTGCCATGTTGTCTTCCCGTTAAACACTGGTGCAGTTGATATGGAGGTCAGTTATTTCATTTAGTGGAAAACGTCTCGTGTCTGGTTCACGTCTGGCAGCAGGTCTGGTACTTGAATGCCGGTCCCTCTTCTGTCATATTTAGTCCATTTCGTTGTCGTCACCGTCAGTTTTTATGTAACTATAGTTAACTTGCATGTTGTTGCAGCAGTACTTGCAAATTTGGCCATCACTGGAGTTCGGATAGGCCCAGGGGACGGCAAGATATAGGAGCAGCCTTGTTGCTGCTTGCTGCGGCTGCAGCTGCAGCCGCAGAGGAATGAGTTTCTTTAAGGTTAGGGAACAGCTTATCAGAAATGACTATACATGTGCATCCAGTGTCTCGTAAAATGGTAGATACATTAAGTCCGTTAACTGTTCCTGAACAGAAGGGTGCTTGGTCATTACAGTCTTTAAAACATCTTCCAACTTTTTGGACCTTCTTAGAAGGACAATCGGGACGTTTATGTCCCTTATCACCACATAAATGACAAACAGGAATAAAAGAAGTTAGTTTGCTTTCTATTAGAGGCTTTGTTTTCTTTTGATCTGGTGAACCCTTGCCCTTAGGGTTCGATACCTTTTGGTCTTTATAGGAATTTTGAGCCTCAGCATACAAGTCAGCGGCCTCAGCAACTTCATCAGCTTTATTCAGGTTACGGTCTCTAATGAATGTTCGTAGTTGGTGGGGAAGAGCTGTCAGGAACTGGTCAGCAACCATGAAGTCTCTAAGAGATTCATAACTGTGATCAATTCCTGAACTCTCTATCCAAAAGTCGAACAAACGAAAGAGTGTAACCTGTAAGTTTTGGTCATGCTGTAAGGTGGCATACCTGAAATCTTTCCTATAAGAATTTGTGATTTTTTGATATGCTTTAAGGATTGCCTTCTTCAGTAGGTTATAATTACATATATCCTGCGACAAAGTTGTATAGATATTCAAAGCTGTACCAGAAAACAACATACCTAACCTGGTAGCCCAGGTGTCAGCAGGCCATTCACAGAGGGTAGCGGTATTTTCAAACCTGATAATGTATGAAGTAATGTCTTCACCCTCTGTGAAGGGAGGTAATTTAGGTGTTGGAATATGCGCACTAGCTGCATGATGTTCAATTACTCCTTCCTCTAATTGTTGTTGCATAAAAGTTAACTTTTTATTCTCTAATTCAAGGCGAGATTTTTCGAGCTCGCGATCTTTTTGTCTCTCTCGCAGTTCATTCTCTCTAGCCTTTTCCTCAACTTCTCTATCTTTTGCTCTTTCCTCAAGTTCTCTTAACCTAACTTGTTCCTCATGTATTTTAGCTTGTTCCTCATGTACTTTAGCTTGTTCCTCACGTACTCTAGCTCTCTCCTCACAATCAAGTCTATCACGCTCCTTTTTGTCTTCTCTCTTTCTATCTTGGTTTTCCCTTTCAATTCGATCTCTCTTCTTTTTCTCCTCTCTTTCGATTCTCTCTCTCTCCCTTTTCTCCTCTCTTTCTCTTTCTAACTGTTTTTCTTGGCTCTCTCTTTCAATTCTATCTCTCTCCTTTTTCTCCTCTCTTTCAAGGTTATCTCTCTCCTTTCTTTCTCTTTCCTGGATCTTAGCACTAATGAAAGCTTCTAAATTCTTCCCCGTTATTCCTAACTTACTCCCAGTGTTCATCCAAAACTGGTATTCCTCCATACTTGCAAGAATAACTTAAACTACCAGGGGAAAATGAAACGGATATATCAAAGAAAATGGAGGGTTCAATTCCTGCTCCGCTCAAACTGTAAGTAAATCGGAGGGTTCGATCCCTGCTTCGATTAAACAGTATGTGTGAATGAAAATGGAGGGTTCTATGCTGGCTCCGAGCAAACAGTAAGTAGAATGGGGTCCCTTGACCATCCAATCTTCTCACCAACAAATCAAGAGTGTCCTGCAACAGTTCCCTTGATATAATAAATAGAGCTCAATGAAATAACTTGTCACTGGAAAATCTCGGGTCCCTGGAGTCTATTCCTCCAAATCGTTTCAAGCTCAAGAATAAAGGCGACAGAATTAGCTAGTATATCCTGCCTTGACTTGACTTACAATAAATTGAGACTATAATAATCACCAAATCATTTAAATACCTGAACTGTAGTCCTACCATAGAGAATGATTACTCAGGGCTGGTGGTAACCGTCTGTGGTATGCGGCATTGAAGTTCCAATGGTAGATTCGAGATGGAGTTGAATCTTGATTCAGTCGAGTTGATCCTGGCAAGGTCGCCACTTGTGACAACTGTAACAACTTCAGACAGTATTACCAAGGCTGGCTCCTCCTCAGGAAAATTAATGAATAGAAAAAGAAATAATTCACAAAGATAAACACTATTATTTAGTAATGCAAAGATAAAACATTGAAAAATGAATGTGTATCCTATTTGACAGAAAAATTAAATGATAAAATGACATTTGAATTCAACGCTGATATGTACAGTTACACTGGGGTGTCTGGTTGAGGTTGACACCGTCTTGTAGAAATTGTAGCCGTTGCTGATGATGTGGGGGGGGTCACAGGTGTTGGTGACGACCCAACGACTAGTTCTTCACAGAGTCTATAGCCTTGAATAGTCAGTCCAGATGACAGGAACTCAGGTTCTTTACCACTGCAAAGATGAGGGGTAGTGTCCTGTACAATTAGTCAAGTAGGTAGATTATGAATGACGTCTCATGGGCTGTTTCAGTCCGTCTCCTTCAACACTTCTCGTTGGTTGGCAGGTGACCCGATCTGTCATTCCAAGCTGGAAAGAGAGACAGGTTACCCACTGCTTAAGAAATCACTCTCCATGATAAGTGCAAGATACTTAAAAAAGGTGGTGATTATCGAAAAGTCTTATGTGGAGCTTAAAACTGAAAGGGCTAAATTTATTATTGGTCAAAAGTGAAGCTTTCAGCCAATATCCACTAGAATAGGAGCAGAGGCTTTTACTTACAGTTGTGCTGGGAGCTGTGAGTCGAGTGATTACTGTTTGGCCAGAGCCCCACACGTCACCTTTCGGGGTGGGGAAAAAGCGGGGGAGGGGATAGCGGGAGCGAGACTGACCCTACCTTAACAAGCAGCCAGCAATCAAACTATCGTTACCATATACTCGCTCGCTACTCCTATCTGTTGAACTTTTCCCTCACAATAGTGGGCCCCCTCAAGGAAGGTTCTTTGATGTTGGTGAGGGGCTCTTGATTTAGGGAATTGGATCTGTGCTCCAGTTCCCCGAATTAATCCTGAATGCCTTCCACATCCCCCCAGGCGCTGTATAATCCTCCGGTTTAGTGCTTCCCCTTGATTATAATAATAGTATAGTGGGTTATAGATCTACTCAGGCTTCTAATTGCATTCCTATAACAATCATTTTCATTATTTACTTCTCTGCTAATATTATTCCTAATGCTAGACACAAATATACCAAAGTTATATTCTACATTCTCCTTCTGGGCACTCTTTGCTAACATATCAACTTTATCATGAAGGAGTAATCCAATATGTGATGGAATACATAGCAGTTGTCCCGGATTTTTGAGTATTTATACCTGGCTTCTCCAATGAGCATGATGTTGGAGTTATTATATGAGTCAGGAGCATTCAGTGATGACAGAATCAGTAATGATAGAGTCAAGCTCAGTGTCATAAGTTAGGTTTAGCGCCATTAAGATTGCAAACAATTCAGTTTGCAGTGTAGACGCCCAGTTCTTAATTCTTATGCCTAGTTCAACAAATTTATTATCGTTCTTTACTAGAGAGGTGGCAACAAGAGCAGATGCAGCCCTGGGTATCTCACAGAAAGGCACTCTGTTCTACTCTGTGAGTATTGTTTGGTTCCAGTTTCAGTTTGCTATATTCTACTGGACTGTCCTGTTTATCAAAGACCACGCAGAATTTTCCTCTGACGTCATCACTGCTCTAATATGCGCTTTATCTTCCCTCCAGGCTGATGGCCCCACCTTTGACACAGACTCCCTCTTTGACTCTTTGACAACTGATTAATTGCACAAACTTTGATAATACTTCCTTTAGCACTCCTCCCATCCCTTTCTAATTCTACGTCTGTTACCCTCTCCACCCCTGGCTATTTTATGCTCCAGCCACACCCTTTGCCCTGCAGCGTTGTATGACTAGTGGGTTTAGCGCTTCTTTTTGATTTTTGATTATAATAATCCGAGAGTGGGATGGGATGACTTTCAAGACTATCTTTCAGAAATTACAAGGTTACTTAACCTCCTCCCTAACTGCCTGTCAGTCAAACTCTCATAGCATGTTAAATACTGTTATGGACAATGAGAAGTATATTGACGTTGACATTTGGGTAATTTTTTAAATTATGTACGTATGTGTGAACCATTTTGTGGAGGTACTCTCAGCATAGATCACTAGGCCTACCATACAAGAATTACAAGGTTACTTTCCCTCCTCCCTACCTATGTACATATCAGTTAAACTCTCATAGGATATTAAAGATTGTTAGGTATAATGAGAAGTGTGTGATAAATGATTTAAAAAACCGACAAGTTGAAGATTGAGACACTTATGCAACATATGGGAATCTTTATTGATGAAACGCTAACCAGACTGAGAGTCGAAGATCAAAATTAATTTTTCACGAGAAAGCCACAGAATTTGGTGCCAAATGACTTCGAACAGGCGATAAATGACATGCCCATGCACTCTGCCCCAGGGCCAGACTCATGGAACTCTGTGTTCATCAAGAACTGCAAGAAGCCCCTATCACGAGCTTTACCATCCTATGGAGAGGGAGCCTGGACACGGGGGTCGTCCCACAGTTACTAAAAACAACAGACATAGCCCCACTCCGCAAAGGGGGCAGTAAAGCAATAGCAAAGAACTACAGACCGATAGCACTAACATCCCATATCATAAAAATCTTTGAAAGGGTCCTAAGAAGCAAGATCGCCACCCATCTAGAAACCCATCAATTACACAACCCAGGGCAACATGGGTTTAGAACAGGTCGCTCCTGTCTGTCTCAACTATTGGATCACTACGACAAGGTCCTAGATGTACTAGAAGACAAAAAGAATGCAGATGTAATATATATAGACTTTGCAAAAGCCTTCGACAAGTGTGACCATGGCGTAATAGCGCACAAAATGTGTGCTGAAGGAATAACAGGAAAAGTTAGTCAACAGAGTCAACAGAGTAAAGTCCGAGGCAGCTACGGTGAAAAGCTCTGTCCCACAAGGCACAGTACTCGCTCCCATCTTGTTCCTCATCCTCATATCTGACATAGACAAGGATGTCAGCCACAGCACCGTGTCTTCCTTTGCAGATGACACCCGAATCTGCATGACAGTGTCTTCCATTGCAGACACTGCAAGGCTTCAGGCGGACATCAACCAAATCTTTCAGTGGGCTGCAGAAAACAATATGAAGTTCAACGATGAGAAATTTCAATTACTCAGATATGGTAAACACGAGAAAATTAAATCTTCAACAGAGTACAAAACAAATTCTGGCCACAAAATAGAGCGAAACACCAACGTCAAAGACCTGGGAGTGATCATGTCGGAGGCTCTCACCTGTGATCTTATTGCATATATATATATATATATATATATATATATATATATATATATATATATATATATATATATATATATATATATATATATATATATATATATATATATATATATATAGTTATCTTATAATGAAAACATGATGGGAGACAACATTTAGGGCTTAAACGGGAAAGTGATTTGTTGTATGCTCGCAAATCTAGAAACACTGTTCATTTTTAACTTAGTAAATATGTTTCAGAAAGTTTAAAATAAAATTTGTGTAAATTTTATTTTCTGTATTGCATGTTTTTCTTTTACATCCAAAACTAGCAAAAAAATATTGAAATTTAGCCATTTTTTGTCATAAATTCATCCTGTAAGCCACAAAAGCAAAGTTTAAAAGAAATAATGGGCATTTTCTATTGTTTTGCAATAAAAGGAGTTGGGAAATAACACTTGCCAAGAACAAAGATTATGTTACACAGTGTTATTCATGCTGAATTACAATACAAACCTTAAATACGCTACTATCTTTATCCAACAACTGTATTTGTATTAAGTAGTTTGTAAGTACTGGTTTTAGTCACCCCGAAATGCTTCAAAGGGCTTGTTGAGGATGGACGAAAGGATTTAAGGTCAGAGCTGTATCAACACTCTGTATTTCTAGGAAATAAAATGAACTTGACCTGACTTCAATCTTCTTTCTGTCAACACTCACAAACACTGACATATATTTCCAAAGGATCATTATCTGTGACGGCCATTGGTTTAGTTGCAGACCGTATGTCAGTAGTATGAGTTGGGATCATTGACTGGGTTTAGTTGCAGACCGTATACCAGTAGTATGTGTCGGGTTGGTTGTTTAGGCTTACAGGTATAGTCAGATGAGAAGCATTCTTTAGGTAGCACGTACCTAGAAGATAAACAATATAAATTAGTAATCACGTGGATGCCAGGAATTTAGTTGTTTTGTGGGAAACGTGTGTGACAAATATTTAGTAACAGTGGGTAATTTGACATTTATCTTAATATTTATTTGTAAGTTAATAAAGGAGATACACGTGCAACACTTACAGAGGTTACATTAAACTAAAGATAGTGAAAGAAGCAGAGACATACAGTAAATTTGTGGTCTTCTGTCCCTCAGCCTTGTAGTCATTTAGAGGTGTTTAGCCCCTCACCTGAGGGACTGAACACCTCAAACTTACCTCTCCATTTTTTCTAGTGACTCCAGTTTACAAGTTGGTTCTTCATTCAACTGAAGATGCTTGTTGTGTAAGCGAAACGTTTCGAAGGGGCACTGCGACAGACCTACTAGCCCATGCTAATAAATGTGAAAAATATGCAACACACAGGAATCTTTAATAATAATAATAATATCTTTATTTACAACAAGTACATATACATGGTATACAGTCCTAGCTGACAGCAATGACATACTACTACATAGAAAGCCACTTGTTATGCTCCGCATGTCGGGCAAATTAGGTCAGTGTCCCAGGATGCGACCCACACCAGTCGACTAACACCCAGGTACCCAATTTACTGATGGGGAACATAGACAATAGGTGGACAGAAACACGCCCAATGTTTCTACTCTGGCTGGGAATCGAACCCAGGCCCTCGTAATGTGAAGCGAGAGCGTTAACCACCAGGCCACCAGAGCCTAGACGGTAAACTAATTCATTCAAATATAAGCGAATGTAACACTGGAAACAATAAAAGTTTTTGTTGAGGTGATCAGTATAAAGGCAGAGGGGATAAAAATGCAAAAATTATAGGGGAATAGGTCTGTTGAGTATACCTGGTAAAGTGTATGGTAGAGTTATTGTTAGGTAAGACACATATGCAACAGTTAGGTATCTTTATTTTGAAACGTTTCGCCTACACAGTAGGCTTCTTCAGTCGAGTACAGAAAAGTTGATAGAAGCAGAAGATACTTGAAGACGATGTAATCAGTCCATCACCCTTAAAGTTTTGAGGTGGTCAGTCCCTCAGTCTGGAGAAGAGCATTGTTCCGTTGTCTGAAACAATATGAAGTTGAAGTGACAGAATCGGGCCTTATATAGTGCCAGGAGGTGAGACGTAGGTTGATTTGGGAGGGCAGGTCCTTCTCAAACCCAGCCGTTCTCACTAGTAGAGGTTGTCGAAGTAGATGGTCTGTACCAAGATACCCTTGTGTTGCAGTGTCTGACAGAATGAACATTAAAATGGTATAAAATACCGACAGATTGTTAGGTAAGACACATATGCAACAGTTAGGTATCTTTATTTTGAAACGTTTCGCCTACACAGTAGGCTTCTTCAGTCGAGTACAGAAAAGTTGATAGAAGCAGAAGATACTTGAAGACGATGTAATCAGTCCATCACCCTTAAAGTTTTGAGGTGGTCAGTCCCTCAGTCTGGAGAAGAGCATTGTTCCGTTGTCTGAAACAATATCGTCTTCAAGTATCTTCTGCTTCTATCAACTTTTCTGTACTCGACTGAAGAAGCCTACTGTGTAGGCGAAACGTTTCAAAATAAAGATACCTAACTGTTGCATATGTGTCTTACCTAACAATCTGTCGGTATTTTATACCATTTTAATGTTCATGGTAGAGTTATTATTGAAAGAATTAAGAGTAAGACGGAGAGTAGGATAGCAGATGAACAAGGAGGCTTTAGGAAAGGTAGGGAGTGTGTAGACCAAGTGTTTACAGTGAAACACACAGTGAACAGTGCTTAGATAAGGGTAAAGAGGTTTTTGTGGGATTTATGGATTTGGAAAAGGCATATGACAGGGTGGATAGGGGGGCAATGTGGCAGATGTTGCAGGTGTCTGGTATAAGAGGTAGGTTACTGAAAGCAGTGAAGAGTTTTTATGAGGATAGTGAGGCTCAGGGATGTAGGAGAGAGGGAGATTATTTCTCAGTAAAAGTAGGCCTTAGACAACGATGTGTGATGTCACCGTGGTTGTTCAATATATTTATAGATGGGGTTGTAAGAGAAGTGAATGCAAGGGTCTTGGCAAGAGGTGTGGATTACATAAGAACATAAGAACATAAAGGAGGAACACTGCAGGAGGCCTGCTGGCCCATACTAGGCAGGTCCTTTACAATTCATCTCACTAACAAAACATTTGCCCAACCCAATTTTCAATGCCACCCAAGAAATAAGCTCTGATGTGAAAGTCCCACTCAAATCCAACCCCTCCCACTCATGTACTTATCCAACCTAGATTTGAAACTACCCAAAGTCCCACCCTCAATAACCCAACTAGGTAGACTGTTCCACTCATCAACTACCCTATTTCCAAACCAATACTTTCCTATGTCCTTTCTAAATCTAAACTTATCTAATTTAAATCCATTACTGCGGGTTCTCTCTTGGAGAGACATCCTCAAGACCTTATTAATATCCCCTTTATTAATACCTATCTTCCACTTATACACTTCGATCAGGTCTCCCCTCATTCTTCGTCTAACAAGTGAATGTAACTTAAGAGTCTTCAATCTTTCTTCATAAGGAAGATTTCTAATGCTATGTATTAATTTAGTCATCCTACGCTGAATGTTTTCTAACGAATTTATGTCCATTTTGTAATACGGAGACCAGAAATGAGCTGCATAATCTAGGTGAGGCCTTACTAATGATGTATAAAGCTGCAGTATGACCTCTGGACTTCTGTTGCTTACACTTCTTGATATAAATCCCAGTAATCTATTTGCCTTATTACGTACGCTTAGGCATTGCTGTCTTGGTTTAAGGTTGCTGCTCACCATAACCCCCAAGTCCTTTTCGCAATCTGTATGGCTAAGTTCTACATCATTTAACTTATAAGTACTAGGGTTATGGGCACTCCCAAGCTTCAGAACCTTGCATTTATCTACATTGAACTGCATCTGCCACTTTTCTGACCAAGAATAGAGTTTGTTTAAATCCTCCTGAAGTTCCATAACATCTACGTTTGAATCAATTATCCTACCTATCTTTGTGTCATCGGCGAATTTGCTCATATCACTAGTAATTCCCTCATCAAGATCATTGATATATATTATAAACAACAACGGGCCCAAGACTGATCCCTGTGGAACGCCACTTGTTACAGATCCCCACTCGGATTTAACCCCATTTATGGACACTCTCTGCTTCCTGTCAGTGAGCCATGACTCGATCCACGAGAGCACTTTTCCCCCAATGCCATGAGCTGCCACTTTCTTTAACAGTCTATGGTGCGGAACTCTATCAAAAGCCTTACTAGATGAATGGTTCAGAGAACCGACACGTTGATTAATTAGACACTTGTGCAACTCATCTACAATCCTGTCAGACACTGGAACTTCTTGGGATCTTAATACTTGGGAATTCTTCGCTTGCCTTACCCTTGGGCACGACCTACTTCCACATTGGACAAATGTGACACCACCTACGACTGCTGCACCTCTCCTTCCTACGGTATATAAGCTACTTCTCCGCAGATATGCCGTATTCTATTCAAGATTGATGGACTGACCACATCGATTCAAGGTTGAGGGACTGATTACCTCATTCTCCTCTTGTTCTTCATGTTTCTCCTTTGTATGGACTGATGAAGCCGCTGTGTGGCGAAACGTTTCCTCAATAAAGATACCCAAGAGTTGCACATGTGTCTAATTAATCACGAGCTGTGGAGTTAAAAGTTAAACAATCGAACATAAAGTAAGAGTTGTCACAGTTGCTGATGACACTGTGCTTTTTGGAGATTCTGAAGAGAAGTTGCAGAGGTTGATGGATGAATTTGGTAGGGTATGTAAAAGAAGAAAATTCAAAGTGAATATAGGAAAGAGTAAGGTGATGAGGATAACAAAAGATTAGGTGATGAAAGATTGGATATCAGATTGGAGGGAGAGAGTATGGAGGAGGTGAATGTATTCAGATATTTAGGAGTGGACGTGTCAGCAGATGGGTCTGTGAAGGATGAGGTGACTCATAGAATTGATGAGGGAAAAAGGGTGAGTGGTGCACTTAGGAGTCTGTGGAGACAAAGAACTTTGTCCATGAAAGCCAAGAGGGGAATGTATGAGAGTATAGCTGTACCAACACTCTTGTATGGGTGTGAACCATGGGTGATGAATGTTGCAACGAAAAGGAGGCTGGAGGCAGTGGCGATGTCTTGTCTGAGGGCATGTGTGGTGTGAATATAATGCAGAGAATTCGTAGTTTGGAAATTAGGAGAAGGTGCAGGATTACCAAAACTATTATCCAAAGAGCTAAGGAGGGGTTGAGGTGGTTCGGACATGTAGAGAGAATGGAACAAAACAGAGTGACTTCGAGAGTGTATAAATCTGTAGTGAAGGGAAGGCGGGGTAGGGGTCGGCCTATAAAGGGTTGGAGGGAGGGGGTAAAGGAGGTTTTGTGTGCGAGGGGCTTGGACTTCCAGGAAGCATGCGTAAGCGTATTTGATAGGAGTGAATGGAGACAAATGGTTTTTAATACTAGATGTGCTGTTGGAGTGCGAGCAAAGTGACATTTATGAAGGGATTCTGAGAAACCGGCAGGCCGGACTTGAGTCCTGGACTCTGAAGGAGGGGTGTTAATGTTGCAGTTTTATAACTGTAACATTAACATTGTTGCAGTTTTATAACTGCACCCCTCTGGAAAGACAGTGATGGAGTGAATGATGAAAGTTTTTCTTTTTCGGGCCACCCTGCCTTGGTGGGAATCGGCCGATGTGTTAAAAGAAAACAAAAAGTTTTACGGCTTTCAACAGAGTGTAAGTTAAGGACTTTCAAGTTATTACCATCTGAAAGATCTGACGTACACTAGATTAATTTTGTTATCCTTCTCTTTATGCTCTCCAGTGTATTCATATCCATTCTGTAGTATGGATACCAGAACTAAGCTGCATAATCCAAGAGAGGCCAACTAACGGTGTATAGAGTTGCAAAATAACTTTAGGCTTCTCTTACTTATACTGTACTTACTGTCTCTTAGATTACTGTCTCTTAGATTTATTAGACACGCTTATGCATTTCTGTCTAGATTTCAGATACCTGCTTAATGATTCCCAAGTCTTTTTCACATAATATATGATCAACTTTTACGTCACTTGGTTGATGTGGGTGAGGGTTATTTTCATTCAGAAGAATTACGACTTTACACTTGACAAACGCTGAACTGCATCTGCTACTTTTACGACGACATTAGTCATTTGTTGAGTCATCACAGAATATCCTCATATTACTTCTTATTTTCCTGTTAAAGTCATTTATGTGAATTATGAACAACAAGCGTCTGAAACTGATGCTTGTAAAGCCATCTATGACTGGTACCTCTTCTGATTTTACCCCATTTATGTAAACTCTCTGCTTAATATTAGTTAGCCATGACTCGACCACACAGGAACTTTTCCATCACTACCATGAACTGCCAATTTATATAACAGGTTTCATTCACACTTTTATGATGTGGCAGTGTACACCGATGATTCCATGGTACATGAATTATTATTATTATTATTATTATTATTATTATTATTATTATTATTGTTGTTGTTCATGATGGTAAAATTTTCGACATGGAGGACACTTTTTCTGACTATTTGCTAGTACTCAATGACTTCGTTACCACTGGCATGGACGCTAGTTAGAGATGAGCGCGACAAAACATTTTCCATTAAATCGCAATTAGGCTCCTCATCAACTTCTTTCAGTCACTTTCGGACAAGATAAACATCGTTCTGAGGATATCGTAGAGAGAGACGTCCAGCACCTCCCTGACGACTACCAGGTTGAGCTAAACATTTAACAGTCTTAATACACTGTCCTATCTGTCAGAAAACATACAGAATTAACTTCTGAAAATTTCAATGTGCACTAACTGACTTCACTGAGAGTCCCGTCTTCAAAACCGACTATGATATTTTTTTTATCAGAATCTAATTTCACTTACCCATTCACGTTTTATGCTTAGTTTTATTATACTCTTACTTACCTAAGAATCTCCGACTATGTATATTTGTTCTTCCACTAGGTACTCCAGGTATACCATTCCATGCTCAAAGGCCAACATGTCTGATATAAACTCGTGCTCACTTACCTCGAACGTTTTCAGTTACATTCTCAAGCTACAACTGTGTTCACTAGAGTTTCAGATCCCCAGTTGGAGTAAGATAAGAGGCATTTTCCCTAGGTATAAGGACATGTATTAGAGTAAGCCACTCTTCCAGGGTAGCCTACTGCAGTACCAGTGAGGGGTCTCTTGACCCCCTCTAACCCCCGACGGGGGTTAGCGTTTCCCCATGAATCTATTTCCCATTGCTTTGAATGTCACAAAATGTGATTAAAATGCCAACAACAAGCGTATAGTTACCCCCTTTTAAATGGATAATTCGATAAAATAATGTTTTTTAATAGCTTTTTCAACTGAGGGATAACTACCTGTTCCGTGGCACAGTGCTGCCACGCAGGGGTATGTTCGGCACTGGTCCAACATCATGTTGTAAGGGCCCCATCCCCAGCCTTGGGCCATGGGTATGTCGTAGCCAGAGAAGTCTTTATTGTACATGAGGACCATGCGACAGTCTGGTGGGTGAAAGAGAGATAATCTTAGGATAAACAGAATATTAAGTACTAGATGGGAGAATGCCATCAAGGAAGGTTCCTTGATGCCGGTGAGTGGCTCTTGATGCAAGGAAATGGATATGCACTCCTCTTCCTTGGATCGAAGCTAATTGTCTACCATTTCCCTAGGTGATATATGGCCTTTACGGGCTTAGCGCTTCCCCCTATATGGAGGGTAGAACAGTGAAGGGAGAAGGGAAAAACACCATGAAGTGGAGGAGGAAGTGATACCATGGTGTGAAAGAGGAAGTGATACCATAGTGTGAAGGAGGAAGTGACACCATGGCGTGAAGGAGGAAGTGATGCCATAGTGTGAAGTCGGAAGTGACACCATGGTGTGAAGGTGATACCATGGTGTGAAGGAGGAAGTGATACCATGGTGTGAAGGAGGAAGTGACACCATGGTGTGAAGGGGGAAGTGATGCCATAGTGTGAAGTCGGAAGTGACACCATGGTGTGAAGGTGATACCATGGTGTGAAGGAGGAAGTGATACCATGGTGTGAAGGAGGAAGTGACACCATGGTGTGAAGTCGGAAGTGATATCATGGTGTGAAGGAGGAAGTGACACCATGGCATGAAGTCGGAAGTGACACCATGGAGTGAAGTCGGAAGTGACACCATGGAGTGAAGGAGGAAGTGACACCATGGTGTGAAGGAGGAAGTGACACCATGGTGTGAAGGAGGAAGTGATACCATGGTGTGAAGGAGGAAGTGACACCATGGTGTGAAGGAGGAAGTGATACCATGGTGTGAAGGAGGAAGTGATACCATGGTGTGAAGGAGGAAGTGACACCATGGTGTGAAGGAGGAAGTGACACCATGGTGTGAAGGAGGAAGTGATACCATGGTGTGAAGGAGGAAGTGACACCATGGTGTGAAGGAGGAAGTGACACCATGGTGTGAAGGAGGAAGTGACACCATGGCGTGAAGGAGGAATTGATGCCATGGTGTGAAGTCGGAAGTGATATCATGGTGTGAAGGAGGAAGTGACACCATGGTGTGAAGTCGGAAGTGACACCATGGAGTGAAGGAGGAAGTGACACCATGGTGTGAAGTCGGAAGTGATACCATGGTGTGAAGGAGGAAGCGATAGCATGGTGTGAAGTCGGAAGTGACACCATGGTATGAAGGAAGTGACATTATAGCATGAAAGGGAAAGCGACATTTTAGCTTGAAGGAGGAAGTAACACGATGGAATGAAGGAAAAAGTGACACCATAGAGTGAAGGAGGAAGTGAAATCACTGAGTGAAGGAGAAAGTGACACAATGGAATGAAGGAGGAAGTGACATCATGGAGTGAAGGAGGAAGTGACACCATGGAGTGAAGGAGGAAGTGACACCATGGAGTGAAGGAGGAAATGACACAATGGAATGAAAGAGGAAGTGACACCATGGAGTGAAGGAGGAAGTGACACCATGGTGTGAAGGAGGAAGTTGCATCATGGAGTGAAGGAGGAAGTGACACCATGGTGTGAAGAAGGAAATGACACCATGGAGTGAAGGAGGAAGTGACACGATGGAGTGAAGAAAGTGACACCATGGAGTGAAGAAGGAAGTGACACCATGGAGTGAAGAAGGAAGTGGCACCATGGAGTGAAAGAGGAAGTGGCACCATGGAGTGAAGGAGGAAGTGACACCATGAAATGAAGGAGGAAGTGACACCATGGAGTGAAGGAGGAAGTGACACCATGAAATGAAGGAGGAAGTGACACCACTGAGTGAAGGAGGAAGTGACACCATGAAATGAAGGAGGAAGTGACACCACTGAGTGAAGGAGGAAGTGACACCATGGAATGAAGGAGGAAGTGATGGCACTGAGTGAAGGAAGAAGTGACACCATGGAGTGAAGGAGGAAGTGACACCATGGAGTGAAGGAGGAAGTGACACCATGGAGTGAAGGAGGAAGTGACACCATGGAGTGAAGGAGGAAGTGACACCAGTCTGTGTCAGTGATCAACCATACAAGTTTTTAAGATACTTCAGAGTTGGTTCTCAGTAGATGTGTCATCCCACTCATTTAATATTCCTTTTATATCAAGTTGTCAATGTGTAAATGTGTGCCTTATAATTCAATGTAATTGACGTGTTTATGTATGACTTTGCTTAAGTCTCTTGTGTGCAAAAGTGATCTTACCTTAACACCTGCATGGTGTGCAGGTGGAGTCGTACCTGTATGGTGTGCAGGTGGAGTCGTACCTGTATGGTGTGCAGGTGGGGTCGTACCTGTATGGTGTGCAGGTGAGGTCGTACCTGTATGGTGTGCACGTGGGGTCATACCTGTATGGTGTGCAGGTGAGGTCGTACCTGTATGGTGTGCAGGTGGGATTGTACGTGTATGAAGTGCAGATGTGGCCAAAAGCGTATAGTTTGCAGATGTGGTCGAACCTGAGTACCAGTATCGTATGCAAGTGTTGTCGTAGCTGATCACCTTTACGTTATGCGTGCTAGGTAGTACTCACTTGTTTTGCCCAGTTGGTGCTGGGCATTGATCCATGGGTGGCTGGAGCAGGTATATCCTGCCACTGTGGGATCGTACTTCAGGTCGGCGCGCACGTCGTAGGGCAGCGGGAAGCCATTCCCAGGACACATGCTGGGGTTCAACACCTACACAAGAAACATGACGTCTCAGTTGAAAGTAATTTGTCCATTGCGAGCGTGTGCAGTTATATACTATTTTTTTTTACCAGTAAATAAATGCTGCAACTCATGGAGGAAACTGAGTGTCAGCGAAAACTCATAGACATACTTAACAGACTTAAATGGAAAAAGCCGAGAAATTGTCACAAAAGTGTTACCTGCAAAGTCATCCACTTTAGAACTTGTATATGATGGAAGAGGCGGGGGCCAGGAACTGAGTCTCGACCCCTGCAACCACAATTAGGTGAGTACAATTAGGTGCATACAAACACACCCACACACACACACACAAACACACACACACACACACACACACACACACACACACACACACACACACACACACACACACACACACACACATACAAGGGATGAGGTATCACAGTGGGCACCTGTGACGAGCGGGGTCCCACAGGGGTCGGTCCTAGGACCAGTGCTATTTTTGGTATATGTGAATGACATGATGGAAGGGATAGACTCAGAGGTGTCCCTGTTCGCAGATGATGTGAAGTTAATGAGGAGAATTAAATCAAATGAGGATCAGGCAGGACTTCAACGAGACCTGAACAGGCTGGACACGTGGTCCAGCAACTGGCTTCTCGAATTCAACCCTGCCAAATGCAAAGTCATGAAGATCGGAGAAGGGCAAAGAAGACCGCGGACAGAATATAGGTTAGGTGGCCAAAGACTGCAAACCTCGCTCAAGGAGAAAGATCTTGGGGTGAGCATAACACCGAGCACGTCTCCGGAAGCACACATCAACCAGATAACTGCAGCAGTATACGAGCGCCTGGCAAACCTGAGATTAGCGTTCCGATACCTAAGCAAGGAATCTTTCAAGACATTGTATACCGTGTACGCCAGGCCCATACTGGAGTATGCAGCTCCAGTTTGGAACCCGCATTGGGTCAAGCACGTTAAGAAATTAGAGAAGGTGCAAAGGTTTGCGACAAGGTTAGTTGCAGAGATAAGGGGAATGTCCTACGAAGAAAGGTTAAGGGAAATCGACCTGACGACACGGGAGGGCAGGAGGGTTAGGGGAGATATGATATCGACATACAAAATACTGCGTGGAATAGACAAGGATGACAGAGAGATGTTCCAGAGAGGGGACACAGAAACAAGTGGTCACTCTTGGAAGTTGAAGACTCAGATGAGTCACAGGGATGTTAGGAAGTATTTCTTCAGTCATAGAGTAGTCAGGAAGTGGAATAGTCTAGCAAGTGAGGTAGTGGAGCCAGGAACCCTACATAGCCTTAAGATGAATTATGATAAAGCTCATGGAGCAGGGAGAGAGAGGACCTAGTAGCGTTCAGTGAAGAGGCTCGATCCCTGCAACCACAATTAGGTGAGTACAATTAGGTGAGTACGCACACACACACACACACACACACACACACACACACACACACACACACATATATATATATATATATATATATATATATATATATATATATATATATATATATATATATATATATATATATATATATATATATAGTCGTGCCGAATAAGTAAAACCGGTAATTAGCAAGCATCCATTTAAAATTAAGTCTTTTCTAAAAATTTTCTCTTATACATTTAAAGATATATTATTTTCATATATGTTAATATAAAAATTACTAATTTTGTGCCAAAAGAACTTTAGGAAACTTACCTAACCTTATTATAACAAGCGCAATTTAATTTAGCCTAATCCAATTAAATATATTTTATGGAAGTTTATAATAATTTAATAATAAACAAATACAATGAAATATATTTTCTTCGTTAGGTGCAGAATGATTTTTGCGTAATTATTGCATACACAAATTTTCGCTTGTCTTATTCAACTATATAAACCAAAATATCAAGTTTTACTTATTCGGCGAGTGTATGTGTGTGTGTGTGTGTCTACTCTCATAGCTATTTAGTAATTGCTTAAACATTACGAGCAACTGCAGTGTTAATTAAACCTTGTCCGGTATGAAGATGGAGTAGTGGGACCAGCCGGATACTGTCACCAGAGCTGTGTCGTTGGGGAGATAAGAGGTTGATGACATCAGCTCACAGTTATTGTCCCCACCTGCAAACAAGAGGCCCAGGTGAATCAGTAGTAGACTAGAAGAGATGAAAGTTTTGTCATCTTGGATTAAGTGATGCGCTATGATACACTGATTGAGTCTACAGTTTAGGATAGAATGGTTCATGGTGAGAGTGTTGTAACTACTGTGTGACTCCTATAGGAGTAGCGTTTTTCTATTATTATAATAAATCCGGGAGTAAGTGTAAGAAGTGAACAGAAGTTTGACAGAAACGTCATTTCTGTGTCAAAGAAATGTTAAAAAATTCTTCTTCATTGTAATTCTAAATTAAAATGAGTTAGATGATGCAGTGGAAACAGACTCTATGCACAGTTTTTCCTCTCTGTATTAACTCTTTACCGACATCTCTTCATTTGCCTTCCCTTTACGCTCACTCTCCATCTTCCTTTTTCTTCCCCATGATTTTTGTTTGTTCCTCTCCTTTTCCCTGAGAATATGCTCATTTGCCTTCTATTTTACGAACACTTTTTTTTGAACACTTTTAATATAATTTTCATGGTAATACAATTTCTGTGATGGTACTAAATCTCCCAATTGAGTTGGTTATGTTGATGTTTTTCCTGATAAATTTATGCAAGGTCATTTCATAAAATCAGCCAGTGTTTTCACAGCAGATTTATCTACGATTCTCGCTGTCATTATATCCATTGTGACCATGTCCACCTCGTCATGAATTATAAGTTATCCAGATGTTCGACTTCCTCTCATCTCATCGCCCTTTATTAAAACACATAGAAGTTAGTGTTTGCTGGGTCCTAGCTCATGCTGAAGTTCAGGGCAAAGAGCAAACAGGCTCGTTCACTGAGTCATCACCTCTCCATTTCCCGCAGGAGTATTCCTTTCTCGGATTATTTTTCAGTGTTCTCTCAACAACACACATTCTGGCGTTAACAGTGTTGGTCCAAGCTGAATCATCATACAGCTGTTTGCTGTTAAAAACCGTTTGGGACTCTGGCCATTTTCTTCCCACTGATGTCTGGTTTGGAAAATTGCACTCACGCTTACTTTTGGGACACAAACGACGCACTCACGGATACCGCATTGGAAAATAACCGGTACTGCTCTGTGAAGACTGTCAGGTCATACTGTCTGTCTACCATAACTTAATAGATTGTCTTGTCTACTAGTGGACACTCAGGATTCACTTCCTACCTCTATACTGCCCCAACACACTCTGTCTAACTTCTTTACTCAAAATCCCACATTTGATTCAATCTAACTTGTTGCACTAACTTAGATATAATTTTAAATCCTGCACTAATTCTCACCTCCAGTAAATTGTACCTCTGCACATCCTTACCCCTCCCTTCCTTCCTAACATTCACACATTCCTGTTTTCGCATATTCATCCCAGCAGTACCATATGACCCTTATGGGTTTAACTCCTAAAATTAGATTAATTATGACTATTCTCTCTCTCTCTCTCTCTCTCTCTCTCTCTCTCTCTCTCTCTCTCTCTCTCTCTCTCTCTCTCTCTCTCTCTCTCTCTCTCTCTCTTTCTCTCTCTCTCTCTCTCTTTCTCTCTCTCTCTCTCTCTCTCTCTCTCTCTCTCTCTCTCTCTCTCTCTCTCTCTCTCTCTCTCTCTCTCTCTCTCTCTCTCTCTCTCTCTCTCAGTCTCACTGCCCTTCATTATTGTTCCAGCAGTCATAGAAGGTGGTTGTGCTGTGGTGACTTAAAGGTTGTTGCTCTTGGACAAATCTGGTCAGGGATTCAAGTATTTAACATCAAAATTCCCCTCACTGAGCGACGCTAAGATGAGAGAGGGAGTCTTTAATGGTCCTCAGATTCGAGAGTTTCTTAAAGATGGTGACTTTGAATCATACCTTCATGGGGAGGAGAAAGCTGCTTGGGAAGCAATCAAGTTAGTGGCGAAGGGATTTCTCGGAGACAGAAGGGAAGGCAGATTTTTAACTGTAGTGTAGGCGCGACTCAGACAAGATAGTGATGGAGTGAATGATGATGACAAGTGTTTTTTTTTCTTTTTCGGGTACCCCTGCCTTGGTAAGAAACGGCCGATGTGTTCACACGCACACACACACACACACACACACACACACACACACACAACGTGTGTGTGCGTGTGTATTAACACATCGGCCGTTTCCTACCAAGGCAGGGTGAACCGAAAAAAGAAAAAAAAACACTTGTCATCACCATTCACTCCATCACTATCTTGTCTGAGTCGTGCATACACTACAGTTAAAAATTTGCAACATATCAACACCCCTTCTTCTGAGTGCATGGACTGTATTTCCCACCTCCTGGGTCAGATGCTTTATCTCTTAATCCCTACCTCTTGTCAACACCCGAGCAGTCACCTCTCTTACAAACCCATCTATAAATATATTGAAAAACCATGGTGACATCACACATCCCTGTCTATGGCCTACTTTTACTGGGAAATAATCTTTTTTTGTCCTACGTACTCTAACCCGAGCCTCGCTATCGTAAAAACTCTTATTTGGTTTCAGTAACCTACCACCTATTCCATACATATGCAACATCTGCTACATTGTTCTCTTATCCACCTATCATATGCAGTTTTCAAATCCATCAATGCAACGAAAAAATCTCTTTACTGTTCACCTATATGTTTCACTGTAAACACTTAGTCTACCCATCCTCTACTCTTTCTAAAGCCTCCTTGTTCATCTGCTATCCTGCTCTCCACCTT